>NC_063362.1:12817462-12851097 GCF_021869965.1 Rhincodon typus | reverse complement strand
TCCTACCTACTAACCTCATCCCGCCCCCTTGACCTGTCCGTCCTCCCTGGACTGACCTATCTCCTCCCTACCTCCCCACCTACACTCACCTTTACTGGCTCCATCCCTACCTCTTTGACCTGTCTGTTTCCTCTCCACCTATCTTCTCCTCTATCCATCTTCTATCCGCCTCCCCCTCTCTCCCTATTTATTTCAGAACCCCCTTCCCCTCCCCCATTTCTGATGAAGGGTCTAGGCCCGAAACGTCAGCCTTCCTGCTCCTATGATGCTGCTTGGCCTGCTGTGTTCATCCAGCTCTACACCTGGTTATCTCAGATTCTCCAGCATCTGCAGTTCCTACTATCTCAGCTGGATTGATGTTGACATTGGTCTTAACACTCTTTGATTAGCTGGAGAAAATTGGCAGTTTATCTACTCCCAAATGCTATCCGTAATGTTATATTTTCATGGTAGATGAGGACGTAATAAGACCTGGCTGTGATACCTCTGTTGTAATAAGAACGTAAGAAACTGAAGCAGGAGTAGGCCATCTAGCCCATCAAGTCTGCTACACCATTCAATAAGGTCATGGCTGATCTTTTCGTGGACTCAGCTCCACTTACCCAACAGCTCACTATAACCCTTAACTCCCTTACTGTTCAAAAAACTATCTTTGCCTTAAAAAAATTCGATGAGGTAGCCTCAACTGCTTCATTGGGCAGGGAATTCCTCAGATTCACAACCCTTTGGGTGAAGAAGTTCCTCTTCAGCTCAGTCCTAAATCTGCTTCTCCTTATTTTGAGGCTATGCCCCTTAGTTCTAGTCTACTCAATCTCTCCTCATAAGGCAACCTTCTCAATTCCAGAATCAACCTAGTGAACCTCCCCTGTACCCCATCCAGTGCTAGTACATCCTTTCTCAAGTAAGGAGAACAAAACTGTACACAGTACTCTAGGTGTGGCCTCACCACCATTCTAGATAGCTGCAGCATAATCTCCCTGTTTTTAAACTCTATCTCTCTAGCAATGAAGGACAATATTCCATTTGCCTTCTTAATTCTTTGCTGCACCTACAAAGCAAGATTTTGTGATTCATGCACAAGTACACTCAGGTCCCTCTGTACAGCAGCATACTGCAATTTTTCACTATTTAAATAATAGTCCATTTTGCTATTATTCCTACCAAAATGGATGACCTCACATTTACCAACATTATTTTCTATCTGCCAAACCCTTGCCCATCCACTTAACCTATGTATATCCCTCTGCAGACTTTCCGTGTCCTCTGTATACTTTGTTCTTCCACTCATTTTAGTGTCATCTGCGAACTCTGACACACTATACTTGGTCCCCAACTCTAAATCATCTATGTAAATAGTAAACAATTGTGGTCCCAACATTGATCCGTGAGGCACACTCCGAGCCACTGATTGCCAACCAGAAAAACACCCAGATAGCCCCACTTTTTGCTTTCTGTTAGTTAACCAATCTTCTATTCATGTAAATACATTACCCTTAACTCATCCACTTTTACCTTATGCAGCAGCCTTTTATGTAGTACCTTGTTGAATTCCTTCTGGAAATCCAGATACACCACATCCACCAGTTGCCCATTGTCCATGTAAGTCCTCAAAGAATTCCAGGAAATTAATTAAACATGTCCTGCTTTTCATAAACCCATGCTGTGTCTGTCTGATGGGACAATTTCTACTCCTTGATTATAGATACAAGAATTTTCATCACTACAGAAGTTAAGCTAATGGGCCCATAATTACCTGCCTTTTGTCTACCACCTTTCTTAAACAGTGACATCACATTTGCTGTTTTCCAATCTGCCGGAACCACTGCAGAATCCACCGAATTTTGGTAAATTACTATGAGCGTATCTGCTATCTCCCCTACCATCTCTTTCAGTACCCTGGGATGCATTCTATTAGGGCTAGGAGACTTATCCATCTTTAGCCCCCATTAGCTTGCCTAACACTGCCTCTTTATTGTTAATGATAGTTTCTTGGTCCTCGCCTACCATAGACTCCATGTCATTAATTTTTGGCATGTTATTTGTGTCTCCTACTATGAAGACCAGCACAAAATACCTGTTCAACACCTCAGCCATTTCCTTATTTCCTATAATTAAAACCCCTTCTCATCCTCTAAGGAACCAATGTTTAACTTAGCCACTCTTATTTGCTTTATATATTTTAGAAATGTTTGCTGTCTGTTTTTGTATTCTGAGCTAGTTTCCTCTCATAATCCATCTTACTTTTCTTTATAGCATTTTTCATGGCTTGCTCTTGACCTTTAAAGATTTTCCAATCCCCTTGTTTCCTATTAATCTTTGCCACTTTGTAAGCATTTGCTTTCAATTTGATACCCTCCTTTATTTCCTTAGTTGTCCATGGCTGATCTTCCCTTTTCCCACAGTCCATCCTTCTCACTGGTATATACTTTTGCTCAGCACAGTGAGAAAAACTGCCTTGAAAGTTCTCCACATTCTTCAATTGTCCCACTATAGTCTTTGCTCCCAGTCTACCTTAGCCAACTCCTCCCTCATCCTATTGTGCCTTGTAGCTTCCATTTTTAACCTTCCTCAGTACCCTCAGATATATCTGATCTGATGCTGGTGACTTACCGCTTTAGGTGTTGCCCAACTTTCCAATATTCTAAATGCTCCCCTACGGACACTTGATCCATTAGACTCACCTCATTCCCCAGGCTCAAATTCAATAATGCCTCCTTCCTCGCTGTGCTGGAAATATGCTAGTCTTGAAAACGCTCCTGAATGAACGTCAGAAACTCTTTCCCCTCTCTGCCCTTCCCAATATCCGTATCCCAGCATTTATTAACATAACTGAAGTCCCCTATTCTAACTACTTTATAGTTTTTGAACTTTGCTAGACTTTCCTTTCAAGTTTGATCCCCTACATCTTTTCCACTCAATGGTGGCCTTTAGAACACATCCAACAGTACAATGATACCTTACCTCCTATGCTCCACATTGTTATATATGTGTATTGTAATTCTAACTTAGACATCAATGCAATCTGTCATACTATGACTGAATCTAATACGTTACTTTTTTGTTAATTTAGTGTTATCTGTCTCCTTATTTTTTGTGCACCTGTTTTATCTTTCTCATATTATAGCCTGTTTTAATCCCTCTGCCAACTTTGTTTCAATCTTTACCAATGGCAAAGCATCAAGCACGCTCAACCTCTCTCTAAAGGAGTGCTGATGTCCCAGGAATCTCAAGCCTTCTCTCCTGCACCATTTCTCCAGCCATGCATTTACCTGCTCTATCTTCTTATTTCGAGTTTAATGAGGTACTTTACAGACAGTTGACTTCCCGTGAGCTATTTGCATCCAATATGCCAAAGGTGAACATCACAAACCATTTCACATGATAAATTGATGCTAGAGTGCTCGGCAAATGCAGAACACAGCAGATTCCACAAATAACAATGTAATGATTTTTTTTCAGTGATTTTATTTAAGAGATCAGTGTTTGCTGGGGTAATGGGGAATCTACCTGATCCCTTCTGAACAGTACCATGAAACATTTAACAACTATCTGATCAAACAGTTGAGGTTCAATACATTATCCAAATGAAATTTATTCTTACAATGCAACATCCTGCCAACTGTATACTGGAGATTCAGCCCATCATGCGCTTGAGCCTAGATATAGATTATGAATCTATGACCTTCAGAATAAAACTGACATCAACTGTGTCAAATTACACTACATTTTACACCACCGTAGTTAACAGACCTCTGTAATCAATTTCACAATTTTTGCCGAGAAGTTCACTGTCACTTGCTTATGATTTGTAATGTAAACCTACATGTGTCTTAAGGAGCTTGTTGACAGTCTGCACACACTGTATGTATTTGCCCTGTCTTCTCAATACCATGTCATTGAATATAAATGTTTTGCATTGGGCCTCCAGAGGGCCTCAGTGTGTGACTGCCAGATTGTTCAGGGAGTGCTGGGAAAATGTAATCTTTACCAAAATGGACATGCCCAAACCTGCCCAGAAAGTTCATATCACCCTTGATCTGCTGCTACCTTATCCATCTGTTCATGTCGGCCTCCAAGGACCCAGATGAATGAAACATTATTACACACCTGAGCCCAAATCAACCTTGATTGGAAGCATATGAGTAAATCCACAGTCAGCCTGTCAAAACTGCAATCTCCTATCACAATGATTCAATTGTTCCTTACATCTCTGACCCATTCCAAATTATGAAGGCAATGCATACTCCTTCACACCTTATGTTGTTAAGGTTGCCAACTCTACTACTTTCATTGTAAAAGAGACTTATCCAATCTCTGCATCCTTGTCTTTTGAAGTGTCTCATAAGACATTGCCCACCGATATAAATTTTATCACCTATTAATTTTAAGAACAGTGAAAAAATTGACTGTACTTGTGACAACCTATTCTGATAAAAATATAAGAACAGATGAATTTGGAGCAGAAATAGGCCATTTGAGCCCTTGAGCTTACTCCGCCATTTGATAACATTACGGCTGGTCTAATTTTGGCATCTACTTTCCTATCTACTCCAAATCCCTTCCTCCTTGTCAGTAAAGAATCTATCTAAATTGGCTTTAAAAATATTTAATGCAATAACTTTCCTTTTGGTTCAAAATCCCAAATCGCTTCTGTGTGGTTACCCCGCAGACAAGATGAAAACTGGTATATACAACTGGAAAAATAAACAATTGATACAGCACCTTAGCAGAAAGCCACAAAGAACAGAAGAAATAAGAGAAATAGGTCACCGGACCCTCAAGCCTGCTCCACCATTCAAAAAGATCGTGACTTAAATGCTCCAAGTCTCAACTCCTCTTTTGTGCAGCTCATCATTGCCCTTAACTCCTTGATATTTCAAAAATCTATCTCCCTATTCTTTAAAAAACTTTTCATGATATAGCCTTCACAACTTTATTTGACCATGAACCAGTTTCATAAACAAACTCAGTTCTGTCTTCACCTAAAGTACATATCACAAACATGCATTCAAGGGAGTATCCTGGATGTTTTATGTTTTTCCTGGGCTGATGGCACTGAGGACAATAGTTCAATAGCTAACTCATCTGTAGAATGAATCCAGAAATTCTAGTCTTTATAGCTTGATTTTAAATTCTGTGCTGACTTGATTCACCGAGCTATTAGCATGCTCTGGGAATACACTCATTGCATTATTACTAGGCACAAGGGAAAGCAGCATAATCTCAGAAGTGTGCTAGCTCCACTGCATAGTGTACAAGAGCAGGGAAGTTATGCTGCATTTGTATATGACACTAGTTAGACCTCAGTTGTGCGTAGAGTTCTGGCCACAACACTTTAGGAAGACTATGAATATGATGGAAAGAGTTCAGAAGATTACAACAATGGTTCCAGGAATAAGACACTTCACTTATGAAGATAGATTGGAGAAATTGGGATTTTTCTCCTTGGAGGGGAGAAGGCTAAGATTGAGTTTGATGTAGATTTTCAAAATCATGAATAGTCTGGACAGGATAGACAGAGAGAAACTGTTCCCACGCATAAAAGGATTAAAAATGAGAGAACACAAGTTTAAAGTGTCTTGCAAAAGCAGTATGTGTGATGCACAAATTAAAATGTGATGGAGGGATGTTCAACTGAAGCATTTAAGAGGGTAAATAGACATTTATTTAAATAGAATTAATGTGCAGGTTTACAGGGCGAAGGCAGCAGATCGTACTAAGTCAATGATGTGCATTCTGAGAGCTGGTCCAGACATGATGGGCCAAGTGTCTTCCTTCTGTGAATAATAATTCTGTGATTCTGCATGAACCAGCAGCCCCAAAAGCAACAATATGATGCTGCTAAATTTATTGCTGTGTCAAACTCAAAAATTTCCAATTACCCCCATCATTAAATTTGCCTAGTCTTTCAGGGAAAACTATACTGTAGTACTTCTATGAATGAAAAACAAGGCCTGCTGTGATTAAACTTGTCCTGGCCAAGGTCAGGTCACATTTACAAAAGTACAATAGAAAAAGGTCAAAAAGCACATAAATGTAAAAAGCATAACAATGTCAAGTTTACAAAACAGTTTGTTCACTGCACTAAATCTAATTACTAGTTAAATATTTATTTGAAAAAATATGAATAGTGCATGTAATTGAGTTTAAAACTCAGTGCATCACGTGAGGCCAGTATACCCTTACCATCAGGAAATGGATGCAACAGTCCAAAAAAAATTGTTTATTTGCAAAATAGATAGAGCAAATCAGTCTCAACATTGGAACAGCTTGCACAAGGAAGCCCAGAGGGGGATCCGAAAGGATTGATGAGGTCATCAAATTTCTAACTGGGTCCAGGAGTGACATATGACGTATTATCTTAGAACAGCTAGAATTTCTTCTATACTAAAACTAATTTCTGATGCTGTATACTAATAAAAAAAATCTAAAAAGGGAGATAGAAGGAAACTACAGAAAGATAGTACTGTGCATTTGACAGATATTGGCAGGAAATTTGGCTTGATGAACTAAGAGAAAGCAACTGAATGCATGACCCAATTAAGCTTATTGACAAAAGTCCATGAGTTCCTAGTATTTATTTGTGGCAAGGTTAGAGGGTGCAGGGGAGAGAAGGTTAGGAGGACAGTCTACACGGTCACTTAAAAATCCATAAAACTTTCCAAAGGTATTTCACTTATATAGAAATAAAAAATGTGAGATGTACAATGAGCTGCTGATTGATATTGTCCATTTTACAATATTATCCAAAGTCAAAATGATTCCTTCACTCTACAGCAGTCAATTTAATACAGCCGTTTTATGGCGATGTATTAATAAGAACCAAACAAATATTATCTCAATGCAAAATATCTTTCTATAACATTACATCTGGTGCTCTTTCCAATGGCGAAAACATGAATATTCAATAACATGTCCATTATGACCTTTGATTCAACAACCCAAAAGCAACATAATAAGAAAATGGCAATGGGTCCATCATGACTTTTCCTTAGAACATGTCCCTTTCATAACATCACCAATTTAAAAAACATTCTGATAGCATTGTTTCAAATTAAGGAAAGTGAAATAGCTTTCCCAAGGAATTTGTTCAGCGTGAGAAAGCTCAGATATCAGGAGTGCACTTTAAGCGTGAAAATATTAAAGGCAGAAACTTATGTTGGCATTACCAACCCCATCACCCCTCCTTCCCATTCCCCCCGAGGAAAGATCAGCTGGAAGACAACTCATCTACTCAATCCCTTTGCAACATAACACATTGTGGTGGACTAAATTGGTTAATTGAGGAAAATTTGCCCCTCTCTCAGGGAGAAGACCCTTCCCTGGGATCTGCCATCCAATCAGATTGGGACTGCAGAAAGAGGCGCAAGAGGGTCACAGCTGCCACAGAAAGACGGGTCTTAGGATTTTAAAACACACAAAACCAGAGATTGCTGAACAAACTCAACAGGCCTGGCAGCATCTGTCGATAGAAAACAGAGTTAGCATTTCAAGTCCAGTGAGACGGAACCCAAAGATAAAGCAAAAGAAAAGTTAGGCAAAGGGATTGAGATAGTAAGCCAAGAAGCTACATAAGTGAAAATAGGGACAAAGGAGTGGGTGATAATGAGTTGGTTGGCTCTGCTGAAAATAACCCATGTCTTGTCAGGTCACGGTTGTGAGGACGGGTAATAGACATGGAAGGAAGTAGTCAAACTCTAAAATGATTAAACTCAATGTTGAGTCCTGAAGGCTGTAATGTCCCCAAGTGGAAGATGAGGTATTGTTCTTCCAGGTTGTGTTGAGGATTTCAGGGTTTTATGGTGGAGAAAAATCCTACAGCTCAGAAAGGAGGTATCGGAGGTCGGCATGTTCTATTTGGCAGGCAACATGAGGGAAGGGTGTGGTGGTATCTTCAGATGTTGCACACAATGTATTCAGGGCACCCCAAAATGGGACGCCCCTCTTCTTACTGCCTTTGTTCTTGTAGTAGCTTAAAAACAGGCTGCCCACCAACCTTCCACTTTTTTTGTGTCGGCAGCGTATCATCAGGGTCAAGTGAGCTTTTAACGTGCAACTCAATTGACTTGTAATTATTTATTTATAGATTGTGGAAGGGCTGCTGATTCCAGTAGCCTCCATATTATAAAGGTTAACTGAGATGGATGATGGCAGGCTGACCTATTTTACGTGCTGCCCCTGTCAGAAACACACCTGGCAAGGGTAATTAATACCTAGGCCTAACAGTAATAAACTAAGTTGGAGGAAACCTTTAACTAAAGCATTACACAGCTAGGTAGTATGAAGAAAGGCTGCTGAAGACGACAGTATAAGTACATTAAGACTTATGCAATTATACAGGGTATAAATAAATTTGTTTCTGGAGAAAGAAGTAATTAGGTTTTAGAGCAGGATTGTGGAAGTATAGAATCTGGCCATAGGAAAGAAACAAGTTTATTGTTCTTTTACAGTGCCAAGAAATTTTACAAAATTTGTTCCCATCATCTGATAGAAAAAAAAGAGTACACCTCAAGAATATTTCACAAATACAGCAGCTTGTATTATTCAAAAGCAATATACTATAGATGCTGGAAATCTTAAGTAAAACCAGAAAATGCTGGAAACACTTAGCTTTGGAAAGAGAAACTGAAATAATGTTTCAAGTCAAATTTTTTTTTTCTAACATTTCCTATTGTAATTAAAGTTTATTGACCTAAAACAGTACTTTATACTATTCATCTTTGGTCAAGCTGTAGAATGTAGTCCTCAGCCTGTAATATATTCCCCAATTGATCCAACACTGCAGTAACACTTCCTCAATAAAGGTGAAGTCAGTACTATTGCATGCTAATTCTTGAATGAAATTCTGTTGAGTTTCGGTGATGCCTGCAACAAGTTGGAATGGCGACTTCTGTAACATACTGTGTCAGTTTAATAAGCTGCTGGGAAAAGCATCAATATACTCACCTTCTGTGTTACGAATAATCTCACCCAAACCCAGAGGTCAGCAGTCTATTCATTCTCACCTTACTGCTTAGCAGAATGCATTAACAAATAGATGTGACTATAGAATAAAAAGTCCTTCAGCTAGATTTCAAATGGTAAGTCTCACATTCCTTCTCCACTTGCAGCTATTACACGGGCTGTTTGCTGAATCCACAATAAATACTTCCAATAAATCTCAAAAATGTCTGAAACTGTCGCATTAATGCTACCGTTACTCATAAGAGATGAGTCCACAAGCAGAAAAATGCAAAGTGCTCAGGGCTTTGTTTATATGAACGTCTTAGATGCCTCTAAGTGTTTTTCATAGAATCCCTACAGTATGGAAACAGGCCCTTCAACCCAACAAGTCCACAGTGACCCTCAGAGCATCCCACCCAGACCCATCCCCCTATAACCCACCTAGTCTAAACATCCCTGAACTATGGGCAATTTAGCATAGCCAATCCACCTAGCCTGCACATCTTTGGACTGTGGGAGGAAACCGGAGCACCCAGAGGAAACCCACGCAGACACGGGGAGAATGTGCAAACTCCACACAATCGCCCGAGGGTGGAATTGAACACAGGTCCCTGGCACTGTGAGGCAGCAGTGCTAACCACTGTGCCACCGTGCCACTCATACTTCAACATTCTAGTGACAAGTTTATACTGTGGAAACAACTCTACTGCATTAGTGACTATCTATTTGCATATTAAAATGTTTCAGCCTAATTTACTACTTCTGAAATGGATGATTATTGTTATACACATGAGTTTACAGTTGGATGAGGCAATGATATGCTTAATTTGTCTTGTTTACAACAGACAGATTTGCGAACGGACTTGTATTCAAGTGATGCTTTGCATACTTGTGTGTTTGACTTCAAACTTTCCTGAATGCTTGGTTAGGTGCAAAATGACATTGCTGGCACATGCTGGCAAGTGGACCCACCCATGGTAAAAAATCAGTAGCACTCAAAATTGTTGAAACAGTCATAATCCATCAAGCTCACTGTATCCAATAGTCTATGTCCAACTTGTTCTGATGTGGACTCTTTCCATATTATTTCCTGAGAGTTGTCACCACTTATCAACACTGAAGGGAATTCTGACAACTTTCAAGTAGTGGTCTTGCAATTGCTCTAAGTGGATGTTGAGGACAATTCCCAAAAATGCACCATGAGAAATTCTGTATCTGAATCCTGCATCCACCATTCCACAGTGTAACATCTGGGGCTGAATTTTACCAGAAGCTAGCAAAGTGTCAATTTCAGGGAGTTTAATGGAGAGCTTCTCTCCCTGAACTTACACAAGTTATCTCATGCTATTCTCAACGGCTCACCTTAACATGCATGCACCACAGCTCTAAGGTGCGTTTCTCCCATTAGCTTATCTTAACCAGAGGCAGAAACTCTCATTGCTGCTGGGACCTTTTGGGATTCAAGTCAACAACACCACATTTAAAGCCAAGCTGTGTGGTGGGACAAACATTACTAGCCATGAATAATCCATCAGAATACATGTACTGGGGAGGAAAACAAAAACCAAAAGCTTCTGAGGCCACACTGGGGGCATGGATGACACTTTATTACAAACAGAATTGCACATTCATGAATGTATTGCTATTTTGCACCATTGCCTGTCCGGTTGACTATCATAGTAACTACAGCTACAAGAATGAAGCCACTAAGGCCACCCATCCTTAGTACCATTGAAGTTAGAACCCTGTTTAAAGGAATGCTACATTCTCCCTAATTCCCAGAGTAGCATAACATCCTGTCATTGCTCAATGTGGGAGCATCATGTGTACTGATCCTATTGATTGGTACTGATGATCACAATTAACTTGCATGTAGCTGGAATGCCACCTTTTTCTGATGATGAAGTCAGTTATTTTATGATCTGATGCTCACAAAACAACATATGTACAGCAATGATCCCCCTGAACTGTGCAGCTGCTCAAAGGGTCCATGCAAGCCGAATGCATTGCTGATGCCACACCGATGCATTCACTTCCTGTTTCTCCAGCTGCCACTGTAGATGGACCTCAGAGGTCTGCACAGCAGCTGGAGAAATTAGAGAGAACATGAGCGTACAATCTGTAGCGCTTTATACCTAGGGGAAGCTAGCTATGTTTGCAAAGCATGCTGTCCAGGCTGCAGCATTGACATTGACACAGCGAAAAGGAGATGAATGGTATGATCTGTCACAAATTACATCAGTAACAGCTTTTATACATTTGTGGATTCAGGATCGAGAAATTCCATACAGTTCTCCAGTGAATCCTTGCAAGTAGAAAGTCACATAAAAATTTAGCCCAGCTGTCACCTTGACTGTCACTCGAATAGGATAGCCACCCACCCCTTCAGATTGCAAGTCCTGCTCCATCAGATGTCAAAGTTCTGTGGCAGTGTCCCAGGACATCCTTATTATATGGTGACACTGCAACTCACTCATATGGAGGAAATGGCACTGAGGAAGATGAACCCTGGGCATGCTGTACCCTACCCAACTGAGGGAACATTCAGCTCTGACTTCATCATGGAGAGATTGATTGGCAGTCACTGAAGTTTGCTGCCTATTCTGAGCTTGCTAGTGTATTTGTTCCTCCTCAATTTCTCTGCATCTACGTAGAACTGCAGCCACCGCGATGTTAAACTCTGGTGTGGCAGGATCTATTGGTCACAGCTCCATTTAACTCATGTGGGGAATATCAGAAACAGAACAGGTCCTTAGTAATGTATGTGAGCACTCAGCATTCACATCAGAAATAAAGTACAGTTTAGCACAGTCCTTGATACAGTCGGACACAGAGGATTTCAACAAAGGGGGCCACAGAATGCCTGCAATGGATTTTTGACATAATGGACATTATTCTGCTCTACGCAACACAAATCATGTTGTGCAAATAAAGTAGGTAGTTGCAAGTGCTGTAGGATTTTTGAAACCTTGCCCCACACCCCCGTTATCACTCAAGAGAGGCAACATTGTGTATTAGAGCATGTTAGCAAACTCTTACTGTTCAATGTGAGAGAAAATCAGCTGTGTGCCCTTGTGCAGCCTATGAGGCCTTGAATTGCCCTTGTGATTATGGCCTGTAGGTGGTACCTTTAAGGTCACCCGAGATTCGCCCTGTTTCACAGAGAAGACTATGATCAATTTGTAATGACCAACGATATAGTCAAGATTGCTTGTGACCAGGATTTATATTTAACATTGTTGGTCACTGCATTTTTTCATGTGCAGAATTCAGTAAATACAGGTGACTTCAGTCTGTACCTATGTATGTGCCTTTGTATATGTTTGCAATCGCCCCTTAAAGGGGCTCACATATGCTGGAGGTGTCACATTGATATGTGATGTAAGCTACATGTCCACTCCCTTGACTGATCACTGCAGGCAAACATGACAGGCTGCCTGCCCTTGTGTCTGTGCCAAGTGGCAAGGCAAGACAGTACTGTGAGTCTAAGTTCCGAATGAAACGACAACGCAAAAAAAGGCAAGGCAACACAGAGATGCTGTAAACTAGTAAACACAAAGTGAGTAAGTGCAAAGAGAGCACAAAGAACCCTGAGTGCATGAGATGCATTCCAATGCATGAGCTGTCTGCTCATCCCTGCGCAGAAAGTAGTCGGGCAACAACAGTGCAATGAAAGATGTTGGACAGCTCCAAAGTTCAGTATTAAAGTAGTGAACTGTATCATAAATGAATTGCAGATGTGATGAGACTGGTGGGTGTCCAAGGCCTAACCTCCATGGACGGGGAATGTGGGCTGTCATCAGCCATGGAGCATAATCAGCGATGTTAGGGAATACTGGCCAAGATACAAGTCTGGAGGAGCAAACAGCAAGTTGGAGCACGAGGTACCAGGTCTGACTTGTTGGGAATTGTTGCTGTCTAGTTTCTCTCCACTATGTGAGAGAAAAGGAACTTGCACATAAATAAGGGGAGAATAGGTAATAATGAGATGTAAATAAATGCAAATAGGCCTCATTAGTGAGATTGTCTTCCTGTTAAAACTTCAGGTGAAAAATAAGAGGTTTCCCCACAGTGAGAATCGCAATTTTCCGATCTTGCCACATTTTCTCAACTGACTCATCACTGCCCAGATTGTTCAAGAGCTGGGAAGAGTCCACCTTTGGTGTTACATACAGTTATTTATTCCATGGAGAAAGTGAGAAAAACATACAAGAGGCCTCAAACCTCCTCATAGGAAGGAATGGAGAAAAGTGGCAAGGTGTTACAAATTTGCCTCTCTTGAAAACATTCGACTTTTGCTGAACACCAAGTTGTCCACTAATAAACTCACGTTCCCAATGATGAAAAATAGAATTTGGTGCAGAGCTATGATGCAGAAAATAGTCTATGGATGGCTTCCAAAACAACCAGGATTTTTCTACCACTGTTCCCACTGGAACATACTGAATGCATTACTGTCTATCAAGGAGAAAGATTGTTGATTGATTTCCCTTCTATCCATCACTGTATTGCCATTTCCAGTCCAGGAGGAAGGTGGCTGGAGCCCCAGGAAGTAGAAACTATGATGCTGAGTGCATTACGGAGGTCTCATCTTTCTCCAATCATCCATCATTTGCATATTCACCTTTCTGTTGGCTTTGATCATTGTCTCCCAATATGCTAATCTCAAGAGCTTTGGGATTTCCCTTCCACTCTAATTGCCCACTACCCCTTATGGGGTCTGATTATGGAGACGCAGTGATTTTGCAATCAGGTTTTCTTCGAACCTGTTTTGCATAGGAAATGGGCCCAACTCAATTTCTTTCAGCAAACAAGGAAGAGGTTTTACAAGTCATGCCTCACCAGAACACTGCCAGTATTAGGTCAAAGGTAGGTTTTCTCTGCAAAGTATCTAAAAGTTGTTGTATCACATTAGAGTACTTTTCTGTGGGATTCCCTCCAACACTTGATCTTTAAGGAACAAATAAAAGGTAACAATCTGACAGACACCATAGTTCACAAGAAAATTACGGACTGTCACTTTTTTAATATATCCAGAAGTGCTCTGACACACAACTGAGCGATATTTTTCCCATCTTTAATTCACCCGTGTTTTTTTTCTCACCTATTAACCGCCACCAGTAAATCACGTGCTTTCCATTTATTAATTTAAATGCAAAGCCTGTCAAGGGCAACACAGACTACCAAAGGTGAGCGACAGGGAGGGAGAAGGGGAGGTCTAAATCAAAATGGAGTTAAACTGGTGTTATTCATTAACCAATAATAAAACAGAAATAAAATGGATCGATCCATTTTAGTCCCATAACCTTAAGTCCCATAATCGGATACTGATTTATTTTCAATAGTTTATTTTAAGTATTTCAGAAAAAATAAATGTTACCCTCTAACCTCTATCCATAGCAGTTCTCTCCAATAACATTTGTTGCTTGAACCTTTTAAATGTTGAAAATGTTCAATGCATGGAAAACATATAGTTTCCAGCCACAATAGGAGCAGGGAAACCTTATCTGTCTGCTGTTATTATCTAATAAATAAAACTGGTATTAAAAAAACCTTTCACTTAAAAAAAAAATAATCAGAAAGAGGTTTCAAAGTTCTACATGCAAGTAGATTTTAACTTGCAGTCAGTTTTGCACAATAAAGTTACTTGTCAACCCAGTTCTGAAGAAGAGTTTGTGTCTTTCCACAGATGCCAGACCTACTGAGTTTCTCCAGCATTCAGTGTCTTTTCTGCAATAACTTATATTTACATCACTTTTAATGTAATATTACATTAAACCATTTTACAAAAACATTGTAAAGCAAAATATGATAATGAGCTGGAACTTTTTAGTTTTTAACTGGGATATTTCCTGAACAAATAGATGGGAAATAGACAGTGGCAGCCAGCTTATGGAAATTTGGACAACCCATGGCAGCCCACCAGAACCTAAATCCATGTGGGGACAAGCTGCTTTGGTCTAAATTTTCCTTGTGGATTGAAAGTGTATTCTTGTTTCTTCTGGTCCCAAAAGTTCAAGCAAAATAAACTTGTCTTAAAGGTCTCTTCCGACAAGCCATTTTTTGGCAGTAAGACTACAACAGCTCCCTTGCTCCAGTCAGTGTTAAAACTGCCTGTGAGGCACAAAGATATCATAGTTCTCAATGTGCATATTTAACCAGGGTCTGATCTGCTGGAGGTAGGCAGGTGGCGTAACCACCTGCAAAAAGCATTTATGGTGGAACATTGGAAGCTACTGGCAGCACTCAATGGATTTTGATTTTATTATATTTTCTAATCAACCTGTTCAAAGATGTTATTTCATACCTCTGGAGCAGGTGGGACTTGAACTGGGTTTCCTGGTTCAGAGGTAGGTCAGTGGATTTTAATTGCTCATCTACCCAATTTCCTCCAGGTTTAACTGCTAATTTTAGATACGTTTAACTGCTACCCAAAGACTATAGGGTTAGCTTTTGACGTAACGTTGAGCTCAGTGATGCAACATCCATTTGTCTTCAATTATTTTACCAATTAATTAGCAAATCAGATAACTGGGTCTGAATTTTTGCAAATTGCCAGCTTTTCAAATCATTTAACAAACAACAGGAATGAGAAACTCGAATTTCATACAGGCAGTCCACACTGGGGCAGTTTCCAATAACTCATTGCCCAACTCAAGCCTAAGACAGGTTGTGCAATATTTAATGCACTTGACGTCCCAATAACCCTGTTATTTTCCAGGTACAACAAACTGAATGGGCTGTGAAAGCAATGGGCAGGACCACTGTCAAGAATTATTGCTAGCTCCAAATTTGAATTAAGTAATCGTGTGGTATTGCAGGTCTCAAAAGACTGCTGAAAGCTACATAATTTTTAATATCAGAAAATTCCAGCCTCTCTAATCTCTCCACGTAATTCAAGTCCCTCATCCATTCCGATAAGCAAATTTACCACTGAACTGTCTACATAACAATAGTGGTTACTCTTCAGAAAATAATGTAATCAATTGATTATGTTGCACTTTGGGATTTTCTGAGGCATGAAATACATAATGAAAATGCACGTTCTTTCCCTCTAGTGCCCAGTTTCTATTTGTCTTTATCATTCTCTGACTCTATCACATAGAAGAACAAAACAGCTGATGTGTGGGAACACCATCATTTGCAAGATTCTTTCCAAGACCACTCTAACTCAGAACTTTATCAGCATTTCTTCACTGTCACTAGATTGGAATCCTGGAAACCCCTCCCTAAAAGAACTGTGGGATGTACTGAAAAATTGCAGCGGTTCAAGAAGGTAATTCACGCTAACTTTTTCAACAGTAAAGAAGGATGAATAACAAATCTGGCCTTTTAGATATGCTGACATCCCATGGAAGAATAAAAATGAATTTCCAGGTGACCACCCTTCAGAATCCTTGTAAAGCAACTCAGGAAGGATATTATATTATCCCTTCATTATTAGCATGACATTCAAACACACCTTCCTAAAAGTACAATGCAGGAATTTTGTATATCTTTCTTTCTCACGGAAAATGACTTTGCAGAGATACTTTATGAATAAACTGCACGTCAAAATATTTCAAATTGGACATTATGAAAAATACAACATTTTTCCATTTTAGCATGTTGTACTCTTAGGCGCCCCAATCCATGTGACATTTAGTATATGCAATCAGTGACAAGCATATAGCCCAAGGGGTTCTCTATGTTACCAGCCCATTGGTATGCTATGGCTGAAAGGCCTTAAACAATGACCTTTCCCCAGTGCAACTTTACAGTTGGTGGCTGTCCCAAGCTTAACTGCACCCCTTAGCATATAGTCCTGATGTTGGAATGTGCCAGTTTGCAACTCAGTTGAGGATAACTCTTTGAAGTGGAAGACCAGCAAGTTTCGAGCAGATCAAAGAGTATCTTTCACTGAGTTGATGGTTGTCTTGGAGTAGTGAGTGTTTGTGCCTCTGGGAAACTGCTGCAGTTCTCTCCAGACTTTCTTTGCAAAGGCACATTGCAGAATATGTGCATCATCTCCTCACCAGCACGGCTGTCAGATGGGCAGCTTGCAGTGGCACAGGCTCCAGGTGTGCTTGAACAATCTGACAGGGAATGTCCTCTCACCACACCAAGCTACAACTTGGTGCTTGTTTAAAAATCTGGCAATGAGACATTCTACCAAATAACTTCAACAACCTGCTCAGAAAACCATCTGATAGAATCAATCATCTTCTTTCCCTGCAGGGCCTATAGGATGCTTGATGCTGATCTCCACCTGAAGGACTTATGGTCAAAGATGTTTTACTATACAAACATTTCCAGAAAGGACAGGTGACACAGTAGGGACAAGTTACTTGGAGCATTCTGCAGTTTTGTGGCCAGATATATCTTTCATTATACTGAGAACAGACAGTACCTCAGATATAGTGACACTTGGTCTGCATACCACAGATCTGTGCACAGCTGAAACAACCACACACAAAGGGGGTCATCAGAATGTAGATGATGTGGACAGATTTCCCCTAACCATCCTGGATTTTGGACATGGTACCCTTCTGGACCCAATCCATTTTCAACCCATAGAATAAAGCTGAAGATGGCTTTGGTGACCCTGCGACTCAAGTTTGGGGAATGGGCTAAGTACAGCAACACAGAGTACCCCACATCTGATGGCAGGTTTTTATCCATGACAAACAGTGAAAGTCACTCACACATGCCAGGTTTCTGCATTACCTAACAATGCACTGCTCCCAGTTGTTAGCATACTCTTTGGCCTCTCCAAACAATGTCTCCTGCACCTTCAGGTTAATATGACCTGATAGTGAAAGGATCACAGGATTGGTTGGCCCAGTTCCCAAAGAACATGGCCTCGCTCTTTCCTTGATTTATCTAGGTTCCCAAGCGCAGTTCAAACTGGTTGTAGATGCTCAGGATTTTGAAAATTAGCAGTGGATCCGAGCCGAACACGGCAACATTGTCCATGTACAGGGAAGCTGAACCCCACAACTCTCTGCTGCAAGGGATAGTCACTCTCTTAAATCTGCATCCTTCCTGACTGACTTGGCAAAAGGCTCAATACACAAATATGGCAGGTGAGAGGATACTACCCCAACTCCAGATTAGACCAGAAAGCTTTCCGATTCCCACCCATTGATTGAAACTGCACAACAAATGTTTGAGGACAGGAGTTGGAACCAATTGCAAATTCCCTCCCCAAATCCTATTTTGCAGAATAATCCATCATAAGTGTGTGTGATATTCTATCAAAGGCTCTCTCCTCATCCAGGGATCATCTGTCAGCTGTCCAACCCCACTGTAGATCACATAGGAAGTCATATCTCTGAGTAGTGCGAGGGTCTCAAAGACCTTCCTGCAGGATAATGTGCAGATCTGGTCAGGCTAAATCACCAACTCTGGAGCAAACTTGACCTAGCTGACAATGACCTTGGATAGAATTTTGTAATCTATATTCATCAGTAAGATGTCAATTCCTTATTTTAGCTTTCTCCCCCTTCCACTAGTAGGTGAGATTGATGTCTTTTCACAAGGATTCTGACATGCTACCAGCCAAAAACATACTCTCATTTACCTCCAGGAGGTCCCAGTTGATCAAATACCACAGAGATGAATACAATTAAGGCATTCTTCTGGGAACTTTACTCTTTTCAAAGAACTTGAGTTCTTCATTCAACTTTTCTAGAGTCAGTGGTTTGACTAGACTCTCCCATGTAATGTCTTAAGACCTCTGTGATAAAAGGGAGGAACAACCGGAACAACTTTTACAATCCAGTGTAAAAGCACTGCTTGTCCTCAAAATGTCAGACTGTGATGACATTACTAAACTGTCTTCTTCCTTCAGGCCGCTGATTTCAGGAGCTCTCTGTGTAACCTGGAAGCATAGAACATAAATCATAGAGTCCCTACAGTGCAGAAGGAGGCCATCTGACTTAACAAATTTGCATCGACCCTCTGAAAAGCAGCCCACTCTATCCTCGTAACCCTGCATTTACCCTGGCTAACCTACCTGGCGTGCACATCCTGGGACACTATGGGCAATTTACCTTAGCCAATTCCCCTAACCTCTACATCTTTGGACTGTGGGAGGAAACCGGAGCACTGGCAGAAACCCACGCAGACACAGGGAGAATGTGCAAACTCCACAAAGTCAGACACAGGGAGAATGTGCAAACTCCACACAGTCAGTCACCCTAGACTGGAATCAAACCTGGGTCCCTGGCATTGTGAGGCAGCAGTGCTAACTACAAACCTCTGGAGGAAGAATCAGATGTACTGCTCATACTGCTCCAAAGAGTGGACCATGGACTGAAAGATTACTTGGAGGCCGTTAAGATAGTGAGCAAATCTTGCTGGCTTCTCATCTTCTGAAGATCTCCCATGATACCAATCATCATTGTCGGCAGCAGGTGCAGAGTCTGCATTTTTTTTCTAGACGGGGGACATTTCCACCTATCTCTCTTACTCCGAACACCTTTGAGAATGCAAAACTTCTTGATATTCAAACTATTGCTTCCTTCCAGTGTGTTGGAGCCTCCAAGAGTTCCTCATGTTTTCTGAGATCAACAGTTTCACATTCAGTTTCCATCTCCTCCTAGCATCCTGCTAGTCTTCCTGTTGGCAGTCAGCTATTTGGATGCTATGGTCAGTGAAGAACACTGGTTCAATGTCAATGGATCTGACCGTGAACTCTCAGGACACAAACAAGGAGGCTATCCTGGAATGTACAGATTATTCTGGCCATGACCAGTCTAGCAGTGATCCAGGGATATCTATGCTGTGCTCCATTGCAGATTGTTCAAAATGTCATGCAGCTTGACATCTTTTTCCATTTCCATCAGGATTTCGGACATGGGGACCAGTTTGCTGTCGGCCCTTCTTGATCATCCGGCCAAGGATCAATGACGCAGACAAAGTCACCATCCAGATGAATGGCTTGGATGTTGCTAGCAGCAATGGCTGCCACTGAAAGTTGGCCAACTGCTTACTTTTAGAGCCAGCACATCCACGTTTATTAATATTATGGGAAAGTTTTGTTACATTTGCTACAAGGCAGCACCAGTCCTCAACAAAGTTGGTGAAGATGCCTCCCTGCAGCAGAATACCCAGGCGGAGAAACAGCAATCATTTCTTCAAGACCAAATCAATATAGCTGCCGAGGTGCTATAACTCACATTCCTGCAGGAACAAAAGGTTAACCTTGACATTAAATAAAACCAAGAACTGCGGATGCTGGAAACCTGAAACTAAAATAGAAATTTATCAGAACAGGTCACGTAACCCAAGGTAGAATGCAACATGCAATGGCTTTAGTGCTGTGCACATTTACAGTCACAATAAAAAAAACACATTTTATAAAATTTTTTTTTCCAATAAGGAGTACAAAAAGCCAGACCTGTTCCAGTGTTGGTGTTTACAAATAGCACACTTGGAGGGCTAAGATATCAGCCTTGTTCTGTCCTATGAGCGAGTAGTGTCACACCCAGGTGACGTCAGGGGAAGCAGGTAGCTGGGAAGTTTTGGCTTGACCTCAGGTGGTGCTGTCATTCCACGCTGACTCCTGACAAGTACATCCCAGTGACCCAGAGCTGGGTATGCTGGTCACATCACTGCACGTGGCATTCCTCAGACTGTGTTCTTTGGGGCCTTCAGTGCTTGGGCAATGTTTCTCAGTTGAGAGCTCTTCATTTCCTTTATTTCCTCGGTGCTTTGCTACTGTTTTTGTTGGTGGCAGCTTTCCAAAGAATCCATAGAATCCCTACAGTGTGGAAACAGGCCATTTGGACCAACAAGTCCGCACCAATTCTCTGAACAGCATCCCACCCAGATTCGTCCTCCTAACCTATCCCTGTAACCCTGCATTTACCGTGGCTAACCCAACTAACCTACATATCCTTGGACACTATTAGCATGGCAATATACCTAACCCAGTCTTTGGACTGTGGGAGGAAACCACAGAGACACAGGGAGAATGTGCAAACTCCACACAGACAGTCACCTGAGACTGGAATTGAACCTGGGTCCCTGGCGCTATGAGGCAGCAGTGCTAGCCACTGAGACACCATTCTGCCATTCAGGTAAAGGAAATGAAGCTTTCTTGTCCACCCTCATCCAAGGAGATGCTGGTAACTGTTTAGGCCATCTGCTGCTTCTTGCTGATCGCTTGGATAGCAGCTTTTCCCTTCCTTAGTGTTTTTCTGTTCAGATTTTTCCTTTCCACTCCTTGCTCTACCCCTTCTTTTGCTTCTGCCTCTACTTCCATTTACTCTGCTCCATCTGGAGGCTGAGGGGTTTCATCAATTTCTGAAGCGTCTTTCATCTCTTGCTCCTCTTGCTGTTTTTGCCCCCAGTGAGATTCTTGGAGGGTGGCATGTGAATGTCCTTCAAGGCAGCCTTGCTTTTAGTTCTGACTTTGATCAAGTGCATAGGCAGTGCCACATTTGAGACATGTCTTGTGAAGGTGGCCATCTAACACATACAGGTTGTAGCACCTACTCCCTTTACAGTTCTTTGGCTTCCTACTTGCATTGCAGTTTGCAGCCGTGTATCTAGTTTTACTACAGATGCAACATATTCTGGGCTGCTCTGCATATACCACATAACATCAACTTCCTGCTATTGACAAGTTGGAAGGATGGTAGAGTATGGAGCCATTAGCATCCACCTTCAAGATCACCTTTATAGCAGCCTTCTGGCTGCTAAAACACAGATAGATTACCAACTTGGCCATAAAGCAAGGAATGCTGGGTACAGTGGCCAAGTAAATCACAAAATGCACACTCCAGACACAGTGTAAACATAGCAGCCAGGCGCTAATGACATCAGCATAATGTAAAAGGCAACAGTCATCCTGGACAGACATACCTATAACAACTTATTCACTAACCAAAGGAGGGCCTAGACAGAAAAGCACTGCGTCCTGCTACGCAAAGAAACAAACTGTGGCAAGCCATTCAAATGATTGACACTGTTTCAAACTATTAAGTGTGTCTCCCTGATTGGCCAGAAATATAGAAAGTTCCAGAAAACCATCTAAAAGGTATAATAACAGGATTCACATAAATCAAACCCCTCATCTCTGGAATCAATCTAGTGACCCATCTCTGAACTGCTTCCAGTGCGACTACATCCCTCCTCAAATAAGGGGACTAAAACTGAAGGTAATATTCTAGAGACAGTCTCACTAATGCCTTGTATTGTTACAGCAATATTTCTATACTTTTATACCCACTGCTTTAACAATAAATGCCAAAATTCTGTTTGCCTTCTTTATTATCTGCTGAATCTAGTTTCCTGTGATTCATGAACAAGGCCCAGGTCCTGCTCTTGAAGCTCTCTTAAGTTTTTCTCCACTTAGACAATAAGTTGCCTTTCTATTTCACTGACCATAGTGAATAACATCAAACATATCCACATTAAACTTCATCTGCCATATTTTGGCCCATTCACCTAACATGTCTGTATCCATTTGTAAATTTCTTATTTCTTCATTGCAACTTGGTTTCTCACCTATTTTAGTGTCATCCACAAGTTTGGCTGCGGTATTTTCTATCCCTGCATCCAAGTCATTAATATGGATTGTAAATAGTTGGGGCTCCAAGAACTGAAACCAGTGGCACCTGACTCGTCACATCTTGCCAACCCAGATAAAAATCTCTTTATCCTGACTGACTGTCTAACAGAAAACAATCTTCTATCCAAGCGAATAAATTACCCCTAACATTACGTGATATTATCTTGACTTTAACCTTTTATACGACACCTTATCAAATGCCTTCTGGAAATGCAGACAGACTACATCTACAGGTTCCCCATTATTCACCTAGCTTGTTATATCTTTGAAGAACTTGCAAATTAGTCAAAACAACTTAGCCTTCATAAAACTATGCTAATTCTGATGGATTGTCTTGACTTTCCAAAGGTCCTGTTATTACATTCTTAATAATGGATTTCAACAATGTCCTAACAGCCCATGTTAAACTGACTGGTCTATAGTCTCCTACTTTATGCCTACCTCCCTTTTTGAATAAAGGGCTTTATACTAGTATTTTTCCATTCCACTGAAACCTTTCCTCTATCCAAGGAATTCTGAAATATTACAACTAATGGATCCATTATCTCTGCTCCCACTTCCTTTAAGACCCAAGGACGTAGGCTAACATGTCCTGGGGACATGTCTGTCTTTAATCCCAATAGTTTGCTCGGTACTTTTTCCCTAGTGATGACGATTGTTCTAAGTTCCTCCCTTTCTATAACCTCTGCATTACCTGTCACTATTGGGATGTTACTAGTGCCCTCCACCATGAAATCTGAAGCAAAATATTGATTTAGTGATTCTACCATTTCTGGGCTCCTCACTATTAACTCCCGTGTCTCATCCTCCAATTGACCAACATACACTTTAGTTGCTCTCTTCCCCTTTGTATACTTATAGAAGCTTTTGATTTGAAATGTTTGCCAGGTTTGAAACGTTAACTCTGTTGTTCTCTTCACAGATGCTGCCAGACTTGTTGACTTTCTCTAGCATTCTCTGTATTTGTTTCATCCTGATCTTTTGATTGCTCATCCATATGGCAGAAAGTATCCATGGTTTCACTATCACTGTGGCAGTATTACATAACCCCTGGCTGGAGCACGGCTGCTGAAATACTGATTGGATGCGGTATCGGCATTAGGCGTAAGCCAGCATTGAGATCCACCAATTGCAGTCAGGTGGTTGGTCCAACACAAATCTAGGGATCCACACCACTGTTGCCCATAGGGTCAGTCGTGGAAGACAATTTAAAGCAGTCAGGGCCTTGCTTGTCTTTTTTTTTTAAGCCGTTGTTGCAAAATCCATCACAATCAGTTGCGGAGGGTGATTTGCAGAAAATTTGGGGCTATCGTCATCACAGCTTCAACTGGCCAAGGCGCACACTACAAAAGATGTGAGGTGTCCTGATTACAACAATACAAACAGTAATGACATCATTATTGCAGCAGATTTCACAATGGTTGTGGAGGGAGAGGGTGCATTTGCAAGGCCACGTCCTAGCAACTGCCTCATGCCCAAGTAATTATATAGAACTTGCTTGCCAACCTTACATGACTAAATATTACAACATTCTAATTTCTTTATCAATGCCCTACAGTATTTCCAAATTTGAAGGTTATTAACAATGTCTCAACCCATCATATCACTCTTACACCAGCTGCATGATGAACACTCGCGCTCAGAAGGATTGGGCAGCAATCCCATCCCAGGAGTTCAAGGTTTCAGTTGCCCTTAATTTTGTTCTCATTTGATGGAATAACTGGGGACCTCTGTGGCATCTCACAATCATCTACTCATAAGCGGATTGGAATGTAACTATTGCACCATTCACCAGAGCCCAGCTTCTCATTCCTTTGCCATGGCTATGGCCAGTCAAACAGATGGGGCAACAGGATTCTCAGCCATTGCTGTCTTCTCGCAGGTAAAGAGTGCCATCAATTGCACCCAAATAACTTGAAACACCCCATTAACCAAACAACAATGTTGACAAATAGAAAGGGATTCCTCTCATTAATATTCAAGTCATTTGTGATCATAACAGCCACATTTTGATAGTATGTGCAAGATAGTTCGGAAGCTGCTTTGACTATTTTCATGACCGTTGGCCTATACAAGAATGGTTGGTGGTAGATAAAGATTACCCTCTCCAAACTGAATGTATATTTCCTCTAAGAAATCTTCAGACTTCCACAGAGCAACAATACCTGGACCAGTCAGGCAGAATCATTCAATAGATTCCAGATAGGTTGTCCTCCATCACAGTGGTGTAATGTGCTCTCCACAGTCTGATTTCCCAAAGAAGGGAAAGTGTTTTACGAAGTGGAACAGCAGGAGAGACAGGAATTCTGAGTCAGAAGATGAGGATAATTGGGCAATTCTCTGGACGGCTCGAAAGGACAAGGACAATCGAATAGGTAACCCACTTTCAGAATTACTGAGCTGGATAGAGACTTTCTATTTGCAAATTTTAACATCATTAGTGGCTTTCTTCAGATTCACTGCTTGATTACTAGAGGCAACCTCACAGAATAAGGGGAATTTCCTGGCTTGCAGCAGCTGAAATGGTGTTCAACTGAACTTTAAATAATGTGCCAGAGCCTTCAACATGGAAGGTGTCACCCGTAGCAAGAAAATCTGATTTGTTTGTCATGCGATTCATCCAGTAACTTATGCCCTTTTTGCTTGCATAAACAATGAGATGAAAAATGTATGATTACCTAGTGGGTCAGCATTAGACCCCTCAAATTCAGACTTGGTAACATCTACTCAGTACTTACCTGATTTACCTTGCTGTACAGTTTTTAAATGATATTAAATAACCTCATGTCTTATAAGGAAAAATGTTTGTTGAATACTGTTCAATGAAGTTGCTGCCCTTTTAAGAGAGTGATTTACAAATACTGGGTGACAGCTTGCCAAATGACTCAAATTCCTTACGTTAGCCGCCTGAAACTTTGTGAATAAATGTTTGCAACATGATTAAAAAAATACAATAAAGCAGAACTTCAGGTCTGTTTTTAAATACTAACTTTGAAGAAATTTTTAAAACATGCAAAACATCATGCTAATGTATTCCACAAACTTGCAACCTTCAAAAGTACTAGAAACAATTTTCTTTGAACAGTTTTTTTGCTATTTGAGTAGCACATCAATTATCAGTACATTTTTTAATTCTCAGAGTTTATTTTGCCTCAATTGTCAGTACTTGTTCTAGTCACCTCATTTCGTCAGCTGTGATTGCGATAAATACAAACGCAATAGTTGTAAATCTACTAGTAGTAACAACGCCATCCAATAATATGTTCTGTTACTTTTGAACATAGTTTTTCAGGTTGGATGTCCCTCAAAGGAATTCTGGGTCAACAGAACCATCAAATATCTTTCCAACTATCAATATTTGCAGTGAGTTGCTAGGACAGCCATAATACTTTAAAGTATTATGCTGCATGGTAAAGTTTGAGAATCACTACCTTGAAGTAAGCTTTGAATTCTAATCAGGCAGGAGCAGAAGTAAATTCAGACAAATAATAATGAAACAATTCAATTCAAATAACATATTTTAGGTTGTTACCTAACATTTAATAAATAAATAGACAAAAATGGATTACAAGGTTTAACAATTGACAGGATAGGAATAAATTGATTTAAGGCAAAAATCTTAAGGTTCAACCATATGCAGAGAAAAGTATCTTTGGCCAGTCCAGTTCCAGTCAGTGCAATGTGGTCACCGGTTTCAAAAATAAGATGACATTTTAAAATGTACAAATCAGATGCATGGAACAGATAGTTTTTTTTTCTCTGTTCCCTGAACTTTTCTCCCTGCTTTTCCCAAAGGTGCCCACTCTCACTGGCATGTGATTCTAAAGGTCTCTAGGAATTCAAAGTGGGAATTTTTCATGCACGGGTCTGAAAAGCCAGCACAGCGATTCATTCATGGGGCATTTCATAGCCTAAACTCAGCTGTGTGTCTACACATTCAACCACAAATCATGGATCCCAACCTGTTACTGGAATTCTGCATTAATTTGCTGCCTTCGGGTCAGGAGTGCTGAAGCCAAACATATAATTCATTGCTGCACATCCTGCGATTTATAGGGCAACAGAGGCTGGATAATGCAACCACAAATATCATGTCAGTACAAATGGTAATTCCACATTAGGAAGCACACTTAGTAAGTGTACCATCTGGAAAGTACAGGAAGAACTGTAATTAAGCATTGCTTCAGACATAACAAAATGTACAGTAGCTGCTCACGAAGAGTTAAACTTCCTTTCAGAATTCTAGACACTGAACATTAAGCCTTGAGTGAATTAAGTACAACAACATATCAACTCAATACCAATGGTTCTGAAAAATCTTTTCCACATAAGCTCTTTTAATCTTTTCTTCCTCATTTTGATAGAGACACTAACTCCTCAATATTTAAAAAGAGCGTCACTTGCTTATTACTGTACCTGGTGTGTTTTTTTAACTCCACAGGGATCTGGTGAGCAGGAGTGGCCTGCTATTGTGAAACCACATTATTTACTGCAGCCCAGCATGTAGCGTCCCTGTCTCCATAGCAACGGCATCTGGTGCCGGGGAGAAGATTAGGTGGAAGCGTGGCAGAGGTTTTTCCGGACATGGAGGATGGGCTTGGGTGGAGACAGAGTAAACTTGAAAAGAATAGCATTCATACCCATAAATCAGTTTAGTTAGCAGCAGACAAGCACAAATAGACAAGGTTTAGGGAATGGGTCAATGTCAAAGTACTTGGTAGATCTGCCAATAGTAGTTTGGACTGGCGATGGGGCAACAATATCATCTACAACTCAATGACATCATTCATGCACGCTCAGAGAAGTTACTTAAAGCCATATTGCAATTTGCCCCAATATCAATTGTTTAAGGGATTGAGATAAAGATCAGGAATGTTCCAGGCTTGATTTGTTGTGTCAAGTTAGCTGATCTCAGCCAGAGTGTAACAATCAGCCTCATTGCCCACGAATAATGCAGAGGAGAAATTCTCAAAAGATATCTAGGATTGTTATCCAGTAAGACCTGCTGGTAGTATGAGGGCATGTGTAGTAATTGTAACGAGGTTGGCCAGGCGGACCTCATAGAATACAAGTTCTCCGTTTGGGGCCGTTAATCTGATCCAATTAGGGAGACTTGGCTGATGGATAAGAACAAAAGTATCAGACATCCTGTTCACTCTGAAGTTGACTCTAAGGGAGCTGGATCAGTGTCAGGAACTCTTCACATGTAAATAAAGGGTGATGGGATACTGTTCTCTGTGGAGTTTTTCAGTGGTGACGACAGAAAAGCATATTTCTGAAGAATTTCATTTGCAACAGTCGCCTTTGAGTTAGGATAAGCATTTCTGGCATCATGCCGTTATTTGGAAAACTTGCCTCATTCGATTCTGCCGGCGAAGACTGGGCTCAGTATGTAGAAAGAATGTGTTATTTTTTCTGGGCAAATGACATTGAGGCAGATCAAAAGCAATGAGTAATTCTCCTGACAGCTTGTGGAGCTGCAGCTTTTTCGGTTTTTAAGAATCTAACATTCCCTGAGGCACTAGATACTAAAACCTATCAACAGTTCATCCAGTTAGTTAAGGAATATTATGACCCTCAGCCTCTTCTAATTCTGAGACGCTATTGGTTTTATTCAGCAGTTCAAGGAGCACGGGAATCCGTACTGGAATTTTTGATTAGGTTAAGATGCCTGGCAAAGGCTTGGTTTAACACTTAATGAGATGCTGAGAGATCCTTTGATATGTGGGATTAATGATATAAACATGCAACTGGATTTCAAACAGGCACTACAACTGGCTTTATCACTGGAAAATGCTGCAAGTGGACCACATGAGTTGCAAAGTATTCAGATGGAAGTGGAAGCCAATCCTGCTGAGCTTGTGGAACACCACTTGACTGAAGGCATTTGCATAGCCTCACTCAGTACATATCCTGAAGAGAGGAACTATAGGTCAGCCCACAGCAAAATCCCAATACAGAGCCAAGCCTCAGCCAAACAGTTAAAATTTTCTTCAGGATACAGGCTAACAAACCATTGTAGTTGCTAACTGAGTGCAGATTTGAGACAGCAAAAGACTCCCATTAGACCTAAGCTGAATAAGACAAGTCACAGGTTGGTATCCAGGAGAGTGCACGCCCTGGAAAGTCCACCTATATCTAGTTTGGAACAGTTAAATTGCTTAGCAACATTCCAATCAGAACCAATCAAAATAAACTTCTGGTTAAATGGTTACCTGATTTTAATACTGGTCGACAGTGACGTGGCTTTTTCAATGACTGCAGAACCAGGCTTTAACAAAATTCATTCTGGACTCCAACCATTAAGTTTCCACAAAATATCAGCTAGACTGAGCACCTATACCAGAGAACATCTACAGATTATGGATACAACTTTGATTTTAGTCTCTTAAAGGCTGCAGAGTCCCTAAGTGGAAAACGAGTTAAGCGGGGACGACCAGCAGGCTGGAGGCCCGAGCAGAGTAGAGCGATTGCTGGGCTGGCGATCAGTGCAGGCGGTCAGCGGCTTGCGAGCCTGGGTGTACCATGGGTGGAAGACCCCTGCAAAGATCTACTGAAAGTCTGTAACGCTTATCTTTTTAACTTTATTCTCATTTTTCTAACTTATACTATAAAAAAACTGTAAGTAATATAACTTTTTTCCTTACTTTTTCCCTTTATTTCTGTATTTTGATTTAAGATCTGATCTTAGGTACTTTGTATCTAAGATGGCGCCACGTGGGTGACATTGTAAACTTTTCATTGTATTCCTGTACTTGAGTGCATGTGACAATAAAGGATATTCTAATTCTAATGAGAAGCTGCTGATTCAGTCACCACTGATTGCAGTAAAAGGCTTGGGCCCAAGCTCGATGGGGCAGAATTTATTGAGAAAATGATTCACTGATGGCTCAACATTTTTCCATTAGAAAATAGCTGTCTTACTAAAATCCTAATTAAATACCGTTGTAGGTCAGATCCCAAACAATGACAAGACAGAGTACAGGAAGGAAATAGAGTGCTTAATGGCATGGTGTAAAGACAACATTCTCTCCATCAACATCAACAAAATGAAGGAGCTGGTCGTTGACTTCAGGAAGTGGACTGGAGGGTGCGTCCTGTCTGCATCAATGATGCTGAAGGGGAGATGGTCGGGAGCGTCAAGATCCTGGGAGTGACGATCACCAACCATCTGTCCTGGTCTACCCACATTGACACTATGGTCAAGAAAGCACAGCAATACCTCTACTTCTTCAGGGGACTAAGGAAATTCAGCATATTCATAAAGATTCTTACATATTTTTATAGATGCACCTTGGAAAGTATCCTCTGGATGCATCACAGCGTGGTATGGCAACTGCTTTTCCCAAGACTAATCAAAATTAACGAAAGATGTGAACACAGCCCAGTACATCACATAAACCAGCGTCCCACTCACTGACTTCATCTATACTTGCCACAGCATTGGGAAAGCAACCAATGTAATCAAAGGCCCATTCCACCCCAGTTATACTCTCTTCCACCCTCTTCCATCAGGCAGAAGATATAAAAGTTCGTACACGCATACAAATTGATTTAAGAACAGCTTGTTCATTGCTGTTAGAGTTTTGAATGGATCTCTTTCCTGTTAAAGTTGATCTCTCTCTGCACATTCTCAGCAGCTGTGACGATGTATCCTGCATTCTGTTCTGTTACCGTAATGCACTTGTACATTATGATCTGCCTGTAAAGCACATAAGACAACACATTTCACTGTACCTCAGTACACGTGACAACAATAAATCAAATCAAAACACCAAGAAGTGTTTCAGGAAGGTCAAGGGACTGTCAAAGGAATCAAGGCTACCTTGTATATTAACCAGGAAGCAATTCCTGGACTCTGCAAGGCTTGCCCAATGCCATTTGCCTTATGGGCAGAAGTAGAGGCGGAAAACAGGGGGCTGGAAAGGGAAGGAATCATCAAACCAGTCTAGTTTGTTGAATGGATAGGACCAGTCGTACTGATTGTTAAGCCTGACGGGTCGGGTTCACTTTAGTGGGGATTTTAAGCAAATGGCAAACCACTTTTTGCAGCTTGATAAGTACCCAATCCCTTGCACAGATGATGTAAACGCAAAGCTGGCAGGGGGGCTTGCCTTCATGAAGTTGACATGAGTCGTGCATACTTGCAATTGTGCTTAGATGAAGATTCCCAGAAGCATGTTACAATTAATACCCATGAGGGTTTGTACCAATATACGAGACTGCCATTTGGGGTATCGTCAGCCTGTGCAATTTTTCAGCGGACAATGGAGAATATTTTACAAGCTCTACCCCAGGTCGTCATTTATCTGGATGATGTACTAACAACAGGAAAGACCAATAAGGAGTATGTTTTGCCCAGTCAGACGCACACCTTAGAAGGGAAAAATATGTGTTCCAGGCATACCAAGTGACTTACTTGGGCTACAGAGTTGTAAGACCAGGGGTTACATCGGTTGTAATATAAAGTGAGGGTGATCGAAGGTGCCCCAGCTCTCACATCAGTACCGAAGCTTAGGTCTCTCCTTGGGTTAGTGAATTATTATGGAAAGTTCATACATAACCTGGCCTCCATCCTGACACCTTCACATCAACTCTTAAAAAAAAAAGTCAGTCTTCAAAATGGTCGTGTTGCCAAGCCATAGCTTTCAGGGAAGTGAAGAAACAGCTTTCATCCTTCAAGTGTTGGTGCACTATAATCCCAAATGAGATCTAGTATCAAACTGCAATGTCTCCCTGTGCAGCACTGAGGTAGTATTAGCTCATAGATAGCCGAATGGAGAGAAACATTCGAAGTGTATGAATCAAGGACTTTGGCTAATGCAGAGTGTAAATATGTCCAGACAGAGAAGGTAAGTTTGGCAGTCATATTTGGAGTCAGGACATTCCACCAATACCTTTAATAGATTTGCAACAATAATGGACCATAATCCCCTGCTAGGTCTACTTAAAGAGGACAAGGCACTGCCGCCCACAGCTTCAGGCTGAATTCAGTGGTGGGCTCTAATTCAAAGTGTGTATAACTATAAGTTGGAACACCATCTGGGAGGCCAGGTAGCATATGCTGATGCACTGAACCGCCTCCTGCTGGCAAGTACACCACCAGTGTTACTGCCACTGGAAAAGTCTACCATTCATCTTCCTGTGGTCTGACAGAAACAGTAGTCCAAACTTTGAAGGCAAACTTAAACAAACAGACTACAGCTTCACTAGACACCAAACCGTCCTAGTTCCTATCTGTTTGTAACCACCTCTCATGCAACAGCAGGGGTAGCTCCAGCAGAGTTGATAATGGGGAAGAAGACTCCGCACCAGGTTATATCTGATCTCCCCGGACCTGGAGGAAGGGGGTGGGGTGCGGGTGAAATGCCAGACTCAAGACTCCACTAAGCGAGGGAGATAGTTTACTTCGGGGGAACAAAGTTTGGTGCAGGAATCACGGGAATGGCCCTGCATAGGTAAGAGACACAGCCGGCATGAGGTCAGGTCCAGTGACGTATAAAGTTCGAGTAGATGCAAGAGTCCTGAGCAAACACATGGACCATATGAAAGTTTCAAACTCACTGGTGGGGTGCAAGCGAAATGTGCCCAGCTCCTCGACTGCCTTTTTGACTGTTCTGGAACCTGTGGCTTCTCCCTTTCCATCAAGCGTTGAGGATACCTCAGAATATGAGATTGATGCAGTGGGTGTCACCACCTCAACGCCTTTGCCTCTTTACGAAGAGAACAAATTTCTTCTGAGATGCTCTAGGCGCAAGAGGCGAGCTACTATGCATTACACGCTGCCCGTATCAGAGGCAGAGTTGGAGGAAGCTGACCCGTAGCTAAAATGCCCCAAGAAGAACTACAAAAAAAAATCTTATGTCCTCGGACTCAGATGTGGAGGTATGTAGTGATTGTGATGAGCTCAGCCAGGTAATATGAATTACCTATTAATCTGGACCAATCAGGGAGCCCTGGCTGAGAGATAAGAATAGGAATGTCTGACGTCCTGTTAATTCTGAGAGCTGGCTCTGAGGGAGTTGAATCAGTGTCAAAGACTCTCCATGTGTAAATAAAGGGTGACTTGGTAACACGATACTGGCCTCTGAGGAGTTATTTCACATGGACATTAGGTGAGAGCATAGCCTGGTTTCCCAGGAATTTCTACATGCAAAAAGACTGAAGTCAATCTAGTTTACCACTTATCATCCTGGTAGTTGCAACAGTAATGGAGCTTTGTTGATAGATGACATATTTTGATGAAGCTTTTCGTCTTGCACTCATCGAGACAAATCACAACAAATACCAAAGTAAAGGGATAACAAATTTATACCGAATGAAAGGAGAGTGCTGATTGGTTGGCAATTGGATTCTGATTGGTGGTGGAGTTTGCATGGAGAATGTACCAGTTGATGAAGACTGGCAGTTAACTGTCAAGTTTTGTTTGAATTTTAAATAAGGTAGATTCACTCTGAGTGGTCAAGGTATTGTGCTGAGAAATGCATCAAAGCATAGCTGTCACCTCGCCTCACACTCAGGTTCTTTACCACCAAATGACTATTCAATTAGTTAAGTGACTAGAACAGCTGTTCGAGAAACAGAAACTGCAAAAGCATTCTCCATATCAATGACAGTACATCTAAGGCTGGGACAGAGAGTAGAACAATAATTAATAGGCTGTGGTTGAGAAGGGAGATGATTGGGCCGAGTCAAGTCAAAAGGAAAAAGCAAAATGGCAGATGGGGACAGTAGGGAGACAGGACAGAGTGTGACAATTGTATATATATCGCAGGCTTCTGACCTTCTCTTCACCCCTAGTTCTTAGCAAACCTGCTGTTCCATGCATTTCTGGGCCTTCAACGTGATTGACTATTCTGGCTATGGTATGTCTCCAGAGCTGAAAATCAAGTTGTTTCAACTCCTTGGCCATCAGCAAGCAAATAAACACAAATAGAACACAGAAATATTAAGAATAGAAGTTAGCCAATCAACCCATTTTCGGATTGGTTTACCGTGCCATTCAATCAGATTGTGGTTGATCTGTAACTGATCAACTTATATTTGCTTTAATATACTTAGCTAACAAAAATCTACCTACAGAGTTAGTAGGAACTGCAGATGCTGGAGAATCTGAGATAACAAGGTGTAG
>NC_063362.1:12783526-12812462 GCF_021869965.1 Rhincodon typus | reverse complement strand
GAAAACAGAGTTAACGTTTCGGGTCCAGTGACCCTTCCTTAGAACAGAGGAAGGGTCTGAGGAAGGGTCACCGGACCCGAAACGTTAACTCTGCTTTCTCCTCCACAGATGCTGCCAGACCTGCTGAGCTTTTCAACAAACTTTGTTTTTGTTCCAGGGAAAAGACCTTGGCTATTCACCCTATCCAAGCCCCTCATGATTTTATAAATCTCTATAAAGGTCATTCCTCAGCCTCCAACATTGCAGGGAAAATAGTCCTAGCCTATTCAACCCCTCCCTACAGCTCATACCCTCCAAAACTGGCAACATTCTTGTAAATCTTTTCTGAACCCTTTCAAGTATTGGTCAAACACTCACAGTACAATGGGATCTTGATCAGATGAGCCAATGGGCCGAGGAATGACAGATGGAGTTTAATTTAGATAAATGTATGTCTCTGCGAAATGCAACATGTGGTATCACTATACTCAAGCCAGAAGTTGAGGAAGAACAAGCTAGGATAGTTTCATCATGGCCACCTCAGCCCTCAGTGCCATCACTGAAGTAGACACCAGTCTAGGAGTGCACACTTTTCAAGTATGAGAGTTTGAAGAGGTAACATAACATAATTCACTGTGCATAGAGAAGCAGCATACAGTGTGTGAGAACTGATTGATTGGTATTATGCAGAGGACAAAGACAAATCTTGCTGTGTTCTTTTGTGATCCTAGATAAATGGTTGGGAAGTTATGCTGTTTCATTACAGAAGAAAATGTAAACTGGTTTGTTTACAGCAGGGAATTTTATTCTCCAATATAGCAAAGTTATACATCCACAACAGTAGTGTCTCTGCGAGCTGCCATGAAACAAAATACAGCACGAGTAGCAACTAGAGAAGTTAATACAGGCAGGGGTGAGCACTTGTGGGTTCTCTCTCAAAAATGGTACTGCTGATATTAACTTGTTGAGCTTCAGAGTGCAAAACACGTCCAAGGCCAGTTTTTTTGAGTTTCAAAAAAAATCCTAGGTTCTCTAGTACATGTTTGATACAAGAAATGAAATGATATTCAGGATCAATGGAAACCTGAAGAACAGAGCAACAAGGCAATTAATTTTCTCTTCATTATGCTTCAAATATATATCAGACACACTGGTGAAGACACATATAAAAAATACAAGTACATGTTTAAATACAACGTCAATTAGGAGGAACATCTTTTCCAAAAAGAGTACCAAAACCTTCCTTGTATATACGGAATATGACTTAATCAGATGTTGTTTACTAATAATTCAGTTTTAATTTTCAATCTGCACAAATGTTCACAAGTTGTCTAGCATTTCCTCTTCCTAATTTACGTATAATTAGCTGAGAACCATCAATAATCTGGAAGTTTACAGAAAGAGAGGGTACCTGTTGAGGCTTGTCTGGGTCTGAAAATGATAGGTGAGAATTCTAATTACCACAGATTGTGCGCAGCCAGGGGACAATGTGGATATGAAGAAGTGAAAATGAAAAACAGTAAGTGACACTGGTTCTAATACTTTTACATCTAACACTATCTATATAATGCTGATGGCTTGTCAGTATTACCGAATGTTGCTCGTACATTTTACAAACTTAATTGTTATCTGGAGCTAACGATCAGGACTTAAATTGCTTCAGAATTTCAGCCTGTTTTTCATAAATATAATCTTTCTGGGTGTTAACTCCTACAATTTCTTACAACTCCCAGAAGTGATACCCACAGACCTCTGTATACCTGAGGTCTGTACTTGTCCTCTGTATGCCTGAATGGAAAACTCACGAAAGTTGGATCAGGTCACCACTGCATTTGTAACCTCCCCCATACCAATTGGCATTCGCTACCCAAAGGGGAAAAAAAAATTTGAGAAAGCATCTTTTACGGCCACAGGATATTTCTAAGTCCTTCAGCATCAATTAAGTACTTTTAAGTGTAGCCACTATTGAAAAATCCAGTAAAGTACATCATCTTAACTACTGGATGCAGGCATTGTTGTGAAGACCTCTGGTTGAAGAGACTACATACACAGAGTGGAATCTTGCTTATTTTAGAGATTAAGTGTGGCATTGATCCTAAAATTGGGAGGTACTTCTGCTTGTTTTCCTCATACAAATACATTCTTTTCAGTATGCATGTTAGAACACTAAATCTTACGGGCCAAGGTGCAGGAAGCTCTTAAGGCTGCCAATACCTCTCATCATTCAAATTTCTAGTTGTTATATTTAAAAGGTACCCAGATAGCACCTCACTGTCTGTAAACTAAGGACATCATTCAACCTTTGTTGGTCACTCCCATACTCCTGGAGATGTCAGAAACCAGACAAAGAGTGACTCCATACTTCTGCGATGCCTTCCTTGCTGTTCTCCCGCAGACTCTCTGCGTGAGAAGCTATGTACTGTTTCTGCAGGGTGACAATAGAAGGCCAGCCCTAATGATCAAACACAGTCTGGACTGAGTTCTGAGGAAGGGTCACCGCACCCGAAACGTTAACTCTGTTTTCTCCTCCACAGATGCTGCCAGACCTGCTGAGGTTTTCCAGCAACTTTGGTTTTGTACAGTCTGGACTGAGGTTGCTGTGGAGGTCAGTGCCTAGGGGTGACTGAAGAGAACCTGGCTCTAGTTCCAAAAGCGGATTCTACATTCCACCAGGGTAAATGTTACGATCTACTCAGCGGTAACACATTCATAGGCACATGAGGCAAAGCCTGCTTTTGCAAAGGACAGTGACATGCAAGACTGGGTACCAGGTATCTCCTTCATTTCCCTCACGTGCACTTAACGTGTGTCAATTACCATTGTTACAAAAGTAGGAATTACATCACGGTACTAGTGGCTTTCACACATGTGCCAGGGTTCACATTTAAACATAATAAGAACTACAATATTCAGCAGCTCAGGGACCATCAGGTCACTGATCTTTCATTTCTAATAGGCGAACTTGTGCTTCTGATGGATTTCCACCAAAGGTTTATATGGGATGAGGACACAATCACACAAAGTGACGTCAGTCAGGAAATCTCAAAGGCATCTCAGTCACAAACATCATACCATTCTTTATTGTCTTTCACCTACTCTGACTCTTTGACCAGATAAAAACACCATTCATTCAGAATTCTTTTCTCATCAGATGTCCTGTGTGATATTCTTCGTAACACAAAAACAGACATTCACAGCTATTGGGGCATTTCAATCTGCAGCTATAAATATAATGGAAGTGCTCATATACCCATGATAATGTCTCATAATGCTTCTTGGAGTCGACAGGAGAGAAAGTGAATGTGACGCTTTGTTTGTGGTGGTAGTGCCAGTTATGTCTGACTTTAAGGCTCCTTTCTTCAAAGAACAGACATTGGAGTTAGCAGAAGGGCAAAAGGACAGTACCTATGCAGAGGGGGTGATTGGATATGCACACCCATTTAGTAATGAATCCTCCGCTCTGCTACTCGCAGATGTACATGAAGGAGCAAAGTCTTAAAAACATCATAGGCAAGGCAGCAGCTTGCGAAGTAACAAATCTTTTTTTACACAGCCTCTGATCCTATTTCTATTTCATGAAACAAAATAGAACTTCATCCCCCAGTTTAACTTTAGAACCACCTCTGAGATGGAAGAATATGTACCCCAAGAGGCTGCACCATCAAGGACTTCCTCACCACCCTCCATCAGCACAAAGACATTTACTTCAGTGGATAATCTATCCAGAATAGGTTTAGGGTTATATTCTGTGGATAAGCACAGCAACGTGCCCACAGCTAGCGCAGGCCTCTGACACTCAGGGGACTGTTGGAGAACAGGCCCCTGTAAGCCCACTAAAGATGAGGAGCCTCTGGACTCCATCATGACTGAGCTAATGGAGATCCACTGACAAGCAGGGAGATGTTTGGGAGAGAAACTGGAGACTAACACAGACAAGAGCAAAGGGTAGAGGAGTCTGCGATGCCCTGCCCCAATAGTTATTGTCTGCCAGGAACCAAATTACGTCCATCGCTCACATAATGGAGGTTGCACCTGCACCTGTGCAGGAGACATCCAGCAAGCTAGAGCCCTCGAAACTTCAAACTATCAGAAGATACTTGCCAATGTCATCTGATGCAGGTCAGCAAAGCAGTAAGTAGGTTTCCTCAAACTCAACTACAGCTGTTGAAGTTGCACCAGATGTGGTAGGAAAAATGACTGAAAAACCTTGAAATCACTTTGGGTGCAGGGTTGTCAATGTTACGTAGAACAAAGCACTATTCACAAAAATAGCACATTGCACTATCTCTTTTGAACTATTAAGGTTTCTGATTGGTTCTGTTACTCTATAGCCAACCTTAAAGGTGTTGATCATCACAGGTGGACAAATATACATCATGTGGAACTGTGCCAGAATACTAAAGGTGCCAATCTCTGCTGCCTTCTCAGAGGAATGTGACCTTGAGGTAGTACTACCTTAAGCTACATGTGAGAGGTTGAACAATCACTTATACTGTACAAACCCTCAACATCTCTGAAATAGATAAATGAATGCTCCTTGCTCACTGATGATTGAGGAATATTGTGCAACCTCCATGTAATTCAGCATTACTCCAAATTGAGCAAGTGGTCATTGGAGCAAAGGTAACAAAATAACCTCCACTGAATGTCAAAAAAAGAGCATAGAATCTTAAAGTTAAAAATCAAACATTCCATTCAAAGCAGTAAACCTTTCAGACACAGATGGCCCATAGTTCTGAGTATCCATATGTTAGTCCAACATAATAAGGTCTCAAATCTAGCTACAATTAGGTTCTCTTTGGCCTGTTAGTCATATGCCACTATTGCCTTGTCATCTTCAGCAGCAGTATCATCAGTTTCACCTCCAACGGGTTCTCTATAGTATTCCCGATCTTCCTCATCAGAAGAGACTTGTGGCTGGTTATCTCCCCTTTACTAAGTCGTAATCCTGTCATTGAGTTAAGTCTGCAAGTACAGTAAACTTTCCTGAAGACATGATCTGGTGAGTACTGGAATGCTCCTCCTGAGTGGTCCAGGCAACGGATCTGCATCTTCAATAAACCAATTATCTGTCCAATGATGGTTGTAGTGCATTTGTGGGCAGCATTGTAACACTGTTCAGTAACAGTCTGCTGGTTACATACTTAGGTCAATAGATATGCTTTCTGAGAATATCTCACGTCAGTCCCAGAGCCAGCCTTAGAGTTGATGTGAGGTAGCAAACATTCTCAGTACCTAAAAGATTATGCGGTATGTAAGTGTTACGACAGGTCCCCAGATTGTTGCCAGTGGTCACGAGAAAGCTAAGTCATTGAGGGAGTGAATTTCTTCTTCCATGAATCTGGCTTGAGTGACTCATATGTGCAGTCATTGGCCCCCTTGGACCTGAGAGAACCCAGTAATACAGAAAAAATCCAACGGGTCAGATAGCTGTCTTGGCCTGTTATGAATTGAACGAACAGATGAGCTTTGATAAAAATGAAATCTGTGAACTAACAAATGTACTTGTGTGTAGCTGTTTGGGAGATGCAGGACAAAACCTCAGTTTAGGTTTAAAGGAGCCAGCGATGTGGGAGTTCAACATTCTGTACTATAGGCTTAGTACTTCCACTCAAGGCAAGTGGATCTGGTGGTAGATGTAGGTGATACCATCCCTAGTCAAGTTGAAGACGCCCGTGGCATTGGCTTTCACTCAGCTGCAGGTGGTTGCAACACCTCAATTGACCCTCTTGCGGCCTACCACTCTACACCACTGAAAACCTTGATTCTCCTCTTCAGACACTGCTTGATGCTCCATAGTTGGAGATCCCCTAATCTGATGCTATTGGTGTTGGGCATTCCCTTTCTCCTCTGTCGGCACAATGAAGCCAGTGCAGATCCTGGGCTTAACTGGTCAAAATTTTGCATTGAAGTAAAGATCTGTGAACAAACAGAAGGTAAAGATATTCTTTTTAAAAACTTGCCCTAGTCAACCTAATCTTTGCGCGTATATCAGGTTGCTCTTAACTTAAGAAAAGCCTACACTGCAGCCACCTTACCATGGTGAGGCTTACATGACACATGACTGCTTGCCCTCTCTCTCATTCAGCTATGTAAGGAATTTGTAGACCTCAGCATTATATGCAAGTGGCATACAGTCAATCTGACTCTTGACGATCTTCATTATCCAAAGAGACATAGTCCTGCAACCTGGGAATAAACATCGTGTATAACAACATCATCTTCATGTGCATGAGATTCAGATACCAGGGCCATGTTCTTGTACAGCTTGACACAGTCCCCATCACCAACGCTGTCAAGTTTTAGTTGTTCTTCAGCTCAGAGTTCAATGTATTCTGTGACCCGATTGGGATGTCAATGTTATGAATGGCTCATTCACCTTTACACTGCAGTGAGTCCTTCATTTCATCTTAATTGATTGCTCATGCAATTTTTTTTATTGTTTTCTGTTACATTTCACATGCATTTGGGTTTTTGAACCGTGCATGAATTTATGCAAACAGACCTCAGGCCTATCCCAATTCTACTCAGCATTCTGGTGACACACTCTATATTGTCTGACTGAAGAAATGTGCATGCAAATTTTACTTGTTCATTCATTCACCCTCATTTCTCCCATTATAATCTACACTCTTTCTCCTCTAATGATGTTGATAGTCTTCTTCTTTGCTCCAGTATCCCCCCTGTCACGTTTCAATCTCCCTTGTAACTCCTCCATTCACAACTTCCCTTGATCTTCCTGAGTTTTCCCATGAGTCCACCCATCCAGCTCCCACCTCAGCCTTGTACAATCTCCTATCCAATTCACCTGCTCAGCACACCTCATGACTTCATGGTGTTCCCATGCTCAATTTGCAACTCTGACCCTTGCTTGTGCCCTATCACTTTGACTAATCCTTTTGCCTGCCAGATGCCTACCTTCTTTCCAAAGGATCTGTCTGGCACCCCTGCCAACCACACCCTTTATGTCTAACTCCTTTCCATACCATCCTACCTTTATCTGTAATTTTACTGTTGAGCCCCTTTTATTTTGTGCCCCTTGCACCTGCTCCAGAAAGGTTTGTTGGTGCTAGCCAACATGGTTGCATTGCTTGGGCAAGTTGGGTTAGCTGCACACTCAGCTACACATCCCTACACAGTTAGTGGTAGATAACCACAATGCTTTGCAAGGCTGTTTATAAATGAAGCTTCTCATGAGCTGAGTGTACCAGGTAATCTGCATCCTTTACACCAACAGTTTAAGCAAAGAAACCCCCTCATTATAAAAGACCCAGGATGCTGATAAAGTATGCTTTCATTGGAACTTATAGGAAGAAGTCTACCCTGTCAAGATCATGCCACATTAAATATGTCTTGGTGTGTGAACATGTTTTTCATACTTTTACCTCTTAAGATTGTATCTTTGAACATTATTCTAGTGGGCTGTGTTAATTGTTAACTAACATCTTGTATTAAGTATAAGGAATAATAATTATTATTCATAGCATGATATTGAATGCCAAGAGGTTCTTGATCATTACAGTCAGGAAGCCTAACTCACCTGAAAGGTTCTGAGAACCTAAAACCAGACTTTAACCCAATGTGCAGAATCAGAATTTCAGCCTCCACACCCGACTTCCCCTCCCACACCCCCACTACCCAATTAAATATCTTCTCTTGACTTCTAAACTACTCCAAGCAAGTCTGAAAGATACGCCCATTATGTCTGCTCAACAGCACAAGAAGAAAGGTTATTTGGGAAGATTATTTAGTGTTTACAGCCCAACAAATACATCTGCCTTTTTCAAAACCAACAACAATGCCTCAAGGTTCTCATTTAATTAACTACTCAATGTTCCCTCATGAGAAACATGTACATTAGACTAGCTCATTGATCAATCTACCAGGCCTGCAAGTTTCAGTCTGTTGAATATCAGAAATTTCAGTTTGCTGACTCTGTGATCTTTGTCTAATGGGAATGTACGATTTTATCTTTTAAGCCTTGATGTTAAAGCCTACCGGGTTTAAGATTTATGCTGATTGGGCTAGATTCTACTTGGATCTGAGATTTCAATCCATGAGGCCTATGGAATTTTAGTCATGGGGATACATTGAATAGGGCCAGTTGTATTTCATTCTACTGCACCTGAGAGGTTTTCAATCTTCTTTGCTGGTACATGCTTTGCATTCATTTGCCTTGTTTAAAACAATCTTAATAATTGCCAATTATTCCAAATCCTGCCTCCATTGACAAACTTTTGCCATCAGCTTAAGGGAACACAGTGGCCTAGTGGTAATGTCAATGGAATAGTAAATCCAGAACCACAGGTTAACGTTCTTGGCTTGTACTTGCTGGAGTTCACAAGATCAAGGGGGTAACTGATTGAGGTATATAAAATGCTAAAGAGGATTGATAAGGTGGATGTTGAACAGATGATCCCCCTTGCGGGACAGTCTAGGGCATGGGGTTATAGATACTGAGTGAAAGGAGGTAGGGTCAAAACCGAAATGAGGAGGAACTTCTCCTCCCAGAGAGTTGTGAATCTGTTGAACTCGCTGCCTTAGAGTGCAGTGGAAGTAGAACTAAGCAACAGATTCAAGAAAAAAAAGATATGTTTCTGATGAAAAGAGACATAAAGGGCTTTGGGGGCTAGGCAGGAAAGTGGAGCTGAGACCAGGATAAGATCAGCCATGATCATGTTAAATGGTGAAATGGGCTTGAAGGCCTCAATTGCCTACTTCTGCTCCTAATTCCTATGTTCATATGCAGGCTCATGGGGATACTTAACTCCCACTGGCAATTAGGAATGGCTGGCCCAGCCAGCCATGCCCACATCCCATCAATGAATAAGAGAAAATCTGAGACAATTAAGTTATTTGAGAGACTCTTTCAATGAAGACAATAAAAAGTGCAGAATGATGACCAGTGAACAGACAATATAGATAATTGTATCATTTCTCTCTGGGATAGAACACTGCTGCACATCCAAACGTCACATATAAGACAGAACTGGCAACCATTACATTGCTATTAACTCAGTGACACAAGGAGGTACTTTACAATATGGGAAACTAGAAAGCAAGTTCTGCTCTTTAATTCAGCCATCTCATTGTCATATTATTTTCAAGTTTGCTGTTGATTATGTGGCAAAGGCGTGATGAGGATCAGCATCATGTGATGTTGTTGACTTGCTGGTTATAGTTCAGATGTTTCATCACCATGCTAGGTAACATCATCAGTGCAGCCTCCGATGAAGTGATATTGTTCAACACTGCTTAGTATTTATATGATCCGATCTGTTGAGGTGTTTTGTCATTTCCGCTTCTTTTTCTGCAAGGGTTTGTATATGGGGTCTAATTCCATGTTTATTGATTGCATTATGGGTGGAGAACCAGGAATTCCCATGCGTGTCTATGATTGGCTTGAGCTAGGATGGTCATGTCATGCCAGTTAGAGTCAGAGTGTACTGAAATGAGGGAAAGTTTGCCGTGTCATTTTGCTGCTAGCTGGTGTTCATGTATCCTGATGGCTAGTTTCCTTCCTGTCTGGCCGATATAATGCTTTTGGCAGTCCTTGCACAGTATATCGTGCACTACGTCGGTCCTACATGTTGTGGGTATGGGGTCTTTGGTCCTTGTATGTGTTTGTCATAGTGTGGCTGTGGGTTTGTGTGCTATTCTGGTTCCTGGTGGTCGTAGGAGTCCGTCAGTTCCAATATGTCCTTGACATACAGTAGTGTGGCCAGTGTATTGGGTCATATTATGTCCTCTTGGTGTTGTCTATCTCGTAGGCATCTGCGAATGAAGTTGGTGGGGTATCCATTGATAGCGAAGACCTTGTATAGTTGCTCGTCATCCTTCTAGCAAAGTTCAGGAGGAATTCCAAAGCACAGTATACTGGAAGGCAATCCACACTGAGCAAATCCTCAATTTCCACAGCAATCACCCCAATATCCACAAACACAGCTGTGGAAGAACACTGTTTAAATGGGCAGCAACCCACTGCAACACACCTGAACTTCATAAGAAGGAGGATAAGCACCAACAAATAATAAATAAACATGTGGAATTAGACCCCATATGCAAACCCTTGCAAAAAAAAAAGCGGAAATGACACAAAAACAGACTGGATCATACAAATACCAAGTGGAGTAGAACAACATCGCTTCATCGGAGGCCGCACTGATGATGTTACCCAGCATGGTGATGAAACGTCTGAACTATAACCAGCCAGCTCGGCAAGCAAGTCAACAACCTCACCCACAGCCCAAGCTACAAATCTTCACAAGAACCTTAGAGCATGACGTGATCCTAACTCCAACGTGGACAACCCAAAAATGGAAGTTACAGGAGCTGATTATTGAAAGCAACAAATAAAAATAAATCTCAACAGGGAACCTGGATGTTCAAAAGCTGTGGCCTGCTATAAAAACGCCTTACTTGATGTGCTGCTGTGAGCTACGAAGAGATGGAGAGGTATCATTTTTCTTAGCTATAGAAGAAAAAAAGCTACTGCTTACTCAAAGATGTGTAGGAAGTGGTTAATGGTGGCAGCAGCATCAACACTATATTCTCCAAAATTCAAAGCAGGAAGTAGTTTAATGATCTAACCAGGTCAGGAAAGCGGAGTACAGTTATTCATTGTTGTCTACATCACTCCAATTCCCTTATTTTTCCTGTGAAGCCAAATCTATGACATCACTCCTCATTACCACTTGAATGTGTACTTATTTCTCTCATTCTATGCACTTTTTCAAAATCCCATTTATTCTTTCATCACTGATACTCATCCTTCTGGAAGTTCATACCTCTCCTTGGGAATCAACACAGATCAGCAGACCATTACATTACTCAATAGTTTGTTCTTATCCTTATTAGAAGAGATGTAATCACTGAACACACAGAAGAGGGAGAGAATTAGAAGTGTGCTTCCACAAATCATGCAGCTTATAAAAGAGGAGGCAGCATTGAAGATCAGTGACATTTGACGCCCTAACTGTTGGAGATGGGGAGACAGATATTGCCCACTTATCTGGTGACACAATTAAATTTCAGTAACATACATGTCACACAGCACTCAATCACTTTGACTTGATTTCAAGTAAACTATCACTTCAATTAAGTGATTAGCTTATGAGGGTGTTGTACATGAGGAATATAGTGTCCTCCAGTTAAACACAACAGGTTGAAACTGGCCTTCCAACACAGCGGTATATCTCCAGTTTTCATTCCTCAACCATAACCAACCCCAGGTGCATCTGAAAGTCAAAACGTTCTCCCCCAACCCTCCCTTTCCAATCAATATTAATCAGTTTGAAGGACACGATAGGTTTACTTTTACATTTCGTAAAACAGATGTATTAACTTGGCCAAGCTAGCAATATGCTAGTCCTTTGACATATAAGTCACAAGCTAAAACTGTAGCGTGTAATTCAGCCTGATGGATCGATGCTACATTGAGCAAGCACTGTATTGTCAGAAATGCTGTCCTTCAGATGAAGTATCAAATGCTGATCCTCTCTACTCAGATAAATGTTAAAAGATACCATAGCAATATTTGAAGAGTGTCTCCTCTCCAGCTTATGCATTGGTCTGCAAGAAATATATCCAACCTGTACCACATTTACATTTGTTTCTTATTCAATATGTAATTACCACTCGAACAATGTCCAAATATAAAATATAAACAGAAATTGCTGGAGAAACTCAGCCATCTGGCAGCATCTGTGGAGAGAAAGCAGAACCAATGGTTTGGGTCCTGTGACAATTCTTCAGAATACAATCAAAGGTCATCAACCTGAAACATTAACACTGTTTCTCGCCAAATATGTTGCCTGACCTGTGAGTATTTCAATCACTTTCAGTTTTTATTTCACATTTCCAGCATCTGCAGTATCTTACTTTTGTGTTGCTACTCAGTAAACAGACTCACACATACATGATGGACATAAAAGTGACAACTTCCAACATTAATTTACAGCCAGCTGTGACACACCTGCCCAATTACATCATCACATTCCCTAAGTAACTTCCCTCTGGAGAGGTACAGGCTGGGCTAGCACAGTAACCTCACAATTAAATAACAGCGATTCCTGTAGGTGATGAGAGCAAATAAATTTCCATTTGGACCCAAACAGAGAAACGTTGTTCCAGAATGCAGCATGTGTTGTGAACTCACATGCAAACTAATAGTTTGTTTAACTCTTTGCATAAAACAATACAAGAATTTTCATATTCTGGTAATGCTAGTCAACATTTTCAAAAATATATCTTTCCCACAAGTTTTCCACCTCACTCTCCTGATGGAAATATGGATGGCAAACATGTTAGCTATAATGTTAGCAATAATTTACTCCATTGCAGGATCTCTCTAAAGCTCGAGAAGGATTCACCTTCTCCACCCTTCTGCAACTAAGGTGTTGTGCCAATTCCAAAGTTGCAGAAAGTACTCTGATGACTTATGCAAGGGATTAAACTTTGTACATAAGTTTATACAGTAAATTTGAATAGGCTAATTCACTATGAAAGGCATCTTATTTCAGCTCTATCGTGGTCGCAACTACAGCTCACATATAGGAAACAAATAGACATTCGGTAAAACTTGAGTACTGCTGAAAAAAAAAAATATTTTGTCAAAGCTTTTTGTTGCGCACCAAGATCCGAGTAAGAATCACGTTGGACTTGAAACAGTCTCTTTTTGCACAGATACTGCGAGACCTGCTGAGTTTATTCAATACATTCAGCCATATTTTCAAGGAATGGCAATCTCTCAGTTTGACATTCTGCCAGTTCCTTTTTATGAAAGGCAGGAACTCTGCATTTCTGAGGAGATTTTGACCAGGGCACCCTCAAAAATGTGAGCCGTACTTCCCATTATGACAGCTCTAGTATGATGCAGAACTGTCAAGGAAGACAAACAATGCCACCTTTTCATTGTAGTCAGGTGTTGTATTCTGAAATATGAATGTCCAGACAGTGATTTTGACAGCTGCTTTTACATTTTAAGTACATAGATAAGTGTATTTTTAAGGTCCCAGGAGGGTAGGGTGCCAGGTGGGTGGATGGGGAGGGGGAGTGCCAGTAAGTAGTATATCTGCTGAGTAGGATTTAGGGTGCCGGCAATAGGACGCTAGATGGGTAAAGGGAAGGATGCCAGGTGGAAAGGGGGTAGGATGACAAGTGATAGGATGTTAGGCAACCCTCCCTCTAAATTGTGTGGCTGCATGTGTATTCGTAACAATTGGCGTTGGCATGCTGATCACGACATTGACTTCTGGTTCTGGAAGTCACTGTGACACACAAATCTTGGAGGCCCAAAAGAAAATTAGAGGGAATGTTGGTGCTAGGATGCAAGGGGGCTTAGTAAGTGATGTAGTGCTTAGACTAGGGTAGGAGGGAGAAATTGGGTCCAGGCGGTGGGGGTTGCAGAGGGTGAGTGTTGATTTGGGAGAGGAAGCAAGGTTGGGTGCAGGTTGGGGAAAGGGGGAGTGTGGCAGTGGAGAGAGACAGAAGTCAGGAGGTGCAAAGCAGGAGATGCAGGGTGTGTCTAGATTTTGGGGAAAGGGGTTCTACTGAAAGGTGGGAAAGTGTGTCCAGTGGTGGAGGAAGGGAGCCGGGTCTGAAGTGAGGGAAGGGGGATCAGGGGCTGGTGGCAGTGGAAGGTTTCCAGTGGTGGAATGGAGGAGCTCACATGTAGAAGGGAATGTTTAAAGTATGTCTGGGAAATGCAAGTGGTTAGTGGATGTATAGTTGTGTTTTGTGGGGTAAGTACAGGGTCAGTTGAATAGTTACTTAGGACTTCGACGATGTATTTAATAGTCTAACTTTTCCTGAGGAACTACCTACCTAATTTCATCAGAATTCTCTAAATTGTCTGATTTAAATGGAGACTTTTGGAGGGTTTCAGACATAGAGGAATTGCCCAGCAGAATCTTATAATTTTCTGGGCAATTCCTTTGAAGGTTGCTATGATGAGGATTCCACAGGGTTCCAATGTGAAATTCACATCTACACTGGAATAATAATTGTCAAGCTGTCAGAAAATCCCAGCCTTTGTCTTTATTTACCTCTAACAGTGCTGATCCATTACCCAAATTTAGGGGTGAGCAACAGCAACCTCATGGTAAGTTCCAATTGTCCTCTACTTGTGTAGAACATCCATGGTCAAGGAACAATGGTAGCATACAGACTCAAGAACTGAAGGTTATGAAAAAATTGAAAACTGGAGTAATTTTGACATTTAAAATAGAATCCTAGAATATTTACAACACAGGAGTGAATCTGTAGTTTCTTGAACCGTGATTGTCTCTCTGGGTTGATGGTAATGGCAGAGTGAGGGATATGCCAGGCCATGAGGTTACAGAATATGGCTGAATACAATCCTTTTGTTACTGTTGGAGGGCCACAACGTTGCTTGCACTCATAATTTTCAACTGCTAGATACGTTCTGAATCTATCCCAGTTAGCCCAGTAAGTAGTGCGACACAATATAATGAAGGGTATCCTCAGTGTGAAGAAGGTGCTTCATTTGCACAAGGACTACGCAAAAGTCACATTTACTAATACAGTCAGCAAATGACGCTTCTGTGACAGGTGCACTGTGAAGGACAAGATCAACTAGGCATTTCACTTTTTTGGTTCTCTGCTGCATTGTGGTCTGGTAGATAATCCTTCAGGACTTGGCCAGTTCAGACAGCAGTGATGTTACCAGTAACTGTTGGTGATAGATACTGAAATCCAATACATGAATACAGTACATGAAAACCCTGCTACCCTCGGTGCTTTTTCCATTTGGTGCACTCTGATTTACAATTTATCCTCAGCAAGGTAAATGCCCTTTCCACGACTTCAGAATAACAAGATTCAAACAAAACTGACTGTTGAACCCAGTGAATAACTGAGTTATCTAAGCTTCAAGGTCCAAGTTGCTAGTGCTTGGGATAACAGGTCGGACATATCTGACAATAAAATGGTGCAGGTTTAACATCTTTTCTTGGTTATAACAAAACTTGCACATATTTCTTTCAGGCAACAATTTTCACAATAAATGAGTAATGGCTAGTTTCTCAAAAGCTTTTAACTGCAAAATAATGCACATTAAATGCGAAAATGAATTCATTGATTATTTCTTTATAATTTCACACAAAACACTCAATTCAGCAAACATGGCTTTCATATATGTTTAATGTAAAATGCTATGCCTTATATTAAAAATGACGGTAACTCCAGCATAAGAAATGTCACTGTAGTTATCAAAAAGTTAAATTGTTAATGCAGGTTTTAAATGGCTACATGGTAACATTCTCACTGTGTTCGATTTTTTGCCACTCACCACTCTGCAACCACTAAAACTAATGGAACAAAAGTTATATTTTAGCAAACTTCTCTAACAAACTCCGTTGCACTTTCAGCTTGGGTTCACCTCCTCCCCTCATAGTCACACACATCTCCCTGGTAACACCCGTAGTAACATAACACAACTCTGTCCATTGGGGTCACCTACACAATCTCAGGAGATCAACAGTGCAATTTCAAGATCATTTATACAGCTCGAATTGTCTGCTTGTATATTTTCTCAATCAAAGTTTCTATAACATTGTAATTCCTTTTGACCAAGTCTCCCTTTGACAAAACTGCACACCAAATTGAAAGTATTACATTGGAGGGCAAGTGTCTTGGTAGCAAAACTTTGATTTCTTCATTGCAGAATTATATATACATGAGTAAATTACCATGTACTTCTGGTGGATAGCCTTGTGCATTGAGAACTTCTATCATAAAAAAGCATGATTTTCTTACAACCCAATCCCAGGCTTTTGCCTGGTCAACCCTCAGAACACTGCTCGGTAATAGTTTAGTTCAACACTTCTGCTGTTCTGATTTTCCCTTCTAAAATGCTGAGATCAGGGTTTGAGGAAGCATGAAACCATAACCCACCACTCCAACATGCAGTTCTCAATGCATTACTCCTTTAAAGAAAGTTTAAAATTAGACAGAAAAGAAACATTCACTGTAGTTGGTGGAGTGGAGCATATTGTTGGCCCTTGACATACAGAAATGACTCATTTTAGTGGAAAGGCTAACAAACATGAACTTCTTCATCTTTATACTCACAGAATTGCAATGACGAAGAAGAAAGCCATTCAGCTTATCATGCCTACACCAGCTCTCCAACAAGTATTGCGACTTAGTGCCATTTGCCTGCCTTTTCCTCGTACCCTTACACATTGTTTTTAATCAAATAATGATCTAACACCCTCTTTGAATTCCTCAACTTGCTCTGTCTCCACCACAATTCCAGGCAGTGCATCCCTGTTATGGGCCAGACCAAACCCACTCAAAATATATTAAGAAGATAGCCTAGACCCTAACCTTTTCTTATTTTAAAGGTAAATGTAAGGCGTGCACTCTAGAAACAATTCGATTGGTCAAACTACACATCTTTAAGCAAAATATACTTTATTTTTCACACTACAGTTAAAATACAGACAAAATATAAATAAAAGAATTGTCTTAACTGTAACTCTATCCAAACGCTTAACAAAATGATACACATGTAATACTACTACTAATTAACTGTTCCAATATAGTAACATCCCATTAACACACTCTTGGCAAAGGCAAAATCGGTAAAATAGATTGTCGTCTTCCTACTGGTAGAATAAAACTCCAACTTTTAGCTGTAACAGAGAGAGGAATAAGAACTTTTACATCCAGCTTCAAAACTCCAGCAACCGCAGAAAGCTAAAACAAAAAACCTTAGTTCTGTGGGAGCTTGACACTATTCAGGCTGCTTCTATTATTCCAACTTCTAAACAAAACCCAAGTCCTCACAATCTGTTCACATCATTGGCTTTGAGCAGACTGCTCACTCCTGTCTCAATCTTTCTTCATAAAAAAGGACAAAATACATTTCTTAAAGCCATAGTATCATCACAATCCCAAATCCAAACCATGTATCTTATAAAAAATTTTTCTCACAGTACATTTGCAAATCACTTTAAATCTGTGCCTGCTCGTTCTCAACCCTTTTACATGTGGAAATTGTTTCTCCCTACCTATGCTATCCAGGCTTCTTATGATTTTGAAAACTTCCAGCAGATCTCGTCTTAGACTTCTGCTTTCCAAAGAGATCAGTCCCAACCTCTCCATTCTATTCTCAGAACTGAAGTTCTTCACCCCGGAACCATTTTTGTCAATCTTTTTCTGCATTCTCCCCAATTCATTACATTCTTCCAATGTTGTGGTATCCAGACTGTACACCATTTTCCAGTTGAGGTCTAACAAGTATTTTGTATAAGGTCAGCATAGCCTCCTTGTTCTTGCACTCTTTGCCTATTTTAATTAAGCCCAGGCTTCTGTATGCTTTATTAATGGCTCTCCACCTGTACTCAGTGATCTACACATATGTACACCTAGATCCCTCTGCTCCTGAACTTCCTTAAACATCGTATCTAGTATTTTATATCATCTATCCATATTCTCCAACCAAAATGCATCACCTCACACTTAAATTCTGACCTTAATCTACCACCAATCTGCCCACTCTACCAAACTCTATGATCCTTTGGAGTTCTACACTGTCCTTCTCACAGTTGACGATGCATTTAAGTTTAGTATCATGTTCAAAATTTGAAACAGTTCTCTGCACAGCAAAATCTACATCATTAAAAATATCATGAAATACAAGAGTCTCAGTAGTGACCCCTAGGGATCTCTACTTCAAACCTTTCTGCAGCCCGAAAAATATCCATTGACCATTATTCACTGTTTCTAATAACTCAGCCAATTTTGTATCAATGTTGCTAATGTTCTTTTTATTCCGTGAGCTATAACTTTTCTCACAAAACTGGTGTATGGCATTGTACTGAAAGCCTTTGAAAGTATATACATACTACATCAACAGCATTACCCTCATAAGCTCTTTCCGTTACTTCTTCAAGAAACCCCACCAAGTTAGTCAAACACAATTTATTCTTCAGTCAAACAACCTACCTTTTTCCATGTAATTACTAATTTTATTAGAATACTTGTTTCTAGAAGCTTCTATCATTAATGATAAACTGAACTAATCAGTGATTGTCCGGCTTATCCCTTTTTGAACAAGGGTGTGATGTCTGCAATTCTCTAGTTCTCTGGCACATCCCCTGATTCTAGAGAAGACTGTTCAGAAGATTATCAGGAGGCATAACCCATGTAAATAAGGTTGTATTTATAGGGCACGCACTACAGCACCAATGCAGGGCAATTTAACTTCCACAGTTCTAAATTAAGCACCTTTCTAAATGCCATGCAGTGAGTGGATTAAGACAACTATTAATGCTATTAGAGTTGATTCTGTGACCTGATCTCTAGTCGTAATGTGTGAGCCTCACATAGGTATCTCTGATATAAATCCAGAACTGGGAGTGACCTAATTCCAGAGGGGAGAATGGTGACGCTAGCGATACAATTCCTGGTCTGCTAGTAAGGGTTACTTTTACAAATCTCTTCTACCACCATATGGCCTCATTAGATAGGTTATCAGGTTTCAGAATCTGCTATATAAAGTTATGAATGCATCTCCAATCTGCATCTCCTTTAGCAAAGCACCAGATTGAAAGTGCAACCTCACAAAACCACACCTTCCTAGTGCAGAATAAAACTGCCTGGCACAGATGCCATTATCATATTACAAATGCAATCAGAAAGGTTTAAGTCGCATAATGTTAGCAAGATGCAGTGGCTAACACAAACAGCAATCATTAAATTTGTAAGCCTCAGATGAGAGATTGTTTCCCTTAGGTTTGCACATATATACGGAATAGTTCTCACTGAAGTTAATGAGAAATGTGTAGGGGAGTCATAGAGTCATAGTCATAGTCATAGAGATGTACAGCACAGAAACAGACCCTTCGGTCCAACTTGCCCATGCCAACCAAATATCCAAAATAAATCTAGTCCCATTTGCCAGCATTTGGCCCATATCCCTCTAAACCTTCCTATTCATATATCCAACCAAATGTCTTTTAAATGTTGTAATTGTATCAGCCACCAACACTTCCTCTGGCAGCTCATGCCATACACGCACCACCCTCTGTGAAAAAGTTGCCCCTGAGGTCCATTTTAAATCTTTCCCCTCTCACCTTAACCTACGCCCTCTAGTTTTGGACTCCCCCACCCTGGGGAAAACCTTATCTATTTACCCTATCCATGCCCCTCATGATCTTACAAACTTCTATAAGGTCACCCTTCAGGCTCTGACACTCCAGGGAAAATAGGCCCAGCCTATTCAGCCTCTTCCTATAGCTGGCAATATCCTTGTAAGTCTTTTCCAAACTCCTTCAAGATTGTCTTGATCATATACTGTGTATGATCAGGAGATCATATGATCAGTATATTATGGTGAAAAGAAGTTTTGAGTACTAACAGTTTCCTATACTGTTTTCAAGCACTTTTTTTTTAATTTGTGGGACATGGGAGTCACTGGTTGGCCAGCATTTATTGCTCATCCCCAGTTGCCCTTAAGAAGGTGGTGGTGAGCTGCCTTCTTGAACTGTAGCAGTCCACCTGATGTGGGTTGACCCACAATGCCATTAGGGAGGGAACTCCAGGATTTTGACCCAGCGACAGTGAAGGAATGGCAATATATTTCCAAGTTAGGATGGTGAGCAGCTTGGAGAGGAATCTGAAGGTGGTGGTGTTCCCGTAAATGGGAATGATTGACCGCCAACAACCACGGCCATCTTCCTACATGTACGGTATGACTCCAACCACCAGAGAGTTTGCCCCTTAATACCCATTGATTCCAGTTTTGCCAGTGCTCCTTGATGCAACACCTGGTTGAATGCAGCATTGATGTCAAGGGCTGTCATTGTCACCTCACCTCTGGAATTCAGCTCTTTTGTCCACGTTTGAACCAATGCTGTAATGAGGTCAGGAGCTGTGTGGCCCTGGTGGAACGCACACTGGGCATCACTGAGCAGGTGCTGCTTGATAGCATTGCTGATGCCACCTTCCATCACTTTACTGATAATTGAGAGTAAACTGATAAGGCGGTAATTGGCTGGATTGGATTTGTCCTGCTTTTTATGTACAGGACATACTTGGGCAATTTTCCACGTTGTCGGATAGATACCACTGTTGTAACTGTACTGGAAGAGCTTGGCTAGGGGAGCCGCAAATTCTAGAGCACAACTCGTCAGTACTATTGCCGGAATTTTGTCAGGGCCCGTAGCCTTTGCAATACCCAGTGTCTCCAAACATTTCTTGATATCACGTGGAGTGAATTGAATTGGCTGAAGACTGGTATCTGTAATGCTGGGGACCACTGAAGGAGGCCAAGATGGATCATCCACTCTGCACTTCTGGCTGAAGATTACTGCGAATGCTTCAGCCTTATCTTTTGCACTGATGTGCTGGACTCTTCCATCATTGAGGATGGGGATACTTGTGGAGCTTCCTCCTCCAGTGAGTTGTTTAATTATCCATCACCATTCACGACTGGATGTGGCAGGACTGCAGAGCTTAGGGGCAACGCTGTGGCTCAGTGGTTACCACTGCTGCCTCAGAGTGTCAGGGACCCGGGTTCGATTCCGGCCTCGGTCAATTGTCTGTTTAGAGTTTGCACGTTCTCCCTGTGTCTAAATGGGTTTCCGCTGGGTGCTCCGGTTTTCTCCCACGGTCCAAAGATGTGCAAGATAGGTGGATTGGCCGTGCTAAATTACCCATAGTTTTCAGGGATGTGTAGGTTCAGTGCATTAGGTATGGGTCTGTGTGGGATGCTCTTCGGAGGTTTGGTGTGGATTTGTTGGGCCGAATGGCCTGTTTCCACACTGTGGGGTTCTATGATTCTCTGTAATCCATTGGTTGTGGGATCGCTTAGTTCTGTCTATCACTTGCTGTTTGGCATGCAAATAGTCCTGTTTGGTGGCTTCACCAGGTTGACACCTCATCTTTAGGTACGCCTGATGCTGCTTCTGGCATACCCTCCTGCACTCTTCGTTGATCCAGGTTTGATCCCCTGACTTGATGGTTGAGTGGGGGATATGCCAGGCCATAAGGTTACAGATTGTGGAGTACAATTCTACTGTTGATGGCCCACAGCGCCTCGTCAATGCCCAGTCTTGAGTTGCTAGATCTGTGCAAAGTCTGTTCCATTTAGCACGGTGGTACTGCCACACAACATGATGGAGGTTATTCTCAATGTGAAGTTGGGACTTCGTCTCCACAAGGACTTGTACAGTGGTCACTCTTACTGATACTGTCATGGACAGATGCAACTGCTGTTGGCAGATTGGTAACAATGAGGTCAAGTATATTTTTCCCTCTTGTTGGTTCCTTCACCAACTGCCGCAGACCCAGTCTAGCAGCTTGTGTCCTTTAGGACCAATCAGCTCGATCAGTAGTGTTGCTGCTGAGCCAATCTTAGTGATGGATATTGAAATTCCCCCACCTAGAGTACATTTTGTGCCCTTGCCATCCTCAGTGCTTCCTCCAAGCGTTGTTCAACATGGAGGAGTACCGATTCATCAGCTGCAAGAGGACGGTATGTGGTAATCAGCAGGAGGTTTCCTTGTCCATGTTTAACCTGAAGCCATGAGACTGCATCGGGTCCGGAGTCAATGTTGAGGACTCCTAGCGCAACTCCCTCCCGACTGTATATCACTGTGCTACCACATCTGCTGGGTTTGTACTGCTGGTGAGACAGGACATATCCAGGGATGGTGATGGTGGTGTCTGGGACATTGTCTGTAAGGTATGATTCTGTGAGTATGACTATGTCAGGCTGTTGCTTAACTAGTCTGTGAGACATCTCTCCCAATTTTGCACTAGTCCCCAGAGGTTAGTGAGGTGGACTTTGCAGGATCAATGTGGGGACCAGATGTAATATTTCCAAGCTCATCGGTAAAACAAAACTAAGTCGAAACATGTGCTGTGAGGATGTTGCAAAACAGTTTCAAGATGATTTGGTCAGATATCGTGAGTGGGCAAGAACATGGTAGATGGAATATCTCATGAAAAAAAGATTGAATTTCTCCACTTTTGTAGAAGTTTTTCATTTCACTTCTTTACTTTTTTTCTCACTTTTTTTTTGTTCTCTTTTATTGTACTTACCTCTTGTTGAAAAGCTTGGTCATGGCAACAGCTTCAGTGGCAGTAAGTGAACCCAGTGTGAATTTGAGGCAGCGTCAGTGGATTTGGGCTCCTGGTGGCTTCTGCATCAATGAGGCAGTCCTAGTGCTGACTCATAGCTAGTACGGCAGAGGCAGGTTTGACCCAGTATGAGACCCGACACATTGGCAGTGACTGCATTAGCAAAGTGGGCCCAAAGCAGCAGAGTTGAGTTTAAGCCAACACAGTACCTGGCGGCATTCGTGGGGTATCTGCATTCATGAGATCCAGCATGGAGTCATAGTGGCAAGCGCATCAGTGGAGGCGAGATGGCTCCAAAGGGTGGTAACTTTTGTTCACGCAGCGGCACACAGAGGGGACTTGTGCCTGGCCACCAGGCCCATGGCCCATGGTGGAACACTTAACAAGATGGTAAAGCTGAATACTTTGTCTTTATTTTTCTGTTTTTATATTCTGTTTTGTTTTCTTCCTCTATGCATTAAGATGGCACTGGACAGCAACAACACTATGCAATATTTTTAACTTTATTTTGTAACAAAATACACGTGACAATAAATGGATCAAATCAAATCAAAGCAAAGATATTTCTTTATGTTAAGAGATTAGAAAATGTTGACGAACAAAGGACCCTGGGTGTTCTCCATGAATAAGTTACTATATTTGAAGAATAAGGTAATCGCATTGTAATTTTACCATTGAATACTTAAAAGGAAAGGGTATATGCAGGTAAGATGTTTCCCCAAGAGGGGAGAACTGAAGGCATAATTTCAAAATAACAGGGAAGCCATTTAGGAAAGAATTGAAGCGAATATTTTTACTCAGCATTTTGAGAATCTTTGGGATTCTTGACCCCAGAGGGCTTTGGAGTCTCAGACATTGAGTATGTTTGAAGTAGAGATTGACAGGTTTCTAAACACTGATGATGTAAAGGTAGGGAGATAGTGTGAGGAAAAAGACATTGAAATGGATGATCAGCCATGATTGTATTGAATCCCTACAGTGTAGATGTAGGCCATTTGGCCCATCCAGCCCGCACTGCCCCCTCCGAACAGCATCCCACCCTACCTATCCCTGCATTTCCAATGGTTAACCCACCTAGCCTACACATCCCTGGACACTAAGGGCCTTTTAGCATGGCCAATCCACCTAACCTGTACACCTTTGGACTGTGGGAAGAAATCGGAGTACCCGGGTGAAACCCACACAGCCACAGGGAGAACATGCAAACTCCACGGACACAGTTACCAGAGGCTGGAATCAAACCCAGGTCCCTGGTGCTGTGAGGCAGCACTGTTAACCACTGGATCACTATGCCACCCCTACTGCAGAGTTTGAATGGTGGAGTAGGTGAATGGTGGACTAGGCCCAATGGGTTGAAGTGGGCCCAAAGCAGCACAGTTGAGTTTAAGCCAACATGGTACCTGGCGGCATGTGTGGGGCTTCTGCATTGATGAGATCTAGCATGGAGCCATGGTGGCAAGGGTTCCTGTGCTCCTAACCGTGGGAGCATGAACAATCATGCGAAATCTGACAGATGAAAATTCTTTTTCTCAATCCTGATCAGAAGGCAGGGCTTTTAGAGTAAACATTATGGGAGTCATCTTTCCACTGTTCCCTACATTTGTTGTCCTTTAATTTTTTTTAAAGGTGATCTGGGTATTGACGCGAAAAGTCAATAGATTGGATTTCTAAATTTTGGACTGGTAATATTAGCAAATGAGGTGATATGTATTGTAGGAGGTCAAAATGATGCATACATAAGAAAATTTGTCTTTGGCTATAAAAGTGAAAAAAAGAAGTGTAACTGAGTCATGTTACTGAAGCAATATGAATAAGACAGTATTTTGTGGTTTACACAAGAAAAATAGAAGCTATGGAAGGAATTATGATGAGGAAGTATAGTGTGTTAATCAACACTTTTTTTTATTCTTCTCTATACTCAAGCTTGATTCAACAGCCCATAGAACAACACCCTTAATTGAAATGGCCTTTCATCCCCAGAGAAGATCTCGTCTCTGGGAAACATTAGCACCAAACCTGACATTATACCCTAGTTCACCAGAGTGGCAAAATTTGAGTAGATTTGATGATGTCATAAAAGAATCCTTAATTTAGAGTACAATATTTCAACGTAACAACTTACATGCATATAGTGGCTTTAATGCAGAAAGTAAAGGATTCCCAGGCATTTCACAGAGGTGGAAACAGGCAAAAAATTGACGCTGTTAAAAATGTAGTTATTAAGAGAGCTGACTGAAAGCTTGGTGAAAGGTTTTAAACAGAGAGGGTGGTAAAAAGGCAAAGAAAATTATGTAGGCAATTCCAAAGCATGACGCACAGAATGCTTATGATGCAGCTGATAGTGATGGGGCATAAGCACCAAACGGCAGAATCAGAGAAATTAAGAACTTAGAAGATTGGGGGTTGTGGGGCTGGAGGAGATTAAAGGGATAGGGAAGCAAACCCAGAATAAAATATAAACATAATTGTGAGAATTTTAAATTGACATTCAAAGAGAACTGAGTATCCACAGAGACCAGTAAAGACAACGGATGATGAGAGAGACCATGGGCTCATATAGGGCCATAAGCAGTTAATATTAAGGAGAATAAAGTTAGGAGGTTTTTCGATGGAGAACAAATTAGCTCAGAGGCTTGGCTTTGGATCCTGTAAGAAGCCAAGATTGCAAACAGCCTGGTTCTGACTGAGACAGTGACACAGAGGGCTATGGAATTAGTTCAAAATGTATAGAACTTCCGAATATTTAAATGAAAGAAATTATGGTCATTCCCAATTAGACATCAGACACAAAGTCTGACAATAAGATGCACTGAAAAGGTTGACAGATGTGCTACAGAAATAAAATCCGAAAGAACTGCAGATGAGGTACTGTTCTTCTACTTAGCTGAGCTTTGCTGGAACACTGCAGTAAGCCAGAGATGGAGATGTTGGCCCGGGAACAGGGTGGTGTATTTAAAGTGGCAGGCAACTGGAAGCTTAGGGTCTTTTTTTGTGGGCAGAACGTAGACATTCTGCGAAGCGGTCACCCAGTCTATGCTTCATTTCCCCAATGTAGAGGAGACCACATTGTGGGCAGCGAAAGCAGTAGACTAGGTTGTGAGAAGTGCAGATAAAGTAGTGCTTCACCTGGCAGCTATCATAGAATCATAGAATCCCTACAGTGCGGAAACAGGCCATTTGGTCCAACAAGTCCACACCGCCCTCTGAAGAGCATCCCACCCAGACCCATTCCCCTAATTTCCCTGTCTAACCCACCTAACCTAACCATCCCTGGGCACTATCGGCAATTTAGAATGGCCAATCCACCTAGCCTGCACATCTTTGGACTGTGGGAGGAAACCGGAGCACCCAGAGGAAACCCACGCAGTCACGGGGAGAACATGCAAACTCCATACAGACAGTCACTCGAGGCCAGAATTGAACCCGGGTCCCTGACGCTGTGAGGCAGCAATGCTAACTACTGAGCTACTGTGCCGCCCCTATGGGGCCCTTGGATACTGAGGAGAGAGGAAGTAAATGGGCGGGCATTACACCTTCAGTAGTTGCAGGGGAAGGTGCCGTGGGGCTGTGGGAGAGTGTGGGGAGTGAAAGAAGAGTGGACCAGGGTGACCTGAAGAGAATGATCCATGCAGAAGGTGGACAAGGGACGGGAGAGGAAAATGTGTCTGGTGGTGGCATCTTGATGGAGTGGCAGAAAGAGCAGCTGATGATCTTCTGGATGTGAATGTTGATGGGATTGTAGGCAAGGACCAGGGGAACCCTATCGCTGTTGTGCAAGCTGGAAGAACAACATCTCATTTTCTGCTTGAGGACCCTGCAGCTCTCCGGACTCAATATCAAGTTCAATCATTTTAGGACCTCTCCTAGCCGCCTACCCCACACACCAGGCCTTATTATCACATAGTCTGCCATTGCACACTACCTATTGTTAGCCACTAACAGTCTCCATTAACAGCTATTCATCCTCCTAGCCAGATCGTTATCCACTTCTTTGTCTGTCCAACTGTTCTTCTCCCTCTGAGGGCTCTATCCCCACTTATCGTTTATTCCTGACCTCCTCCCCTCCCATCCCCCAACCCTATTTTCTGCATATAAACTGACAGTTTCCTAGCTACCATCTGTTCTGAGGAAGGGTTACCAGACCTGAAACATGAACTCTGATTTCTCTCCACAGATGCTGCCAGACCTGCTGAGCTTTTCCAGCAACTTCTGTTTTTGTTTCTGATGTGCAAGTAAACCTGGCTGTCATCGGCCCAATTGGAGAAGCTGATTCTACATCACTGGCTGATGTTGCTAACAATGCAGATGAAGAAGAACTAAGGAACATGTAAAAATCCTTGGGAAACTACCAGAGATAACTGTTTGAGAAAAACACAGAAGTTCTTACAGTACATACTCTGGGTACAGTCAGGTTGGCAGTTGTGAAACTGATGGAGGGTACTGTAATCCAAATGATCTGAACAATGCGAGAAAGTCTTTAAAGAAGGGTGGTGAGTCAAAGTGCAAAGTGATGAGGAATCACAAGAATTACCTAAAAGGGCATGATTTCTGAATTTATTTAGCTAAGTTTCAGTGCATTAGTAGTGACCAACATTTTATCGGACAGATTCAAAAACAATTATGGGAAAGACAGACATGAATTTGTCAGGTTCTGAGGAAGGGTCACTGGACCCGAAACGTTAACTCTGTTTTCTCCTCCACAGATACTGCCAGACCTGCGAGCTTTTCCAGCAACTTTGTTTTTGTTCATGAATTTGTCAGGATCGTTCAGGAACTTTGGTGGGAAAAGAATTGTTGGAAATGTGTAATAATTTGCAAGGATGGTGCAATAGACAATTAAAGGAACAAACAATAATGATATCTAGAATGGAATCAGAAAAGGATATTGGGTTATCGTTAATTTAGTCAGAATGAGATCAAGGGGATGCGCCTCATGGACATGATGAGCTTATACATAGCACTGGGTTGAAAGGAGAAAACAAAAGAGGGGTTCAGGGCTAGGAAGGGAGGAATCCTGGAAAGATAAAACAAAGAACTGCGGATGCTGGAAATCTGAAACAAAACCAGAAACTCAATAAGTCTGGCAACGTCTGTGAAGAGAAAACAGAGTTAACATTTTGGGCCAGTGACCCTTCTTCAGAACTCTGCTTTCTCTCCATAGATCCCTCCAGTCCTGCTAAGTTTCTCCAGCAATTTCTGTTTTTGACTCCTGGAAAGATCTGGCTTGATGGGTGAATGAAGGGGAACCACGTAGCAAGTTTTTTTTCTATTTGTCACTGACTGTTTGTCTCTCTGACCCATTCTCTTATTTATTTTAGAACTTTCTAGTACAACAAAATAACTTACTAAATCTCTTGGTATAAATATTTATGGATTCCAGCTGCAGAATTGTCAGATAAAGTTTTGGCTCATTGACAATTGACTCAATCTCAATCCTTTTGCAACTCTGTAGGTTCATTATCAGTACATTTTCCGATATCAGGGTTTTGTCATTCCTCTAATTTTACGCCCAGCCACTCCATCATAAAGTCACATTTTTCTTTGTCTGCCTCTCGATCTATTACCTGACCAGCCTTGGGCTCTGGCAGCTTCCTTACTTCTCAGTCACAAGGCTCTGGCTGAAGTCTTTTCAAGCATTTGAGGACAAAAGTCAAAGCTGACACACAACTGCAATACTGAGGGACTGTTACACTTTTTGAGATGCCTTCTTTCAGATGAGATGTCTAAATGAGACTCGCAACTGCCTAATCAGGTAAATATAAAAGATCCATTAGCAGTATTCTGAATGAAAGCAGCATCCTGATCAAAAGTTCTCTCTCAATCAACATTAAAAACAATATTTTCTGGTCATTATCACATTGCTCGGTTAAGATTATCATGGGTGCAAACTGTCTGTTTTCCAACATCACAATAGTGATTATACCATAAAAACACTCAAGTGCGTGTAAAATGCTTTAGATATCCTGAAGCCGTAAACGATTCAAAATTAATCCAAGATCATTCTTTTTTCTTTCACCATTGACATGGGCCAACAATGACAACATCTTTGAGATGATAGATTCAACAATTCAGCAATTAAAGTACAGCCTTTGGTCAACAATTATAAAAACCTTCCATATGAGCCCATGGCGTAATTTTCCTCATCATAATCCCTTCCACTACTTCTATTTTTCTTGCGCAAACTACAAAGTGCTCTCGTATTCATCTTCCTTCAGTAACATAATTCAGTCACACTTCTTTATTCACTTTTATAGCAAAAGACAAATTTTCATACCCGTGCATTGTTTTTGATCACATAAAATACATAAACACCTCAGTTGTTAATATTAGCAGTCCAAAATTTGGAAATCCAATCTATTGACTTTTCCACATCATTACCATAATCACATTTAAAGAAATTAAAGATCGATGATCTTCATCAGAAGTTTCTCTTCCCAAAATCTGTCTGAACTGATGAGTATTTCCAGCATTTTTAGTTTTTATTTCAGAGTTCCAGCATCTTCAGTGTTTTGCTTTTGCATTAGAGAATAAAATTGAAGCTGGTTTTAGAAACGTGAAAGGAACATGTGTTAATTGTATATTCATTGTATTTAGTTGCATGCAGATCATGGACTTTAACTGGTTATTCTTACGTCCCTATATTTAAAGACAGACTGAAACTGTGGTTGATAGGTTAGTAGGTGCATGTTTATAATGTGCAACTCTGTAAATTAATGTTCATAACATTATGTGAAGATAGAACTGGAGCCTATATTTTACTGACTGGCTGTTTGAAGTATAACAGTGGGCAAAAAAAAATTGATTTAAAATGGGATAACATGGTGTAGAGCTGGATGAACACAGC
>NC_063362.1:12747609-12783126 GCF_021869965.1 Rhincodon typus | reverse complement strand
AAATCCTATGATGCTGCTTGGCCTGCTGTGTTCATCCAGCTCTACACCTTGTTATCTCAGATTCTCCAGCATCTGCAGTTCCTACTATCTCCCCTTAAACCCTTCCTGTTCATATATGCATCCAGATGCCTTTTAAATGTTGTAATTGTACTAGCCTCCACCACTTCCTCTGGCAGCTCTTTCTATACATACACTACCCTCTGTGTGAAAAAGTTGCCCCTTAGGTCCCTTTTAAATCTTTCCCCCTCACCTTAAACCTCTAGTTTTTGACTCCCCCCACCCTGGGGAAAAGACCTTGTCTATTTATTCTATCCATGCCCCTCATGATTTTGTAAACCTCTATAATGTTACCCCTCAGTCTCTGACGTTCCAAGGAATATAGCCCCAACCTATTCAGCCTCTCCCTGTAGTTCATAGCCTCCAAGCCTGGCAACATCCTTGTAGATCTTTTCTGAACCCTTTCAAGCTTCACAGCATCCTGCTTATAGCAGGGAGACCAGATTTGGACACAGCATTCAACAAGTGGCCTAACCAATGTCCTGTAGAACTGCTACATGACCTCCCAACTCCTATACTCAATGCACAAACTAATAAAGGAAAGCATACCAAGTGCCCTTTTCACTATCCTGCCTACCTGCGACTCCACTTTCAAGGAACTATGAACCTGCACTCCAGGGTCTCTTTGTTCAGCAACACTACCCAGGATCTTGCCAGAATTTGGCCCATATCCCTCTCAACCCTTCCTATTCGTATACCCATCCAGATGCCTTTTAAATGTTGTAATTGTACCAGCCTCCACCGTCTCCTCTGGCAGCTCATTCCATACATGCACCAGCCTCTGTGTGAAAAAGTTGTTCCTGAAGTCCCTTTTAAGTCTTTCCCCTCTCACCTTAAACCAACACCGTCTAGTTTTGGACTCTCCTACTCCAGGGAAAAGACCTTGGCTAGTCACCCTAAGCATGTCCCTTATGATTTTAATTCACCTCATTTCTGTACCACTTCTTAATCCTCCTCCCCTTCCCTGAGAAATTAGATGGTATAAATTCCCAATAAGCAAGTCAGAAGCGTTACCTGGTCCCACAACTCACTGCATGCTAGTCCAGGCTTTCATCCAACTTTGTCTTCATGATAATGTCCCTGCAAGCTCCATGGACACTGTTCCTCCTCCAACCTTCATCCACAAAAACTGATCCCAGCAATCATCAGCCTCACCACATCATCATGCTCATCTTTTTCCAACTGCTTCAATCCTTCACTTTGGAGCTTATGGACACTTACAACTTGCATGCTTCTGCCAGGTTGATTGGCTTGTAGGGATGCACATGCATCCACACAGAGTACATTTTATGGCTGTTTGCTTCATTTCTTAGTGAGCACTAACTTTGTACTTATTGGAAGCTGCTAGCCTCTAAGGCTTCCATTGCTTTTCAGCACACGTGCTCTTTAGGCCAAGCTGTCGCTTTTGCAGCTTGCATTGCTTTTTATTCTGAGAAGCAGAGGCAAGCAACCTGTCACAGTTGGAAGTACTGAACAGTAAAAGGTATAGATATATCACAGTATGCAGGACACTATGTCAATGTTAAACCTACAGCATGTGCCAGCAGCTTAAATGGCAAACACATGGCCATGTCTGAAAGTCAAAGGAAGCAGTCCTTAATGGGTTCGAGGGGGCTTAAAATCAGTTAAGAGCAGGTCAAATTCCAGCCTAGAAGGTCAGCCCTGGTAAATCAGGAGCTTGGTCTTACCACAGTCGAAGGTTAGTCCTGCAGGTCAAATGCAACTACTATGGGGCTTTCAGGTTTGTCAGTCAGGTGCTGAGGAGACACTGGTCCAGGTCTGAGCCGTTTTCAGTCAGTGCTGTCCTAGGACTTTGGGAATTGATAGTCAGGGGTTTATCAAAATTCAGTCTATTTAATTCTGGGAAAAACGGGAAATTCAAATCTGGGAATGGGCTTTGTTGAACTGGCTCCCTGAGGGAATGATTACAGCGAGAGAGTGCAATTTGAGATAGAAGGGTGGAATCTCATAAACCAGTGGAGGGGGCAGGGAACTCTAGGAGGTCGTATTTTTACAGATTATTACCTTGAGGTCTACATAGGGAGAGTGTGTGGCCAACATTTGCAGGACAACTCACAAAGCCAGGAGGTCTATGGTAAATTGGTATATTAATGTTTATATAAAGTACTGAATAAAAATGGTGAGAGAGAAGGCTGGAAGATTATTGACAACACAGGTTGAGAAATACAAAAGTGAACATGAAGAATCGGGGGATAATCATCCTGTGTCTCAGGCAGAGTCTGCGGGTTACTTGTAAGGACACAAAGGAATCTTGCTACCTTCAGTCCAAAGTAAACAGTGCAATAACAATACTAAATAGTAACTGTTAGACACAGGATGAGAAGAAGGCCATCATGTCTGGTTCAGCATTCAACGAGATCATGGCTGTTTTGATAATCCTCAAATCCACTTTCTTGTCTTTCCACAATAATTCTTGATTCCCATACTGATTAAAAATCTGTCTATCTTGGCCTTTTTTGAGAGTGGGGTACGGGTTATCACAGTGGCTTACTGCCAGAATTTCATGCTGTTAATGAATACTTTGGTTGAGCAACATACATTTGAATACAGTTACATACCTCAGATCTCTGTATTCAGCGTGACAAGGGCTTCCTACTGAAGCCTCCATGGTACTTATCAGGACATAAAATGACACTTCATTATGATTGCTGTGAGGGCAACAGAGCTCATTAGTGAAATGACATTCTCTGACACATCCCACAGATTATCCACTTACACATCTGACATGGACATTGCTCTAGTTGGAGTTCTTGTGGAGACAAATGCAAAGACAATGTTGAAGGAGAGAACAATTTCAAAGTCATCAGCAAGTTCAGCAATATCCAGTGGTAACAAGGTGTAGAGCTGGATGAACACAGCAGGCCAAGCAGCATCTGCATTCTGAAGAAGCGTCTAGGCCTGAAACATCAGCTTTCCTGCTCCTCTGATGCTGCTTGGCCTGCTGTGTTCATCCAGCTCTACACCTTGTTACCTCAGCAACATCCAGTGTTTGCTGCACAGTCTCAAGAAGCAGAAGGTGAAGAATGGAGGAAAATAATATGACCCTGCATCTACAGGCCTTGATTTTATTTTCTACAGTACGGAAACACAACGCAGATATTTATTAAGGATGTCCTAGACCATCATCACTTGAACTATGTCATCTGCTACAGCAAGGTTTGTGTTCAGAAGGACTGGGTGGCCATCACACCCTGGTGGTCGTCAAGGTCACAGCTGTCCTAATGTTTTACACCAGTGGCTCATTTCAAGGAAAAACTGAGGACCTGTAACGCATCACCCAATTCTCGACCTACAAATACATTTGGGATACCACTGATGCCATTTTCTCCAGATCACGGCTGTTCATATCCCTCTCCTGAGACGAGGACAGTCAAGCAACCCAGGCAGTAGGATTCTCCACTATTGCTACTTTCCCAAAGTGAAGGGTGCTATATACGGCCTCCTTGCTTTGAAAACGCCCCAGCACCAACCATCAATAAAAGTTAACAAAAAAGGCTTCCACCCAAGTAATATGCAAATTATATGTGAACATTGATGCCAGATTTTCTTTTTAATTCAAATGTTGTACGTGGGCATCACTGGTTGGCCAGCATTTAATGCCCATCCTAGTATTTTGCATTTGACACTCTGGGAGTTGCCATGAGAACCAAAGAATTCATAAGTTCCTGCCTCCAAGTTTCTTGGGCCTTAAAGGAATGGCTGCTGGGAGACAGGGGTTACACCCTCCAAACTTGGTTCATGACACCTTTATGAAACCCTCAAACGGACACAGAATGATGAAACAAACAATGTTGCCCACATTTCACCAATGCCAGTGGAAGAGACCACCAGCCTCCTCAAGATGGAGTTTTGCTGCCTAGACAGTTCCAGTGGGATCTTGCAATCTTGCTCAGAAAGGGTTTGCTGCGTTATTGCCACCGTTCACAACTGCAGCTGACAAAGGGAGCTGTTTTGGATACAGAGGAAACGGATAATCAGCAGCAGTCTTCTGAAGCTGAAAATGAGAATGAGGACATTGACTAGGAAGGACGTCTAGAAGTAAATGATACAGAAATGCATTTTTGAGTATGAGACACCAGAAAGAGCCTTACTGAAACCCATGCCAGGATCAATGAGCTGAGTTGAGACTTCCTTTAATTGTGTAACTTCCTGTTACTTGGTAAACGACTCTTACTTAGTTGAAAGGACATATGGACCTGATTATTTTTGCAGTCCTTAACTTTTTCCATTGCTAAATAAATATTTCATTATCCATCCAATTGTAAATTTGATATCTTTGGATGATCCAATTTTCAAATTCTACATTTTACAGGTCCTACTAACCAGTGGGGGAGAAAAAAAGTAGTCAGAGATGACACAAGGCTCACATCACATGGTGCTTAGATAGCTCTTAAGGTTTCAGTCAGTATACAGGAGTCAAAAACAGAAATTGCTGGAGAAACTCAACAGGTCTGGTAGCATCTGTGGAGAGAAAGCAGAGCTCTGAAGAAGGGTCACTTGACTCAAAATACAAACTCTGCTTTCTCTCCACAGATACTGCCAGGCCTGTTTTGTTTCTCCAGTAATTTATGTTTTGTTTCCGATTTCCAGCATCTGCAGTCCTTTGTTTTTTTTAAACATATCTCAGCCTTGTGCAGTGAAGTCTCTCATGATAAGCAAGCAGGTGGAGAGGAACCTTTGAGGCACCTCCTTTTGATCTTGCCATCATTAGTCAGCCTCCAACATTTCAGAGTGCAGGTAGATTATGCACCCTGTACGACAGCTTATAACTTGAGAGATGTAGCACTTTGTGTACCTTTTCTCAGTGAACCAGTCCTCTGTGAGGGAGAGTAAACGTGTGAACTGCCCATTGTACATCTCCCCCTTCTGAATGGCAGTGCACTCCTTATAAAATTGTTAGACAGAATAAATTTAAATCTGGAATTAAGAGTCCAATGATGACCATGAATCCATTGCCAATTGTTGGAAAAACGCGTCTGGTTCACTAATGTCCTTTAGAGAAGGAAACTGCCATCCTTACCTGGTCTGGCCTACATGTGACTTCAATCCCACAGCAATGTAGTTGACTCTTAACTGCCCTTTGGGCAATTAGGGATAGGCAACAAAGGCTGATGTAGCCAGTGACGTCCTTATCCCTTGAACGTATTAAAAACCTTTTCCTCCAAAGATGTTTGGAATCATCAACCATTCTATACTCTCACTGGATATAAATGTAGAAGAAATGTGTAGGTCAGACTGAGCAGAATCCCTTCACTCTGCTTTTGTGTCACTGTTGTCCACATTAAGGTGCAACATCTCGGCAGCAGTCATTAGCAACATCTTGGCTGCAGTCATTAGCATCATAGTTCAAGGACCTTACAACATATGCAGTTAAAGAGTCAGTTGCTTGCAAGAGATGAGCAATATACTTGAACATTACAAATTTTTTCATCCTTGGGATGTCTAAACAGGCTGCTCATCTCTCACAATGAGCATGACTTAACCAGACCTGAAGCAAAAAAGAAACTAACGAAGACCTACTATAGTCATATGGCATGGAAACAGAGCCCTCTCTCTCGTCCATGCCAACCAAGTATCTAGACCCATATCCCTCCAAACCTTTCCTATTCATGTACCTGTCCAAATGTCTTTTAAATGTTGTGATTGTACCTACCTTGACCACTTCCTCTTGCAGCTAATTCCGTGCATGCACCTCCCTCTGTGTGAAAAAGTTGTTCTCAGGTCCCTTTTAAATCTTGCTCCTCTCACCTTAAATCTATGCCCTCTAATTTTGGACTCCCCTCACCTTGGAAGAAGACTTTAGCTATTCACTTTATCTATGACACTTATGATTTCATTAACCTCTATAATATCACCCGACATTCCTGGCAAGTCCCAGTCTATCCAGCTTCTCTTTATTAATCAAACTCTCCAGTCCCAGCAATATCCTTGTAATTTTTTTTTCTGTACTCTTTCTAGTTTAACAACATCCTTCCTATAACAAGGCAACCAGAATTGTACACAGTATTCTAAAAGTGGCTTCACCAATGTCTTGTACAACCGCAACATGGCATCCCAACTCCTATACTCAATGCTCTGATCAATGAAGACGAGCATGTCAAATCTTTTCTTCAACACCCTGTGTACCTGCAATGCCACTTTCAAGGAACTATGAACCTGCATCCCTCGGTTCCTCACTCAACACTCCCAGGGTTAGCTTCTATGTCTTTCTCTACAGTAAGTACTAAGGCGAAATATTTGTTAAGTGTCTCACCCATCTCCTTTAGTTCCACACATAGACAGCCTCATTGATCTTTAAAGGGCCCTATTCTCTCCCTAGTTACTCTTTCGCACTTAATGGTACCAGTAGAATCTCTCAGGATTCTCCTTAACCTTATTTGCCAAAGCAATCTCATGTCTCCTTTTTGATGTCATGATTTCCCTTTTAAATGTACTCCTACTCCGCCTATACGCCTCCAGGGATTCACTTGATGCAGCTGTCTATACCTGACACATGCCTCCTTTTTTTTCTTGATCAGAACCTCAATATCTCTAGTCATCCAGTGTTCCCTGCACCAACCAGCCTTGTCCTTCACACACGGAACATACTGTCATTAAACTCTTATTATCTTATTTTTGAAAGCCTCCCATGTGCTAGGTGTCCCTTTACCTGCAGTCTTGAAACGAGGGTCCACATTATAGAACAGGAGGTGCTGGAGGTCTTAAAACACACAAAGTTAGCTAAATCCCTGGGACCTGATCAGCTATATCCCAGAATATGGTGGGAAGCTAGGAAAGAGATTGCAGGCCCCTTGTAGAGATATTTGTATCACCAACATCCACGCATGAATTGTCGGAAGACTGGAGGGTGGCTGATATTGTGCCATTGTTTAAGAAGGGCTGCAAGGAAAAGCTATAGACTGCTGAGTCTGATGTCAGTGGCAGGTAAGTTATTGGAGGGGATTCTGAGAGATAGGATTTATATGGAGGGCAAAGAATGATTAGGGATAGTCAGCACGGCTTTGTACGTGGGTCATCGTTTTAACAGCGCAAGTGGACATATTATTAAAAAGGTGCAAGGCAATTTACAATGATGTGTCATCCATGCCACCTATGTGTCCTCTGTTAAGTTTTTTTTTTATCTTTTCCCTCCCTTGAAATCTAAGTGAAGTTCTGACTTCCGCAACTGGGGTGGAGGGTGTCTGTTCTGTACTTGGCCTGGAAAATGTAGGAGGTCATCCCTGGCAGCATTTGGGCCTAGATGAGTCAGGCCCGAAGAGAGTGTCCTGACGAGATCAAATGGTCACTCTCTTCATTGGAATTCCTGCAGTCTTTGGCATCACAGACAGGGGGAGTTGAAGGTCCAGTCAGCTCTGGAGTGTCCTGATAGGAAGTTTCTAGGAATATTGTTTGTGCCTTCACCCCCATATGGGTGTTTGCTGGCATCACCCTGTCTCCCTGAGAAGAATGGCAACCTGAAGTGAATTGCAGCTCCTTACTTGACTGGCCTTGCCACTGATGCTGAGCAACTATGGGAGACAGCTCTGAGGAAGGGTCACTGGACTCAAAATGTTAACTCTTTCTCTCCACAGATGCTGCCTGTTTTTCCAGCAATTTGTTTTGTTTCTGATATCCAGCATCCACAGTTCTTTGGGTTTTTTTTTTAAAAGGTATTGTTAGCGCTGGAAGACTCCTCCAATCTTCAATTAAACTTACTGACTGCTTAGCACAAACATTATGCTGTATTTTGTATTTTGACAAAGTTATTAGTAGGCAAGACATTGGGATCATCTTCTGCCTGGGGATGGATCTGGTGCCTGGTCTCAGGCTGTTTTCGGTGTGCCAGAAGCCTGGCTGTGTCTTCCTCAAACTACTTAACAGATGCGTCAGTGATGTGTTCACCAGATTGACACCCAAGACTAATCTAAATAGAGAACCCAGAGAGGTATAAGTCTATAAGTTGGTGGAGGATGAAGGTGAAAGCCTTAATGGTGTATCTTCTGAAGGTTCAGATGCTTCTTCCTCAGAATTGGAGGAGAACTGTGTGTCTCCAGCACTGGTCTCTGCATGGCAGAGGTTCACTAAGGTGTTTCTGATGCCTGCATAAGAGAAGATAGGGAAGTAGTTGTGCAAGTAGTGTCTTGGTGAGAACTGCAGACAGTGGCGGCATTGAGTGATTGTCAGAGAGTGTGAGGTAGTAGAGAGAAAGTGGGGCACTTTTTCTCACATAGCATAAATCATTAGCCATTATTCTGCATTGCATCTTACCAGGGACATAACATTGAATCTGGCCTCTACCTGTATCCATACTGGATGGTTCTGGCAACAGGGCCTCCTTTGTTGGTCAACAGGATAAATTACTGCCATCCTCTCCAGCACCCATTCAGCAGGACCAGGTCCCTGTCAGCAAACCAAAGAGCTAGCTTCCTTTCAGGACATTGTCTTGAATGCAGAGGTTCAATCACCACAATGTGAAGGACAGTTCCTGCAGTGTCTGAGGTAGTGTGCAGCTAGGCTTAAAATATGGTGACAGCCATGAAATTGCTTCAAGATCCTAGGAGTTGCTTCGGCTCTCCAACAGTGCGATCCCACGAGAAGGTCACTGAAGAACCCAGATGCATAATTAATAACGACTAATAAGTTACTGTGGATTTTGCTTTTACTGATGTAGGGTGTCCAAATCTGTGGCTGAATAAATGATGTGCACAGAATCAGCAAAGCCTCCACTTTAGATAAGTGCCCCTTGCATTGCCAAATTATAACTTGCAAGCTATGTAAGAACAATGGCAACCCAGCTCATTTATCCAGGACATCCCATTCTATTTGTATTTACATATCTGACTCACTGTTTTGCCCTGCAAATGTTATGGGCAGAAGGGTTTGGATGCTGGATTCATCTTTAAACAATATATCCACATCAATCATTATCTATACCATCAGATCAAAGCTAACAGTAAATTTTACAGCCATGATATTCTGTAAATGCTGAAATAAAATCTGACTCACGTAGGCGCATGTATGCTGGCAACTGGCAGAACACACTTATAAACCAAAGTTTCCATTAGGAATCCCTCCTCCTAAGGATATTGGCATATAAAAAGCTCTCCCATAGAACTTGGCTTTTAGCACACATCCAGCAAGGCAGCAGGTCTCAAAGGGATAAACCCTTTTAATTAAGGGATGTCATGTTAGCAAAAGTAGATTAATTGTTTTCAATGGCACATCATAGATAAAAGGGTAAAATTGCTTCCTTGACGCTATAGAAGTCTTGCTCCAGAAGTGCAAAGAAATATGGCCTTATTTGGGCCTGAAGCCAAATTTCCAAAAAAGCAAAAGATGCCATCTATTAGAGTAATGTCACCAAGTGAGTCAATACCTTTGCTCTCGCATCTAGCTATAAATTAAGGGCACAATTGATTAAAACCAGAGTATAACAAAAACATTTCTTCACTTTTGCACCCATTTGTCAATTAATCATTAATCAAGTAGCAAATGTAAGTCAGGAACTATTTCTCTCAGAGGTATCATTATACACATTCAGCTTGTCCATTGACATTTTGCATAGGCTTTTTCCAATGGGTCTGCCATATTTTTGTTGAAGGTGATGTAGACAATTGAAAAACAGCAGTGGGGTCAGTAGCTCTGGAGTCATAAGATAGTTGTTTCTCCTAATATCTATTAACATAGCTGCTTAAAAATGCAGGCACAGGGCTTAGTGCAGGATGAAGACACTGCAGCTTATGTTGGTCTACTGTTGTGCTCACCCATTGCTGGAAAGTTTGTCAGATCAGCCTCAGATGACTATTGGTATAACTTTACTTCTGTGGGAGTAAGCAATTAATTCTTGTTTAAAAGGAAGGCACAATTGAGATCAGAAACCTGACTTTCCTTTTTATTCATTCATGAGATGTGGGTATTACTGGCTGGGCCAACATTTATTGCTGATCTCTAGTTACCCTTGAGAAAGTGGTGATGAGTTGTCTTCTTGAACTGCTGCAGTCCATTTGCTGTAGAAAGACTCACAATGCCATTACAAAGGGAGTTCAAAGATTTTGACGCAGCAAAGCTGAAGAACAGAAATATATTTAGAAAGTCAGGATGGTGCGCATTTGGAATGGAACTTGCTGGTGTTGGTGTTGCCATGTGTTTGCTACCTTTGCCCTTCTAGGTAGAAGGCACTGTCTCAGGAGCTTAATTAATTTCTTGTAGATCTTGTAGATCATTCACACTGCTGCTACTGGGCATTGGTGATGGAGGGAGTAAATGTTTGTGGATTTGATGCCAATCAAGTGGGCTGCTTTCTCCTGGATGTTGAATCCGGGAAAGTTGGGTGTATTCTATCACATTCTTGACTTATGCCTTGCATGTGGTGGACAGGCTTTATGGACTGAGAGGGTGTGTTACGAGTTATAAGATTCCTACCCCTTTGACCTGCTCTTGTAGCTACAGTACTTATATTGCAAGTTCCCAGTTCAGTTTCTGGTCAATGCTAACCCCCAAGATGCTGACAGTGGGATATTCAGTGATGGTATTGCAATCGAAAGTCAAGAGGCATGATTGGATTTCTCCTTTTTGGAGATGGTCATTGCCTGGCAATGTGTGGGCACAAATGTTACTTGCCACCTGTCAACCCAAACATATTATTGTAAATTTGTGCATGTCAACTTTGGCATGATAATTTTTCCACAATGCACTTTTGATATTTACCGACATTAAAGGCATCAATTTATGCATATTGCTGCCATTGTTTCCATGAAGGGTTCTCAGAAACAACTTTAGATATCTCTAAGCGTCTTTCCATGCCTATTTATGCACTCACCCTTGACTGAGAAACTCACCATTCCAAACTCTGCCATGCTCACTGTCAGAATGATGTGTCAGTCTACAGAACCAGAAAGTTGCTGCATTTTTCTTGATCTGCTGTATGCAGAGAGAGAATTTAATGTTCTCCCGGAGGTGAGTTTGAAGATGGGACATTTCATTGGTCAAGAGAGGGCTGGGTAGAGAGGGGCATGAGGGGAGACACTTTCAAGCTTTGCCCCAAGTAAATCTGGGTGCCTTAGCTCATGCATGATCATTCCACCTGGTGCCAATTGAGGCCAATAAGGGGGCAATTAAATTCCACTTAAGGGCCTCACCCTATGCCACTGGTATTCAAACAGCACCGGAGAAGGAAGTCAACATATTTGGGAAGCAGGTCAGTGGGGGTGAAGGTGGGATGATCTTGTTCAAATATATTATGCGCTAATCATGGACCCAGCATCAGAAAAGGAGGATAAAAGGAGGGGTAAGCCATGGGGTACAGGTCTCTGGCACAGAGTCTGTCCCTGTTGTTCAGAAGGGAAGGGGGGAGAAGAGGAGAGCATTAGGCATTGGGGACTCCATAGTTAGGGGGACAGATAGGAGATTCTGTGGGAACGAGAGTTGCCTCCCAGGTGCCAGGGTCCGTGATGTCTCAGATCGTGTTTTCGGGATCCTTAAGGGGGAGGGGGAGCAGCCCTAAGTCGTGGTCCACATAGGCACCAACAACATAGGTAGGAAAAGGGATGGGGATGTAAGGCAGAAATTCAAGGAGCGAGGGTGGAAGCTTAGAGCGAGAACAAACAGAGTTGTTATCTCTGGTTCATTACCCGTGCCACGTGCTAGCGAGGCGAGGAAAAGGGAGAGACAGCAGTTGAACACGTGGCTACAGGGATGGTGCAGGAGGGAGGGATTCAGATACCTGGATAATTGGGGCTCATTCTGGGGTAGGTGGGACCTCTACAAATGGGATGGGCTACACCTGAACCAGAGGGTACCAGAGGGAGAAATTTGCTAATGCTCTTCGGGAGGGTTTAAACTAATTCAGCAGGGGGATGGGAAACTGAATTGTAGCTCCAGTGTACAGGAGGTTGAGAGTAGTGAGGTCATGAATAAGGTTTCAAGGTCGCAGGAGTGTACCGGCAGGCAGGAAGGTGGTTTGAAGTGTGTCTACTTCAACGCCAGGAGCATCCGGAATAAGGTGGGTGAACTTGCAGCATGCGTTGGTACCTGGGACTTCGATGTTGTGACCATTTCGGAGACATGGATAGAGCAGGGACAGGAATGGTTGTTGCAGGTTCCGGGGTTTAGATGTTTCAGTAAGATCAGGGAAGGTGGTAAAAGAGGGGGAGGTGTGGCACTGTTAGTCAAGGACAGTATTACGGTGGCAGAAAGGACATTTGATGAGGACTTGTCTACTGAGGTAGTATGGGCTGAGGTTAGAAACAGGAAAGGAGAGGTCACCCTGTTGGGAGTTTTCTATAGGCCTCCGAAAAGTTCCAGAGATGTAGAGGAAAAGATTGCAAAGATGATTCTGGATAGGAGCGAAAGTAACAGGGTAGTTGTTATGGGGGACTTTAACTTTCCTAATATTGACTGGAAACGCTATAGTTCGAGTACTTTAGATGGGTCAGTTTTTGTCCAATGTGTGCAGGAGGGTTTCCTGACACAGTATGTAGATAGGCCAACAAGAGGCGAGGCCACATTGGATTTGGTACTGGGTAATGAACCAGGCCAGGTGTTAGATTTGGAGGTAGGTGAGCACTTTGGTGATAGTGACCACAATTCGGTTACATTTACTTTAGCGATGGAAAGGGATAGGTATATATCGCAGGGCAAGAGTTATAGCTGGGGGAAAGGCAATTATGAGGCGATTAGGCAAGATATAGGATGCATAGGATGGAGAAGGAAACTACAGGGGCTGGGCACAATTGAAATGTGGAGCTTGTTCAAGGAACAGCTACGGCGTGTCCTTGATAAGTATGTACCTGTAGGCAGGGAGGAAGTGGTAGAGTGAGGGAACCGTGGTTTACTAAAGAAGTCGAATCTCTTGTCAAGAGGAAGAAGGAGGCTTATGTAAAGATGAGGCGTGAAGGCTCAGTTAGGGTGCTTGAGACTTACAAGTTAGCCAGGAAGGACCTAAAGAGAGAGCTAAGAAGATCCAGGAGGGGACATGAGAAGTCTTTAGCAGGTAGGATTAAGGAAAACCCTAAAGCTTTCTATAGGTATGTCAGGAATAAAAGAATGACTCGAGTAAGATTAGGGCCAGTCAAGGACAGTAGTGGGAAGTTGTGCGTGGAGTCCGAAGAGATAGGAGAGGTGCTAAATGAATATTTTTCGTCAGTATTCACACAGGAAAAAGACAATGTTGTCGAGAAGAATACTAAGATACAGGTTATTAGACTAGACAGGATTGAGGTTCATAAGGAGGAGGTGTTAGCAATTCTGGAAAGTGTGAAAATAGATAAGTCCCCTGGGCTGGATGGGATTTATCCTAGGATTCTCTGGGAAGCTAGGGAGGAGATTGCAGAGCCTTTGGCTTTGATCTTTATGTCGTCATTATCTACAGGAATGGTGCCAGAAGACTGGAGGATAGGAAATGTTGTCCCCCTGTTCAAGAAGGGAAGTAGAGACAACCCTGGTAATTATAGACCAGTGAGCCTTACTTCGGTTGTGGGTAAAGTGTTGGAAAGGATTATAAGAGATAGGATTTATAATCATCTAGAAAGGAATAATTTGATTAGGGATAGTCAACATGGTTTTGTGTAGGGTAGGTCATGCCTCACAAACCTTATTGAGCTCTTTGAGAAGGTGACCAAACAGGTGGATGAGGGTAAAGCGGTTGATGTGGTGTATATGGATTTCAGTAAAGCGTTTGATAAGGTTCCCCATGGTAGGCTATTGCAGAAAATACGGAGGCATGGGATTGAAGATGATTTGGCGATTTGGATCAGAAGTTGGCTCGCTGTAAGAAGACAGGGGGTGGTGGTTGATGGGAAATGTTCATCCTGGAGTTCAGTTACTAGTGGTGTACCGCAAGGATCTGTTTTGGGGCCACTGCTGTTTGTCATTTTTATAAATGACCTGGATGAGGGCGTAGAAGGATGGGTTAGTAAATTTGCAGATGACACTAAAGTCGGTGGAGTTGTGGACAGTGCGGAAGGATGTTGCAGGTTACAGAGGGACATAGATAAGCTGCAGAGCTGGGCTGACAGGTGGCAAATGGAGTTTAATGCAGAAAAGTGTGTGAGGTGATTCACTTTGGAAGGAGTAACAGGAATGCAGAGTACTGGGCTAATGGTAAGATTCTTGGTAGTGTGGATGAGCAGAGAGATCTCAGTGTCCATGTGCATAGATCCCTGAAAGTTGCCACCAGGTTGATAGGGTTGTTAAGAAGGCATATGGTGTGTTAGGTTTTATTGGTAGAGGGATTGAGTTTCGGAGCCATGAGGTCATATTGCAGCTGTACAAAACTCTGGTGCGGCCGCACTTGGAGTATTGCATACAGTTATGGTCGCCGCATTATAGGAAGGATGTGGAAGCATTGGAAAGGGTGCAGAGGAGATTTACCAGGATGTTGCCTGGTATGGAGGGAAGGTCTTATGAGGAAAGGCTGAGGGACTTGAGGCTATTTTCGTTAGAGAGAAGAAGGTTAAGAGGTGACTTAATAGAGACATACAAGATGATCAGAGGATTAGATAGGGTGGACAGTGAGTGCCTTTTTCCTCGGATGGTGATGGCTAGCACGAGGGGACATAGCTTTAAATTGAGGGGTGATACATATAGGACAGATGTCAGCGGTAGGTTCTTTACTCAGAGATTAGTAAGGGCGTGGAATGCCCTGCCTGCAACAGTAGGAGACTCGCCAACTTTAAGGGCATTTAAATGGTCATTGGATAAACATATGGATGATAATGGAATAGTGTAGGTTAGATGGGCTTCAGATTGGTTTCACAGGTCGGTGCAACATCGAGGGCCGAAGGGCCTGTACTGCGCTGTAATGTTCTATGTTCTATCCTCTGAAGTCAACCCCTGTTCTTACTGCCAACTACTCTCCCTTGTGACTCCTATCCGGCCTTCACTTAGCTGAGGTCTGGATCCCTCAATGATTCTAGGCACCTTGTGGGTGCATTTACAGCAACTACGACTGCTCCCCTGGTGACACCTGCTGCAATTTATTGCTGCTGGCTTCTGATTGGCCAGTACCTCTGGGATGGGGCTGGGGGCATATTTCCATTCCAGGGTTCCTCAATCCTCAGGAAGGCCTATCTCTATCCACTTAAGAACATCTCAAGTGCTTATGCTTGAGAACCATTTAATTTGGTGGATTTTCACTAAAGTACGTGACATGGGCTCTTGTCAGCTCTCCTGCATTAAACACCGTCCTGCTGGCACATTTTCAATCTTTCCGCTGGGTTAGCAATAGCATTGGTATAAGGAGCTCCAGGAAAGCAAACAAAAAAGTACCTTAAGAAAACTGGGTGTTATTGTAAATAAACAATTTCATGCTCCCTGAAAGACGTACAGAGTGAAGACACCAGTGGACAAATTAGACATCCCTGAGCCAATCCTGAATGTGATCACTATTGTAATGTAGGCATGCAGTGAGACAAAAATACACAGCAATATCACACTTACAGATCAGTGAGATGAGTGAGTATTTAAGCTATGTGGTACTGCTGGCTGCAGCCAGGGTGGGTAAATGATAGCCATTCAGGGCACCAGAAATTTCCTGATCTTTTCTGAATAGTGTAATGGGATCTTTTACCTTTGGCTGAGGGTACAGATGGAATGTAGGAGATTGAGGCTGACCTTGTAGAGGTTTATAACATCATTAAATGCACAGATAAGGTGAATAGCAAAGGTATTTTCCCTAGAGTAGGGGAGTTCAAAATTAGACAGCATATTTTCAAGGTGAGAGGAGAAATATTTAAAAAGGACTGAGAGACAACATTTTCATACTGAGGGTAGTTTGTATGTATGAACTTCCAGAGGAAGTGGAAGATGCAGGTACAGTCACAACATTTTAAAGACAATTGGACAGGTACATGAATAGGAAAAGTTTACAGGGATATGGGCCATACGTAGGCAAGTGGGACTCGCATCACTTGGGAAACTTGGTTGGTATGGGTGAGTTGGACTGAAGGGTCTGTTTCCATCCTATACGATTCTCTGAGTCTATGACTCTATGTGGCTTGGGTTAAACATCTGACTCAAAATACAACACTTCTGACAGTGAAGCACTTCATTAGTAATACATTGTAGCGACTGTCTAGATTACATGGTGAAGTTTTTAGCTCTCAGAGGTAAAAGTGCTATTATAAAGCTATGGCTTACACTATAAGAGACAAATATGAAAATGACCATTTGTTTTATGCACTGGAGAACTGCTGGTCCCATTGTAAACCAGCATATTTGGGAGAGAAGGGAAAGAACTAAAAGCCTTCCACTTCAGGAATACCAAAGGAAGACTGGTAACCTAACTCAGAAGAGAACAGCTACTATGATCTACTTATCCTCTACCTCATTTGAAATTTAGCAAAATCTTTATTTCTTCCTTTCAGCTTTTAAGGATCACAAGCAACAATTCTTGAATCTAATGCACCTCTGTCTCCTTCTTTCCCTGCAACCATGTTTTTTCTTCAAAACTCTCAACTCCCTCTGAACTTGCATCATTCTATTCTCTCAGGTCCAACCCTAACAATGCCATTAAACCCACTGACAAGATAGAGCTGCTGTGGTTTTGTGAATCAACGTCTACATAGTGGAAGATGAAATCAAGCTGTGGAACTGCATGATCTTATTGAATGGCGGAGCAGCCTCGATGGGCTGGATGGCCTACTCCTGCTCCTATTTCTTATGTTCTTATGTTGACCTTTCCCTCAGCTCTTATCTCATACAAAAGTTTTGATCACTTTTACATTGCTTATCTTTCCTTTCTTGTGTTAAGTCAGCGATCTACCAAAAACCTCTCTCAGATTCATATCTCTTTGCTCAGCTATTATTTCCAGCTCAGCCTTATTTCATGTGGATTAAAAATAAGATGCCCCATGAATAATTATTTCCAAGATGTTCATTAGTCCTTGCACTACTGTTCTCATTCTACCCTAAGATCCACTATCAATGTCTTGCATCACTGCATATACACTTTCCACCTTTCTATTTATTCAAACTCTCCTGGTCCTCAGTTCAGCTCATTCTTTGCCTCATTTGAATGTTAGCAAAACCTTTATTTCTTCCTTTCAGGTTTTAAGGATCACAAGCTGCGACAATTCTTGAATACCAATGCACTTCTGGCTCCTTCTCTGCCTGCAACCATATTTTTCTTCAAATCTCACACCTTGCTGTATATTCACTAACCCCTCTCTGACCCTCAAGAACCAGTCCTGAGTAGATCACAGGTTCATCCCCTTGGCTCCCTCCAACTTAATGAATTTGACCTCAAAGGGGCACCAACACTCTACCATCAAATTCAATGTCATGACCACTTCTTCTACCAGGAGACTTCCACCTTTCCACTGCATCAGACCTTTCTTATGGCTTCAAAATTCTTCTATCAACCTAGATATATCTGTTTGGGCTTTACTTCTGGATCCTTTGATTAAGAACTGCTGATGAGTCATTGGCTATCTCAATCTTTCTGCTTCCCTCACTCTTTCTAAACTGTCTCTCTCTGAATTTGCATCATTCAATTCTCTCAAGTCCAAACCTAATAATGTTATTAAACCCACTAACAAGGTAGATCTGTTGCGGTTTTGAGAACCAACTTTGACATAGTGGAAGACGAAATCAAACTCTCTGTCACCTCTTCCTACCTCCCTGGGAACATGACTCACCACCAAACATTGTTTCCAGGACTGTTCCTGATGTTTTATCTTTGTTGCAGATTTTTCCTCCATAGCTGTCAATTACCAGGCCCCTCATCCTGAAGTTTAATTTCACTTTGTTCCCAAGCTCCACAAACAGGATTGCCCATTCTTTCAACATACTCTTGCCCCATAGAGCTGACTGCATCTTAGCATGATTCTATTCTTCTCCCCTCTCGTTCAGTCTCCTCTCACCTTTATTCACAACTCTTCCAACTCCCCTGCCATTTTCTCAGTTTCCAAATGCCTTGCCCTCTCCTTTTCTCCAATATTCAATCTCAATACAACACCATTCTCCACCAGGTCACCTTGAATCATTTTCATTTTTTTTTGAACAGAGACCCTAAACTATTCCCATCCACCACCATCCTCCTCCCACAGGCTGAAAATTGAACAATTCCTGCTTTGAATCCACTCAGTTCGCACAAATAAAAGCTGTTGCTATGGGAACCCATATGCTATGCTATGCTTGCCTTTTTCTGGGACAAATGAAACATTCTTTGTCCCGATCTAATTCATTTCCACTATTTCACCACTTTTTCGGTACTTTGGTGCTATTTCTGGTTCTCACCACTAACTGAGACATTTAATCAACTTTGATTTCAATTTCCGATATTTCCTCATCTTAGTATAGTCCATCTCCAACTCATCCTTTCCCTTTCTGATTTCTCTCAATTCATTTCTGGGGATGGACAATTGATCACTACATAGAGCAAGTTTATCGAATCCCATGGCTACCCTGACTACACTTCCTCCCACCTCATTCTTGTAAAAATGCTGTTTCATTCTCGGGATCATCTTCTACTGATGCTATTTTCAATACCAGTGCTTCCAATATGTCTTCTGCTTTCCTCAACTATGAATTCCCTACTACAGCACCTCATCCAACTCAGCAGCCCTCAGAGATTATCGTCTGCCATTTCTGGCATTTCCAATAAGCGGTCATCACCAAACACATCTTTCCCTTCCGTCCTCACTGAGCATTACAAAAAGAACACCCTCTCTGTAACACCCTGAGCCATTCCTCAATTATCCTATTCTTTCTCAAAGCTAGCATGGAAATTGCAATTCCTGCCTTTTTACCTCCTTTACCATTATCCTTTGAGGTAAAACAGCAATTTACTTGTACTTTCTTTATTTAGCATACCGTATTCACTCCTCATGATGTGTACTCCTGTAAGCTGAGAAGAACAAGTGCAGAACAGGTGACCACTTTGTCAAACACCTTTGTTAATCCACAAACGTCAACTCCAACTTCCAATCATTGTAATTTTCTGCCCAATCCCACTCTGATTTTTCAGTGTTTGGTCTCGTACACTTTACAATGGAGCTTAACGTAAGCCTGCGAAATAATGTATTTCTGTCAGACTTCTAGCGTCTGGACTCAACACTGAGCTCAACATTTTAGGTAATGACTCCTGGCCCCACTTTTTGTTTTGATGTCAGCTGTTAGCAATGATTTTGATTTTCTCACTTATGTGTACTCTAGACTCACATTTTGTTTTACTACTGGTCCCATAGCCATCTCCTTTTGCCTTCAAGCACTACTTTAGTTATTCAATATTTTCTGCCTTCCACCCGATCAAAATCCTTCCTTTTTGTTCCTCCCCTCTCCCTTTACTTCTGTACTTGCTTAAGGCCTGTTACGTCTCTAAACTTTTACCATTTTCTATTCAAAAGGTCACTGCCTTGAAATGTTAATTCTCCACCAATGCTACCTGACATGCTAAATATTTTCATCATTTTCTTTTTTGTTTCACATTTCTACCACACACAGTATTTGGTATTTTGCATAAGAATTAAATGTATTGTAGGTTAAGAGACTGCCAATTCAATTCAGAAAAAGGCAAACTTATGATTGATATTAGGAAGTTTTTCATCATAGAAAGAACGATTAACAAATAGAATGGATAAAGTATTGAGGAGACAAGCTTGGAATGATCCAAAGGCCAGTTGGATTTGCAATGGAAGTATTTTTGAATGATTCTAGAAAGCAGAACAGGGATAGGTCAAACAGTACTCAGCATCCATGATAATCTTCTGAATAGGTGATCTACCTGGATCCATTTCATCTATTAACCAAAGTTTACTTTTACTTTAAAGTGTCAGCCTTGGCTCATTTGGTAGTTAAAGTCCCATTCCAGAGACTTTGCATAAATGATCCATACTAATGATGCAATACTGAGATTGTACTGAAAAGTATTTTAGATCAGACATTAAACTGATGCTCTGCCTGTCCTTTCAAGTGGACACACAAGGTCACATGACAATTCTTGAAATGAGAAATTCAGCAGTGTCCTTGTCAATATTTATCACATAATTTAACATCATCAGAACAACTAATCTGGTCATTTACCACACTGTTTTTTGTGGGCATTGCTGTGTACAATCCAGCTGCAGTCTTGCCCTACATTACTATAGTAATAGCACTTAATTGGCTGTAAAAGTGCTATGAGACACAGAGTTGTGAAAGATGCTATACTGCATGTTAATTATTTTCCAGCATTTGCCGTCACTTCAGTTTTTATTAATTACTTTCTTCTTACTCACAAGCAAACTTTCTTGCTCATAAACATATGCACCCAAGAAGTACCAACTGTCAGGAACACACAGAAAATCCTGTATCTGCCAATATTGCCAAGTGCAAATTTAAAACTAGGAAGCAGAAGTTTACAGCAGCATTAAGTGGAAAGAAAGTAAACCAATTCATGGCTGTGACAGTTGACATCTCCTTTAAGGGATTTTACCTTTAAAGGGAAACGATCTTCATGAAAAATGAACTTGCAAACCTATTTTCTACTATTAGAGAAGCAATGAGGCAAGATTCGCCATTATAACTTTGATCCTAACATGCATTGTGCTAAAGTATTTGCAAACAAATTTTGAAAAAGGGCAGCACAGATACTTTTTAATGAAAATAGTTGCATTTTTAAAAAGCATGAAGACTCAGACTGCAATTATTGGAGAAAGATATTAACTGGCTGGATCAGCGGATTAATTGCAATAACGTTTCATATTTAGCAATAGTATATATTTCATTTGTCACTGCCTTATTGCTTTCATTCGCTTATCCCTTTTTATACCATGTATTAATCATCCCTGTTATGCAAGTTAAACTGTATTCTTATGGAAAAGAAACAAGAAAAACAATGTCCTATATAATGCACAATAATTGGAATCATGAGCTTGCTTAGACTAGATAACCTTTTAAAAATATACATATGACATTCTAATAGGATTCACCCACTCTTGACATTAAAAAAGGAATAAAATTGTTCTCTAGTATCTTGTTGAAATTGAGTTATTTTTGCAACAATGATTGATCTTGATGTACTTCCGATACATATCCTCGCAAAATGCTTAACATCAATAATTACACTGTATAGATGTAGTCTAGATTCAGAACACCACATTTCTAAATTCACAGGAAACAGCCTCAATTACATTATATTTCGGGGGAAGATTTGCCGTTTAATGTATTAAGATTTTAAACTATAATTTATGAACGGAAGATTAAATATACACGAAAAAAAATCAACTGAAGTGCGCTGCTCGTACTTGGACATTACAGCGTATTTAAAACGTTAATAAATAGTCAGCAATTAACAATCAATAAGCAATGATTATTTAATCAGTTAGATGTTATTTGCGGTTGAAGCAAACTAAACAAAATACACTGCGTAATTCTGTGATCGAACTAAAGCCAAAATTATACAAACTCTCGAACGGCTTCGACCATTGTACATCGACCACAAGGAAATGAAAACGCTTTTGCTGCCGCCATCAAATATATATTATAAATATGCACAGGTTTCACTCCACATCGGTGGGAATAATTTAAACATAAATAGTATCAAAACACTGAATGTTATCAAGTAACCTGAAGAATCACAGGATGAAATATAATAATAACCATTTAAGAGAGATCGAGGCAACTTTCAAAGTTTAAAAATACTACAGCCTGTTTTAATGTTGCTTTTGAAAAACTGGAAAAGGCAAAGTGGAATATTTCATCCGGATGTATCAACATCTGCTGTAGACACCGAGTGCTAAAATTTCTTTTCCTCACCTGGAGTTAGATGAGTTGTTGAGGTCGCCGTGCGAATGAAATTCAAGCCACCGCTTTACTCCCTGCTGGTCACAGGCGAAGTGCGTGTTGCCCGGACTTCAACTTACCAACATTGTCCGATTCCAAACGTTGCAGAGAAATCAGAGCAGGCGTCTCCGTCGCTTCAGCAACCGGAGAGTGCATTTGAGATGGCTTAATGTTACCTGGGCTGGAGAAAGAGAGGGTAGAGACTGACAGCTCCGCCTGGCTGGGGGCCAGAGGCAGAGTCTCTGACTGTTTATATATATAAAGACTGATTCATTCAGAGACAAGAAAGAGAGTGGGAGAGTACCGCCTGCCAAAGGCACAACCGCCACTCCGGCTTCTCCAGGCGGGAAGAAAATACAATCAACAGGGGAGAGAAAAAGCTTAAAGTAAACAACAGTCGGGGACAGGGCAATGACAAAAAAAAGACTTTCAATGCGGACTTTTCTTCCCCCGAATCACAAGACAAAATAATGCAGATAAGAAACAATGCAGATCCAAATAGAATTTGCAAAACCAAATGAGGAAGCATTTTACAATATGAAATATGAATCCATCCAAGCTCTCGGCGGATTTTTAAAATCCTAGGGCAAGTTTGCAAAATAGAAGCAAACAGGCTACATTGGCGTTTACGCAGCATTATTTATCTATAATGTCTTCAAGTGCTTCACAAAATGGGTTTCTTTCGAATTGCAGCGACTATTCTAATATAGACAAATGGAGGGCAAGCATGTGTCGAAAAACTCGGAGAGCGGAAATATGTTAATAACTTATCGATGTATTTTAGTGCAGTTGGTTATGATTGTGGTTGGAGATGAATATTGGACGGGATTTCTCTTAGTCAATCATGTCAATAAATCTAAAACTTACATTAAAATAGAACAATAAGGACCTCGGTGAAATGGTTCATCTAAAGTACTGTCACCTCGACAAGTTAGCACCACCTCAACAGTTAGTCTCGCTAATAGACAAATCTTGGTCAGCAACTTAGTAAAGCAAACACAAATGTACAGATCGAGAAAAGTTGAAATTTTAAGATAGCAACACAAAACTCTCCAGAATAACGTGCAAACGAAGACTGTAAGACAAATGTCAGGAAAATAAATACATATTGGTCTTGTATAAAGTGCACACTTCAGACCAGCGTGACATTTAGCTCCGAGGAAGTCATTTTAGACTCGAAACGTAAACTCTCCACAAATGCTGTCAGACGTGCTGACTTTCTCCAGCACTTTCTGTTATTTCATATTTTCCAGCATCCGCAATATTTTGCTTTTATGTTAGCTGTCTTTACATGTATCGAAACTACCTGTCACGATGTAAATTTTTCAAATTTCCATACTTTATGGCTGCCATTTTTTTTACCTGGCCTCCTAACTCAGTACAAAGGCCTCCTGGTTTGCTGTGGGCCACAATTCAACAATGTCCCCTCCTCTAATAGGAAAGTTTCATAGTTTCTTTTGTCGTTTGTACAACAATGCATTTATTGACCAAGCCCCTCAAACTGCCCCAAGAAAATGGTGGTTCTTCCGACTACTACTAGTTCTAGTTGCAACGAATTCCCACATGATGTTAGGCTGGGGATTCCATGATTTGGATCTAATAGTGATAAAGGAAGTAACATACATTCAAATCTTTAGCTAACAACATTTGGACTGGATAAAAAAATGTGTTGATCGGAAGTGAGCACTCTGAGCAAGACTTATATGTAGATAATATGATGAGTGGCTTAAAAATAAATTTATAGAGATAGCCATTCTAAGTTATTATACTTCTCTGGGTGAGAAAACTCATGGGCCATCGAAATAAACCGGGTAATTTACTGAAATTCATACAAGAGGCACAATCTGCAGCGCCAAATTATTCATACAAATGTTTAAATAATATCCTTTCGTCATAATATCATGGCTTGTGCGCTAAGATATATTTCGCTCTGGAAATTTAGATTTTCTTCTTTGTTAAAGTTAATTTTTCATCTCATTTGATAGCATTATAATTTGGCATGAATTAGATTTTTTTAAAATCAGGCTAAACAAATATTAAGGATACATTACTGTGCAAATATTGAGGATACTTTGTTGTAAATGTATAATTGTGAAGCCAAATGTGACTATGTAAAATAGCGAATTTTGAGTCACTGTCTCTGAACCTCTGTTGAGCAGGAAAATAACAGATACTGCAGCATGTTATTGTATTCGATCAATTTGCTATGACCACTTTTCTTCATACCCTACCTTTGCTGAAGGAACCTCATTCCCAAATATGAAAATCTTCTCAGAAAACCGTTGAGCCCTCACACCCGCCAATCATTACAAACTACATCTCCCAGAATGCAGCAGCAGCCGCTTCCGTTCGTTATACCCAGATTCCATTGGTGGATATCGTTGTCAATCAAAGCGGAAATCCATGCATTTCCGGTTATCTGGCTGTTTTCAGATCCCTTCTCTTGAGTTGACGGTTCTCAGGAACTTGAACATCGTTATAGAGTTAGACAGTAGCGTGGATGCTTCGGTCTAGTCCAACCAAACGGGACAAAGTGAAGGAGCCGCACAGGCCGAGGACGGAGTGAAGGGGCCTCGTTGCGCCCAGGCCCAGGCCGAGGACGGTGTGAGGGGGAGCCTTGTTGCGGACAGGCCGAGGACGGTGTGAGGAGGGGGCCCCGTTGTGGATAGGCCGCGGTGATGAATTTCTCCGAACTGTTCAAACAGTCGAATCAACTGTGCAGGCTGTCGCCTGACGGGAAATATTCTGTAAGTGTGTGGTTAAATCCTAATAGACTAGATAGGGTAAACGCAGGAGAGATGTTCCCGATGACCGGGGAGTGTAGCCTAACGGTAGGCCACTTCGGACCGAAATGAGAAACTTCTTTATCCGGAGACTGGTGAACCTGTGGAATTCTCTATCATAGAAAGCATTTGTAGAGCCGTACAGCAAAGAAACAGACCCTTCGGTCCAATCCGTCCACGCTGAGTTTCCCAACATAAATTAATCCCATTTGCCTTATATCCCACTAAAGCTTTTCTATTCGTGTATCGACCCAAATGTCTTTTAAATGTTCTAACTGTACTTGCATCTACCACTTCCTCTGGTAGTTCATTCCACATACCAACCACCCTCTGTGTGGAAACAGTTCCCTTTTTTAAATCTTTTTCCGCCCACTTTTAAAATATGCCCCCTAGCTTTGAACTCCCCCACCCTAGGGAAAAGAGCTTTCCTATTTGCCTTATCTATGCCCCCTCATGATTTTATAAACCTCTATAATGTTTGAGTGAAAAAAGTCCTAGCCTTTCTTTATACCTCAAACCAGTCAGTCCTGGTAACATCCTGGTAAATCTTTTGTAAACCCTCTCCAATTTTATAATTCTAGTCTATAGCAGGGTGACCAGAACTATACACTACTCCAAAAGTGCCCTTAACCAACTTCCTGTACAACCTTAACATGACATCCCAACTCCCATACTCAATTGTCTGAGCAATGAAGGTAAGTGGGCTAAAAGCTGTCTTGACTACCCGGTCTACCTGTGATGCAATTTCCAAAGAACTATATACCTGAACCCCTAGGTCTCTCTGTTCAACAGTGCTATCCAGGGCCTTGCCAATAACTGTGTAAGTCCTGCCCTTGTTTATCTTACCAAAGCACAATAACCTCTCATTTATCCAAATTAAACTCTATTTGCCCATCAGCCCACTGGTCCAACTGAAGACTGAGTTAGATATAGTTTGGGGCTAAAGGGATCAAAGGCTATGGGGAGAAAGCAGGAGCAGGGTACTGAGTTGGATAACTGTGTTGAATGGCAGAGCAGGCTCGAAGGGCTGAATGGTCAATTTCTGTGCCTATTTTCCATGTTTCCATCAAGTCAGTAACTAGTTGTTGATAGCCGACCACTCTGCTTCCCTTTTTAGCTGGCACTAATAATGAGGTTGTAGACTTGCTTGCTGAGCCAGTGTGTTTAATTGCTGACATTTCATCACCCTGCTAGGTAACATTGTCAGTGTGCCTCCAGTGAAGCATTGGTGTTCTGGCCTGCTTGTTATTTATAAGCCTTGGTTTGCTGGGGTGATTAACATCCCTTCTGGTTCTGTTTTTCAGTAGTTTGTATATCAGGTCCAGTTCAATGTGTTTGTTGATGGAGTTCTAGCTGGAGTGCCAGGCCTCCAGGAATTCCTTGGCATGTCTCTGTTTGGCTTGTGCTATTATGGAGGTGTTGTCCCAGTTGAATTCGTGTCCTCTTTTGTCGGTGTGTTTTGGGACCAGTGAGAATTGGTAGTGTCTCTTGAGAGCTAGTTGGTGTTCATGTATCCTTATTGTCAGATTTCTTCCAGTTTGGCCTATGTAATGTTTCTCACAGTCCTCGCATAGTATTTTGTTTACTACATTAGTTTTATTGGTTGTGGGTATGGGATCCTTTACTTTTGTCTGTAGCTGTCGCGGGGTGGTTGTTAGTTTGTGGGCTACCCTGATACCTAGGGGTCTGAGTAGTCTTGTGGCCATCTCTGATATGTCTCTGATGTATGGTTGGGTGACTAGTGTGTCTGGCTGTGTTATGTCTTGTTGTGATCTGTTGCAGGTAACGGCAGACTGTGCTTTTTGGTTATCCATTCCTTTTTAAAAACTCTCTATAAGTGCTCCTGTAGTGCTTTGTGCAATTCCGGATTGTTGCAGTGTGATGTGATCCGTTTGAATAATGTCCAGATGCAGCTCCATTTATGGGTGTTGGGGTGGTTGCTGATGTAATCAAGTATCTGGTCTGTATGTGTGGTCTTTCCGTATACGCTAGTCTGGAGTTCACAGTTGTTCTTGTGTTCCACCATTACCTCCTAGGAAGGGTTATCATTCTCTTCTATTTTTGTGAATTTTATTCCAGTGAGGATGTTGTTTATGTGCCGGTGGGTTTCTTCTAGTCTTGTGCATTTGATGATCACGAAGGTGTCATCTACGTAGTGGACCCAGAGTTGGGTTGTATAGTGGGGAGCGCTGTCCATTCTAACCTTTGCATTACCACTTCTGCAATCAGTCCTCAATATCAATGTAGATGACATACACAGACTGAGAAACATAGGCCAAACTGAAAGAAAACTGAAATTAAGGATACACAAACACCAACTAGCCACCAAGAGACGTGACCAATTCTCACTGGTCTCAATACACACAGACAAAGATGGACACAAATTCTACTGGGACAACACATCCATAATAGCACAAGCCAGACAGAGACCTGCTTGGGAATTCCTGGAGGCCTGGCATTCCAACTGGAACTCCATCAACAAACACTTTGAACTGGACCCGATATACAAACCACTGAAAAACACAACTGGAAGTAATGCCAACCACTCCAGCAAACTGAGGTATATAAATATCAACAAGCTAGACAGAACACCAATGCTTCATCAGAGGCACACTGACAATGTTACCCAGCAGGGTAAAATGCCAGAGAAATCCGGCTTTGAATGCATAGGGGAAAGTACAAAATATCAAATTGAAGAGCAAGAGTAGGTCATCTGACTGTTTTGATCTCGAAGTTGAATCCAGAAGACAGTAAAGAGCACCTAATTTGCTGATTAGGCATTTTGAAATTATCTGGACTCAACATTGACTGAGTTCAATAATTTGAGACCATTAATTTTGTCCTCCATTTTATTATGTTTCTCCCAACCCAGTGGCAATCTTTTATGACATTGCTTTCGGTCAGAGCTGACCTTTATTCTGCTATTAACCAGGCACAGAAAACACAGACCCCAGTGCTGCTCCTATTCTGGGACTCTGATCTGAGCACACTAAAGCCCTGGGCACCAGTTATTGGCCTTGATATTAACATCTATTCCAGACCTATGCTTTGCTCTCTCTTTTGATTTCTCAACTCCATTATTCTCTAACCCTTTTGTGACCTATACCTTCCGTTTCACTTGCTCGCTCTCTCCCCACTGCACCCCCCCCCGCCGTCCTTTTCAACAGTATAAAGTCTGTCACATTTCCACTTCTTTTCAGTTCTGAAGAAAAATTGAAATGGATTTTAAATGTTAAGTCTGCTTCTCTTTCCACAGATGCTGCCAGACCTCCTGAGTTTCTCCTGCACTTTATTTATTTTAACATGGGTTTTTTTTTAAATGTTATCTCATTGAAGTCTGTGAAACCTTACATAACATTGATACCAAGAAGCATATGGAACAGTAAACCTTGGAATGCACGTCCACAGATCACCCGAAAGTGGCTGCACAGGTAGTTAAGGTGATCAAAAAGGCATGGTGGGTGCCTGCCTTTCTTAGCAGAGGAATAGAATAGGAAATCAGATAAGACCCAGCATATCCTATTTATAAATTGATAGTTAGGACACAGCTGTAGTATTACATGCAGTTTGGTCACCACGCCACATCTAGTCCTCTCTAGTATATGAGAGTTTTGTGGGGATGTTGCCTGAACTGGAGAATTTGATGACAAAAGATTGGATGGGCTAAGGTTGTTTTATTTTTCAAACCATGGAGGCAGAAGGGAAACATGAATGAAGTGCATAAAGTATGAGGGATCTAGATTGTGGGGAGGAAGGACTTATTCCACTTGGTTGAGAGGTTCATACCAAAAGCATAAATTTAGGATAAGAGATTTAGAGGGTTTTCAACTGGGCATTTTACCCCCAGACGTTGGTGGGGCTCTGGAACTTATTTCCTGGAAGGCTGGTAGAGGCAGGAATCTCAAAGATTTAAGAAGTACTCGGGCAAGTGCATAAGTGTTACAACGTTTTCCCGCGCAGTCCACAATCCGAAATACAGCATAATAAAAATCTTTGCAATAGCAAATGATGTATTATTCAGGAAACTGAATTCATTCCCCTTTTTAGTTTATTTTTCTGCTTTCCACATTTAAATTGATGGATATAGTTTCACTGCCGGATGCTACCACCAACCAATCCAGAAAATCTGCCAGGTATAAAGCATGAGAATGACTGAAGGGACGTAGACTTCTGTAATACTGATTCAGCTTATTGCTGTATGTCAATAGAAACATTTAGGTTTGTATCATCTTTCTTTGAGATACTGACAGACTTTTGATAATGAGGACAACTGTTTGCGAAAATCAATATTTGCAAATAGTCATCTAGAAGCAAGTTTTGTTGTGGGATTTGCTGCATAACTTTAAATAACACTTTTTTTAAATAAGAAGTTGAAGATCACACCTGTAAGTTTAAAAATAAGTTTTTTCTAGTATTTCTTTTAATTTGATGAAGAAAAGTTATTGTGTCATTGTCTGAAGGTAGGACTTGTGTATGGATCAGTGATTATGCAAGCACAATGTACTTCCGTAGAATTTCATCTTATTGTGAAGTCTTAGTGTGGAAATGAACTTTGCGGGATTAAAAATCCAACCATAATTTTTAAAGAAATAATTGAGTGGGATGTTTTCAAGAATTAATGTGTTTGATTCTTTTGTGCAGGCTGTTTGTGTCCAATACCGACTTGTAATTCGTGATGCACAGACCTTGCAGATCCTGCACCTGTACACCTGTTTGGACCAGATTCAGTATATTGAATGGTCTGCAGACTCTCTCTTCATCTTGTGCGCAATGTATAAGCGTGGACTTGTGCAGGTAATGTTGTTGTGTAGGTTACTATTTTTCTTTGTTTAGTGTGCCTTTCACTTCCTTTCACTTATCTTTCAACAGAAAAAGGTGTTGTATGCCATATAATTTTGTAACCTGCTTGCTGCAGTATATGTCCATACTTATTGAATTGGAGGCCTGCTGCTGAGGACCAAAAACATGAATGAAGTCAGAAAAGATCAATTAACCCCTTCTCATTTCTGTGCAGGAGTTAGCCTGAATATTTTCCATTTCTTTCTGAATTTGTGATGCTTACTGAACTATTGGAATGTGATTTATTTTGGACATTATGTGGTGGGTTATCTTGAACTAACATGATTTGAACAGTACATCTAAATGACTTGGTAATATTCATTATTTAGCATATTGTTATTACCAGGTACAGAGGGGTGAATAAATTCATCTCTCTTCATTCCTGAAGCTGGTATAATAGTGTTTTAAATATTTAAATAGATGTGTTTTCATCCCAATTTGCTATGTTCTTGAACATACTGTAAAGCTATGAAGCTAGAAGCCAGGCAGATATCGAGGTAATGAAAATTAAGTTAGCTTTATTGTAAATGCACTCAAGCAAGGTAAAAACTAATTGGAAAGTAAAAGCTTGTCCCGAATTCCTCAACGTGTAAATTCACACCTGAACGTCTAAGCAAACAGGACGAGGGGAGGTAAATTGAGAAAAGAGATGTCTCATAGCTAAGGAATTATGCTTTCTGATGTTGATCTTGAGGATGTGGTGGTGTTGCAGGAGATGGGATGTGATGATTGTGGTAGCTTCTGTTCTATCCTATCTCATGTGCTCTTTGACTTTCAGTGTCCATGAGACCTACCTCCTGTTCTCCCATTCCCATTCCCTGAAAACCAGATTCCACTTTGCGTTACTATACCATCCATCCATATTAATAACTTGTTAGATTGATTTAATCTTTGGTTCACTGACCACAAATTAGCTGAAATTCCTGTGGTGTCGTGTGGAAAATGAAGGTTGCACTTTTGATGAAATTTTATAATGCATCATCAATAGGCCACTGCATCACTTAAAATATTATGTAATGTACCAGATACATGAAGGCAATAAATATCAGAAATTGTTGGAAAAACTCACTTGACCTGGCAGCACCTGTGGAAGGAAAGCAGAGTTAAGGTTTTAGGTCCAGTGAACCTTCTTCTCATGCCATGCTGAGTTTTTCCAGAAATTTCTGATGTCCAACATCTGCAGTCCTTTGGAAGGCAGTGGTAGTTTTAACATTTTATAGTTATTAGATGCTCAGTAAAATTAATATATGAACATGTAATGAGTTAAATTTGTATGATCACATGCTTCTTGATAAATGTAATTAGTTGAGCTAAATTACAAATGTTTCAGAACAGATGTTTGATTTTTTTTTAAAATAAAATTTGTATATCATATTGAAATATATATATTTTAGGGAAAAGTAGCAAACCTCTAAACAATTGTCCAGTTGTATATAATTTTTAGGGAGAAGGGGAGTGTGTGTGTGGCGTCAGGCTCGTTTGTCTTTTTCAAAGTGTAATCTGTCCTTTTCAAACTGTGATCAAACTTCCCAAGTACGTACTTCCCTGTGTCTCACTCAAGTGTTCATTCTTCCTGCTACTTATGTTTCTTCTCAACTTGGGCTTCTCAATTTACTATTCCAGTGATGTTACCCCATGCCACTGCCTTCCCCTGTAGTGAGCAACAAAGAATTTGACTGCTCATGCTGATCTATTCTGTTTTCCTCAGCTAATATTTACTTGCAAATAGTGCACTTCAAACCACATTGTGGGGATTAAGTAATTTTTAAAGTTTAGATAATTTATGTCATCCACACATGATAGAATCTTATTTACCTTTGAATACAAACCCCTCAAATCTCCCACATGGAGTTACCACGTCAACGTTCTGTTGCAAGTTGCAATATCATGAAAGACATCATAGTTAAGCACACCATTACCTTTGCAAAGATATCCAACACCAGCCTTTCATGGTCCATTTTGTCTTATAAAATTCTTTTATGGATTAAAATATTTGTTGCATAGCTCTTTTTTTTTTTTTCTTTCTATCTCTTGAACTGGAGAGGGGAATTGCCTGCACTCTGACTGACTGACTGATTGAGTTATCCATGATAATATTTTGGTTGTGGCTTTTCTTAAAACAGATCTGGTCCTTGGAGCAGCCTGATTGGCACTGCAAGATTGATGAGGGATCAGCTGGGTTAGTGGCTTCACGCTGGAGTCCAGATGGACGTCACATTCTCAACACTACAGAATTCCATGTAAGTAAGGTTAATGTCCCCACAGCATAGCATCAACTGTTGCTGGCTGCAGCCTTGTGCCTAAATTGGAATTAGGTGGTTGTTTGCCATGTGATCTGTTTGTTGCACAATATTATATGGCTGTGAGTAAGTCGTAAAATGTGCTGTATGGTGGTGAGATTCAGATACCACGATAAACTGATAACACAGCCTGACCCAGATGTCCTATATCTTAAAATATGTACTTTTAAAATTAAATTGTTTTTTCAATGGTACCATTAGCTTTGGAAAAGTATTAAGTATAAAATGACATGATATCAACTTTATAAATTTAAAAATATTTTGTTTTATTATCTTATTGACACTTGGACCCTTGCTGAAATGCAAGATGTGATAAAATCTCACTTCTTTTTAAAGTTGGGGATCTTGTTTCTTTGCTGGATCGAGTATTATGTGTGTTTAAAAAGAATTCCTTAAGTGTTTCAAATGCTGTTCTGGCCAGCATTCCATTCTACAGTCTTGGTAACTGTTAACCCATGCAGAATTGTTACCTGTATCCTATTTGAAACAATTTCTCCTCCCTCATAACATGTCTTTCATGATTTGCATTGTCACTTAGTCTGCTAATGTTTCAAATTTAAAATTCTAAAACTTGTGTATAATCCTTTTATCTTTACTTTCTATTTTTTTTTATATTTTCCTTCAGTCTAAAAGGGCCTTTTCCCTCAAACGCTCTATTTCTCCATGTCAGTTTCTGTCTTGGGCCATCCCTTTTTTTGCTGACAATTAGTGGCTGTACTTCAATTTTGGAATTCCTTCCCTAAACACATCCAGGTCATCTCTCCTTTTAAGATTATGAATAACATCCCACTTTATAAGACCAAGATGAGAAATTTCTTTACTCTGGTGAATTGTTGGAATTCTCTGCCCCAAACAACTGTGGAAGCTGCATCATTGAGCAGGTTCAAGGCGAAAGTCGCTAAGTTTCCAGAGACTGATAACATTTAAGGGATATGGAAAGTGTGTGACCAATAGCATTGAGGCGATCCACCATGACCTAGAAAAGATGCAGCAGGCCAGATGGGCTAAATGGTCTAGTCTTTTCTATGTTCCTAAGTTGTTGTTTTTTTTGTCACCATCCAACTAATATCCTCTTCTTTCGTTTGTGTCCCAATCTTTGGAATGCTTTTTCCAAGGTCAAACATGCAACATAATTGAAGAAGGCTGCTTTGGTTGGGGAAGCTAAATATTGAGATTTAGCCATTTTAAACGAGCAACAATTGTTTGGAGATACTCCACGTACGGAGAAGTACACTTTTCAGATCTGTATACTGGGTACTATTCAGGGTTGAGCGTCCTGGTTAATAATTAAGTGTGTAATTCAGAATAATTAAAGCTAATAGCACATCAAATGACATCTTGACTGAGGTTTGATTACGCTTGATTGACTCTACATATCTAGAAATGCCTGGAAGCACTGGATACTGCAAAGGCTATGGGCCCTGACAACATTCCACCATTCTATCGAAGATGTGTGCTCCAGAGCTTGCTGCACTTTTTTAAACTATTCCAGTACAGCTACAGCACTGGCACCTGTCCAACAATGTGGAAGTTTGGCCAGGTATATCCTGTAAGCAAAAGCATCTGTTCATCTTTGGCCCAACGTATGGGAATCACCAATGGAGGCCTAACACTGTCAAGTCCAATCCTGTCCTTTTCCTGTGATCCAACAAATGCCTGTACTGTTGTTTTATCTGAGATCTAATTAAGCAAAGACCAAAAATTTATCTTCAAACTTCTGCAATCATATAAAATTGACAGACAGGAAAAGACTAGTGAATTCCTCAAGTCTGCTTTGAAGACCAAGATGGCTGCAGCATTGTGACTACACCCTTCCTCTTAACCCATGCAATAATCTGCATGTCATTCCAATCTGTTTTGGTCTTGTGACATAACATTACCAACCAAGCCATCAGAAAAGCCTAAACATTGCACAAATAGAGAATTACTTAAAGGACTGCAGTAGTTTATTGAGTACTTCATTATCATGCTTTTAGAATCTTTAAAAGTCAATACAAAATTGCAGTTGAAATGTTGTTAATTCTGAATGAAATTCTATCTTGACTAAAATGCTTTGAGCAGTGGAATGTGTACTGAATAATTCTGTCAAATCCTGTGCTGACGGACATAGCTATGAAAAGACCCCGCTGACAAAGCAGTGTCTGACTTATAAATTTGGGACTATTTGCACTGCTAGTTTTATTTGAATTGTACAGTGAAGATTACCAACTTTGCACCTGTTGGAATGTTTCAGCTGCTGTCAACCAGCTTTGGAACATGATGAGCTTTCTGGTGTTATTTGCAGATGGCACAAAACCAATCTTTTTTTATATGTGAAGTTTTTTTTTAAAAAAGGTATAAACTCCAACAAAGCCCACAACTTGCCATTGTGATAATGGTGAAACTATTAACGTTGGTGTCAGTTTCAATGAATGGCTGAATTTGTGAAATCTATTATGAGTGGAGTGATGTGGAAAGTTAGAAGATATTAAAAATATTTTCACCAGATGTGGCAGTAAACTAGCTTGGCCAGCACTTATTGGCCATCCCTAATTGCCCTTGAAGGTGGTGGTGAGCTGTCTTGTTGAATTATTGCAGTTGTTGGGGTGTTTGCACACCCAGCGTGCTGTTTGGAAGGAAGTTCCAAGAACTTTGACACAGTGACAGTGAAGGTATAGCAATATTGTGTTAAGCTAGATGGGTGGCATACAGAGGAGTTTGCAGTTGATGGTTCCTTGCACCTATTCCCCTTGTCCCTGTGGATGGTTGAGGCCACAGGTTTGGAAGATGCTTTTGAAGGAGCCTATGTAATGTTGCTTTACTGCGTTTTGCAGATGATGCATGTTGTCACTGTCAGTGTTGGACAGAGTGAGTGTTTATTGTTGAGGGTGGGGATGCCAGTCAAGTGGGTGCTTTGTCTTGGATGGTATCAAGCTTTTTGAGTGGTGCTGGAGGTGGCATTCATTGTCATCAATTGCGAGTAATCCATCACACATCTGAAATGTCTGTTATAGGTAGTAGTCAGGCTTCGGGAATGAGTTATTCACTGCAGAACTCCACCAGCTTTTGTATGATCATTGTTTATGTGGCCTGTTCAGTTTTGTTCACTTGCACCCCTCAATGTTAGTGGTGATTCAATAATGGTACTGCCATTGAAAGGCACGTTGATACGGTTAAATTCTTTCGTGTTGGTGATGGTGAATGTGTGGTGCTTGTTGGGAATAAATGTTACTTGCCATGTACAAGCCTTCAGTACTGTTGCAAGGAGATTATCGGGGCCTGTAGACTTTGCAGTATCCAGCATATTCAGCGATTTCTTGATATAATGTAGGGTGAATCAAATTGGCCGGAGACTGGTATCTGTGATGTTCAGCATCTGAGGAGGAGACCTTGATGGATCATTCACTCTGATTCAGTGTAATTTGAGTTGTCAATCAAAATTTCAACTTTCTTCAAAGATTAATGATTGTGTGTTTGAAAGAGAGTTTTTGATGTAATTTTCAGCATAGCATCTCTCTATATCAGAACTGGTATGCAGAGATGACCGGACCAAGCCATGCAAAAAGGCAAACAAAGAATAATGACACTGATTGTGTATTATTTGAGCTTGATATGGTTCAGTGCAAGGGCAATGCAAACAACAAAGCAGTAGCAATTGAAAACCAAACTAAGCATCTCACGCGCGCGCACACGTACCTCTAGCATCTACATATCCTGGTGAATCAAAACTGACAATAAATTACCATGAGATAGTAGGAACTGCCAATGCTGGAGAATCTGAGATAACAAGGTGTAGA
>NC_063362.1:12600859-12747509 GCF_021869965.1 Rhincodon typus | reverse complement strand
TTCAGAAATCTGATTTCTGAAGAAGGGTCCAGACCCGAAACGTCAGCATTCCTGCTCCTCTGATGCTGCTCGGCCTGCTGCGTTCATCCAGCTCTACACCTTGTTATCTCAATAAATTATTATGACATCTTGGTTTATTCATCTAATACAACACTCATGATCCAGCACCTTCCTGGCGCAAATGTATGAGGTGAACATAGGAGCGAGGAGCAAGAATTGGCCACTTGGCCCTTGAAGCCTGATCCACTATCAATAAGATCACAGCTGATCTGATTTCAACCTCACTTTACATTCCTGCATATACCTGATAATCTGTCAGCTCAGTGGTAATCAAGAATCTTATCTACCTTTGCCTTAAAAATATTGAAAGATTCTGTGTCTGCTGCATTTTTGGTGAAGGAAATTCCAAAGACACTTAAAGCAATAATCCCTCGTGTTTAGTGCCCAGGCTAGATTTTTCACAAATGTCATTTAGCCAAGATTTCATCTTTGACTTCTCCCCATGGAGTTGCATTGCTCAGCTTCATGAGAGAAGGAGAAAACAACCTGGGGGTGAAAATGAAATTTGCTAGCAAGGCATTTTTTTTGTTTTTTTTTTAGAAAAAGCATGCCAGGTGTATAAAAGCAAATTTTGAAGATTCACGATGCTCTGACCTCAGGTATTTATTTATTTATTTAACCTATTTTTCCAATCAGTCTGTTCAGAGATGTCATTATATACCTCTAAAGCAGATCGAACCTGATCCTGGGTCTCTTGGTTCAGGGATAAGGGTACTACCACTGTGCCACAAGAGGTCCCCAATCTCAGATATTTTTGATCTTTATGGTATATGTGAAACAGCTGAGTGCTTTTAATTGCATATTATCAAAAGGCATTTCTACGTTGTAAAAAGATGTTTCTCGGCTATTTTTAAGTATGAGAGCTTGATCCTGATTTCTGCCACTATACAGCCATCTTTAAAATAGAAAGCAAAGTTAAAGATTTGGAACAAAGCCTTATGGAGCTTGTTTATAAAAGACAATTTGAGGCTTGCTAAATTGACTGTTGTAAATAAGGTGAGAATTCAATAACTAAAGTCATCAGTTTTCTATTTTCATAGAAAAATAAAGAATCATGGAATGTATTCTCAAAATTATCAATTCAAGTCATGGAATCCCAACTGTTTGACTTTTTTTTATCATGACTAAATAAATCCAGTAACCCTATTAAAAAGAAAACAACCAATGGGAATTAAGATTTTGTTTTTGTAAGTTAAAAGGATGATGCCCTCTCTGACCGGTCACTGTTGTTGCAGATGGGCGATCCCACGCAAAATCCACTGCAGTTATTATATCACCAAGTATGGCTGAAACTGCCCTCTGTGCTGAATTGAGTGGTTCTGCTTGCACCAAGAAGCAATAGCAACAATGCAACATTTTTATAAATTACCTATGGAAAGTAAATATGTGTGGAAGTGCAAACAGAACCTGGCTTTCCAAGCACTTAGGAATGGACATGGCCTCTAGAAATAATAGGAGCAAAATATGCTTGAGATTTGCCAGTCCCACTATATGCTCCAACAATCAAGATTCCTGTGATGTCTCCTTGACTGTTGTCCCTACACAAATTATTTGGGGGCTATATGCAGTTTGTATATATACAGTGCAACAAACTTTGCCCTGAATGAACAAGATCAGTGCTCCACAGGCAGTACATGCATTCAAGTTGTCCCTATTTTGCGAAGTCAAAAACTTGCATAAGTCCAGTTTCCTCAGAAATAATGAGCTATGATTTGCAATGGTGTTTGCCACTGACTTTGCCCACAATGATCTCTGTGATGCAGACTTCCCTTTTCCCAACAGCAGATTAAATCGGACACCAAGCTAGAGGGAATTCCAGGCTTGTAGCAGCAGCAATATCAGCGAGCAAGTTCAACAGCTCACCATGTATTCTCAGACTGCAAAACAAGAAATTCAAAGTACTATTTAGTTTAATTTTAATTCATACTTTCAGGTAGTGAAATACATTATTTGATGTGGATTGATCAAATATCAATATTAACAAGCTAAGTAGAAATATGGAATGTATCAGAATGAAGCCTTGACATTTCACAAACATAAAATGAGTTTCACGAGTCCAGTGATGGGTTTAGGAGTAAGCATGAAGTTAATACATTGTTTTAAAAACCCAATAGCACTTAATTCAGCAACGTGTTCTCTTTTAAGACCTATTATAAGAAGGAAAACATTCACTTTTATACTGTTAGCCAATTATTTCATTCCCAGGGCTTGAACTCTGGGATTGGGGCAAGTGGAATCTCAGCAGCCCATCCTCTGGAAGTATAGAATCGCTAACAACTAATCAGTATTACAGTCACTGAATCCCCCATTATCAACACATTGGGGGTTGCCATTGACCAGAAACTAAACATGACCAACATAAACATACTGTCGTTACTGCAACAGGTCATGAATTTAAATTCTACAGCAAGTAACTCACTTCCTGACTCCGCAAAGCACAAGTCAGGAGTCTGGTGTACTCTCCACTTGCTTGGATAAGTACAACTTGAACAGCACTAAGAAATTCAATATCATCCAGGGCAAAGCCCCTGACTTGATTGGCACCCCATTCGCTACCTTAAGCATTCATTCACTCCACAACTGACACACAATGGCAGCACTGAGTACCATGTATTGTAGCAAGTTGTCACATCTCCTTTCACGGCACATTCCAAAGCTGCAACCTTTACCAACTGGAAAGTCAAAAGCATTAAACGCATAGGACCACTACCACCTGCAATTGTCCTCCAAGCCATACACCCAGACTTGGAGCCATTATGCTGCCATTCCTTCATTGTTGCTGGGTCAAAATCCTAGAGCTCCTTTCTGCTCAGCACTGTTGGTGTATTTGCATCAGATGGATTGCAATGGTTCAAGAAAGTAGCTCATTGCCAGAGTCTTCAGTGGTGTGTGACAAATATTGGCCTAGCCAGTGACCCCTACATCCCATGAAAAAACAACAAAAATAAATTCTACAGGATCTAACATTGGTTGTAGCTTTTGTACCTTCATCTATTTGTTCTCTGTTCCTTGATCAGCTGATCTATTTGAACTTTGCACTGACATTTCTGCTGAATGGTTATTCTTCAAGAATGTCTACCATCTGTGGATGAGCATCATAACCAATTTTGATGCTGTCTTGACCTAATGTCTGGAAATGTACTTTTTCACATGGCATCACTAGGTCATTACTGAGCAGAAACTCTAGCCAGTTCTCTGCTTTGCTTTTCTTTTCCTTTCCGTATTCCCAAGTTTATTTGATTTTAGCAGCCTTTCTGCTTTTCCAGTTAATTCTGCCTAAGTCATATCTGGTATTCTTGAATGAATTTGACTCCGAACCATATCTTTGCCTGATGAACTATTTGGGAAGCTTCCATTCAACACAAGTTCCTAAGTTCACACCACCTATCCTTTATGATTTTATGAACTTGTTGCAAATGATGAACTTCAATGAGCAGTAACAAACTTTATAAAAGGGCTTGAAAGTTGGCCTGCTTGATTTAAGAGAAATGATTGGCATTATGAAAAATCTTGACATGAATGGACATGACTGGTGTTTTTCATTTTAAAATTTGTTGCATTTTTAATCAAACTGTACTTTAAGGTTAATAGTTTAATAGGTTGGGTGCTGTAAATTATGTTCTTGCATGCAGTTCTTGTAATTTCAGCTGTTGAGAGATTTGTTGTTTAGTGTGGAAGTGTAGACTACAGGATTGGATGAATTAATTTCTGATGTCAGGTTTGGGGTCTGTGTTCCAACATTCTATGCTTCTGATAAAATAATAAATGTTTATTTCTCTCAACAGCTGAGAATCACTGTCTGGTCATTGTGCACAAAATCAGTATCTTATATAAAGTATCCCAAGGCCTGTCAGCATGGTAAGTGGATAAGTGATCTTCTTTTGAAGGATAATTTTAAGTTTGAATAGAAGGACATGTTGTAAACCAGTGATCGATTCTGTTTATATCTGCAATCTTTTGCCTTCATTAGTTTTGCTACTATTTGGCCAATAGTATCTGGCCCCATTTTGTTTTGTGGGCTGAATGTTTGCTGAATGAGACCTGTTGAGAAAAAGAATAAAACTTGAAACCTATTGCCTCAGAATGCACACAATCCTACTGGGCCACATCACTATAAATGGAGTTTTCATAGGATTAAAAACCAAAAGAACTGCAGATGCTGTAAATCAGGAACAAAAACATAAGTTGCTGGAAAAGCTCAGCAGGTCTGGCAGCATCTGTGAAGAAAAATCAGAGTTAATGTTTTGGGTCCAGTGAACTGTGCTGCCAGACCTGTTGAGCTTTTCCAGCAACTTATGCTTTTGTTACTCATAGGATTAAGTTTTTTTGTTTCCTTTTTTTCAACTTTGATCTTAACCAGGCTAACTTTTAGAAGGTTTCCATGAGGGAGAAGAAGTTGAGCACCTACCTGTTTAGGCTGAGCTGTATCTCACCTAGAGGCTGGTTAAGTGATAGAATTGACCAGGATAAGGTAGAGGATGAGAGGTTTTGGCTTTTAGAAGATAAGTGAGCAGAACCTGGTTGTGAGCAGTTGTGTGCAGTTACATATTGCTTACATCACGGAAACAAGCCCAGCTAGTGTTTGCCAGCATTAATGCTTCACAAAAGCCTCATGTCACACCACTTTGTCTACTGTCTCCGTATATCGTACTATTTCTTTTTCTCTCGAGTCATTAGCTAGCTTCCTGTTAAAGGCATCTTTGCTGTTTTCCTCTCATACTCTCTTTGTGGCATTAATTTAATTGGTCTTTCCATTCTTTAGGTAAAGATTTTGTTCCTAAGTTCCATTGTTACTATCTTAAAGCTATGCTCTCAAGGTTTGGACTGACCACAGCTGGAAACATAGTCACAACCTCTACCCAATCCAGCCCTTTTGATAAGTATGTCCTCTCAGTTTTGGTATCAAGCTTTGAATCTGTTTTGCACCTTTGCCAGCCCTATAACTGTTTTACAGTAAAGAGATCAGAATTGTGGTTAGCATTGGTCTGGTCTAATTAAAGATCTGTACAGGTTAAAAATAACTATTGCTTTACAGTTCTATACTTGTAAAAATGAACTCCAGTGCTTGCTTTATTTCTATTTAATGTTTATCCTAGTTTTGGTGCAACACAGTGGCTAGGTAGACCACTTCATATACCAGTTAAGAGTCAGCTACGTTAATTGGGATTAAAATCACAGATTGGAGAAGATGACATTTTTTTTCTCCCTGAAATATCAGCGAGCCAGTTGAGGTTTCATGAAAACTTAATATTTGTATCTACTGTTACCAGCTTTTTGTTTCCAGATTTGTTTTAAGCTAAGATGAATTCTCATAGTGGGATTTTATTCCATGGTATCTGAATCAGTAGTCAGCTCCTGACCTCATTACAGCCTTGGTTTCAGCATTGGAATAAAAAGCTGAATTCCAGTGGTCAGGTGAGAGTGACAGCCCTTGACATCAAGGCTGCATTTGACTGAATGTGGCATTAAGGAGCCCTAGCAGTACTGGAATCAATGGGTATCAGGGCAAGCTCTCTGCTGGTCAGAGTCATACCTGGCACATAAAGTTGTGGTTGTTGGAGGTCAGTTATCTCTGCTCCAGGATATCTCTGCAGGAGTTCCTCAGGGTATATTCATATGCAACCAGATCTGGACAATATCCAGACTTGGAATGACAAGTGGTAAGTAACGTTCATGCCACACAAATGCCAGGCTATGACCAACACCAATAAGAGGCAATGTGATCATTACCCCTTGACATTCAATGGTGTTACCACCACTGAATCCCTAGTGTCAACATTCTTGGGGTTCCCATTGACCAGAAACCCAACTGGACTTGCCACTTAAACACAGTGACTACAGAGCAGGCCGGAGGCTAGCAATATTGTGTCAAGTAACTCGCCTCCAGACTCCCCAAAACCTGTCCTCTGTCTATAAGGCACAAGTCAGCGGTGTGATGGAATACTCCCCAGTTGACTGGATGGGTGCAGCCCCAAAAACACTCAAGAAGCTTGACACCATCCTGGACAAAGCAGCCCACTTGATTGGCTCTACATTGACAAGCATCCACTCCCTCCAACACACACGCTCAGTAGCAGCAGTATGTACTGTCTGCAAGATGCACTGCAGAAATTCAACAAAGATCCTCAGACAGCACCTTCCAAACCCACATGTGCTGTCTTTACAGATTCATAGTGGACTGATGTGGTGGAAGTCTTTAAGACAGATTCTGAGAAATAATTGTGTTTGTGCAAAATGCCTGATTCTTGGCAAAGATCATGAATCACCTCATCAAGTCTACTTCGATTTTTCAGGAATTGATGTTACGACTCCTTATCAAGTATCACCTGGTAATGCTGTGAACTGAGTTATGCTGAATACAAATGTTCTCTCAGGCTGGATTCAAGATTGGGTTTGAGTCACTTTGAAGAACAGTCAGGTCCTCGTGAATGAAAATTGATGTACTAGTTCTGAACAAGACACTTTTATCATCTCCTTTAGAGACTTAAAAGCAGCATCTGCATCCGAATGTTCTGCTCGTATTATGTGGTATGCTTAATATTTTTGATTGAGGCTCGAATTTTAAGCAGACTACAAGGCATAGTTTTTCTAAAGATGTTTGAATTGCTTTAACGTTGCCAGTTAGTCTCCTGGAGTTTAGTTAAAGCAATGCTGACTTTTGACTGCCAGTCCAAAAAGGAAAATGAACTCCTCATGTTTGAGCTGAACCTGAGGTGTTCAGTTAGCTAATCTGAGGCCTGGGTTGTAGGTGCAATACTATATATGGCTTCAATGCCGCTGAGTGAGAGAATAGAGAAATCGGGCAAGATCCTTGGTGACCTCTGCCCAGAAAGTGGGAGACAACATAAGTGGGTTTGTGATGTTCTCCAAGTCTCGATAAATTGCAGACTTGGTAATTGTCAGGTTGGCAGCTAACAGGATTGCTACATATTTTACACTTGCACTGGAGAAAATAAGATGAAATGAAATATAAAATGGGCAGCCAATTCAACAGTTCCTTGCAGGGGGAAGCACTAAGCTAAAATTGCCCCTCATTGCTGAATCTTACGTATTTAGAGTTGTCGTTTGAGTGAAATTTCAGCATTGTTGTGCCTGCGGAAGTGTGTCTCAGTGCTGCCAGGAATGGAATAAAATTAGAGGATACACTTAAGTATTTGAATGTTTATTTTAGAAAAATTTTTCAAATGGCAAAACTTTTTTTTTTAAACTGTAGATAGTTTTGTGTAGGATGGAATTCCTGGTGTAACTTTTATATCCTAAAGGGTTTGACAGTCTTTTTAAATACTCCACAAAAGTGCTTCTTTGTGTCCTCAGGGATGGATTTCACCAAAAATGGGCACTACATGGCACTGGCAGAGAGACGAGACTGCAAGGATCACATCAGTATCTTTGTGTGCAGTGAGTGGCAGCTGCTGAGGGTAATTTTAAGCTTTATGCATTCAACAAAACCACACGTTTCCATATCTAGAGTGGTGTGACCCAGTACTGTGCGTGCTGTTCTGAATCTTGCTATTGAAATCATGACGTATTTAAAGAACTTCAAAAGTATGTAATGCCCATGAAATGCTATTAGTCCAAATCTGCATTGCTGATATTCCCAGACATGAGAACATTTAATACACTCACTGAAGTGAAGTGTTTCCAATATGAAGGGATTGAACTTTTGCATCTTCCCTTTTTTTTTTGTACTGGGTACCTGCATTGAGCAGTTTGAATTGCATTAAGAATTGGCTCTGTGGAGGTTAAAGCTTTTTTATATCTTGCTCTTAAGTTAATCAACTTCTGGGTGGTACTCAGCTCAGTGGTTAGCACTTATGACTCAGTGCCAGGAACTAGGTTTGATTCCACCCTTGGGTGACTGTCTGTGTGGAGTTTGCAAATTTTCTCCACTTCTGCATGGGTTTCCTCCCACAGTGCAGAGATGTGCAGGTTAGATGGATTGACCATGCTAAATTGTCCGTAGTGTCCAGGGATGTGCAGGCTACCTGTGGAAAATGCAGGGTTACAGGAATAGGGTCGGGGATGCTCTTCGAAGGGTCATTGTGGACTCGATGAACCAAATGGCCTCCTTCTGCATTGTAGGGATTCTGTGATTCCTAATGCATCAATAGGAAACATACAATTCCTTCCCCAGTCATCAGTGCTGAACTATGAATCTGAACATTCCAGGAATAGTGTGTGGTTGGTATGCCATTCATCTGATCTGGATTTCAACCCTGTCCCAAAAGAGAGATTATTTAAGAAATCATACAACCTGCTGCATTGTACATTCAGAATTTTATTTGCAGTCCTATGAAGTAACCTCATAGCACCTCTGTGTAGCAATGCCCAAAATCCTTGTTTATTTGCACTGTAAGTAATGTTTGTCGTCATGTATTAGCGTTTTGGTAATCCTTTAAATAATCTGGAATACATTTGCTATTTATAATCAGATGTCAGCTTTCATAAAACTTAATTTGATCTTCCATTCGTAATCCTCTGCATAATTTGTTCAGCATTTTGAGACTGAGACCCAAGACCTGGCTGGTATCGAATGGTCACCTAATGGCTGTGTGCTGGCAGTATGGGATTCTTGTTTGGAGGTGAGTGATGGCTCTCAGAAGGGACAGTGAAGCTTTGAAGATCTTTATAAGTTAATTTTGTCCAAGTAAATTTAGAGTTCAAGGTGTTTGATTGACAAGTTTGACTATTGTACCAAATGAGTTCTGTGGCTCTTTGCTCAAGTGAAAAATTTGAGAAGTTAAAATTTTGTGACATTTAGTATGCGGAATGTGCATAAAAATAGACTGGCTCCCATCAATTGGTCTAGTACCACTCCCCTTTGAACAAAAAGGTTGCGAGTTCAGGCTCTAAATCCAGAAATTGAAGCACATAATCTGTTGATGAATCACTGTAGTACTGTGGAAATGCTCTATCAGAGGTGCCATCTTTTGACATACTTGAACCAAGGCTTCATTTACCCGCTCATGTGGATATAATGGATATCACCGCATGATTTGAAAGAGGAGTTCTCTTGGTGTCCTTGCCAACATTTATCTCTCCACTGTCATTGTTTAATTACCAGAATTTGTTTTATGTTGCTACTGTTTGTAAGACTTTTGTGTGTGCAAATTTGCTGCCAAATTTTCTAAAGTACAATAGTAACTATGTTTGATATATTAGTTGTTTGTAAAATGCTTTGGGTGCCCCGAAGATGTGAAAAATGCTGCTACGTAGTTGCAAGATTTATTTTTCTTTTTAACACTAATTGTGGGTTGAGGCCAAAGATTAGGGACACAAGTGTAAAGATTTCTCAATGATATCAGCTTTGATTTTCCTTGAGGGGATCTTATATTATTCTCAATGTTATATGGATGCCTCTTATTTCTGCACATTCTAATCGAACACTAATTTCTGGAACAAATTTTTTAATCCCTTCCTTTCCCTCAATACTTAGCTTTTTTTGTTTCTTCCAGTATAAAATTCTACTTTATTCACTGGATGGACGTCTCCTGTCCGTCTACAGTGCATATGAGTGGTCTCTTGGTGTGAAATCTGTTGCATGGAGTCCAAGCAGCCAATTTTTGGCCATTGGGAGTTATGATGAAAAGGTAAGAGATAAGACCTGACTCAGCGAAATAAAGTGTCAAACTTGGACAAGAATCAATTAAAACTGTTAGGAAAAATAGTTTCGGGAAAAGCTCCACACAAAAAAGCCAATTTATGTAACAACATTAATGTGGGAACGTGTCCAGTGTGCTTCACGAGCATAAATGGGTGGAGTTGAAGAGGATACTTGGGAACCAACTATTTCTTATTGTTCTATTTTCAATGGTTTTCTTGAGCAGTATGCTTAGGAATCACTTAACGATTGGACTATTTATAGATCTAGTATTGTGCAATGTAAAAAACTAATTAATCTTTTTATAAAGGTGATTTAGGAAAAAAGCGACTATAGTATTTTACATTAAGTTTAAAAGTGATCTGGTTCAATGAGAGAAAAGGATCTTCAATTTAAATAAAGGAAACAATGAAGGTATGAGGAGAAAATTGGTTTTAGTGGATTGAGAAACTTTGAACAGAAGCATGACAATAGCCAGGCAATGACTAAAATTTCAATAACTCATGCATAGTTCACAACAAAACAAAAATTGGACAAAAATCCAGCAAGGAAAGTGCTTCAACCATGGTTAATGGAAGAAATTGAGGACTGTATTACATCGAAGGAAGAGATGTATAAAGTAGCCAAAGAAAGCATAAGTCTGAAGATGGGGAGAGTTTTAGAATTCTGCAGAGGACAATGGAAAAGATTAAGAAAGGCAAAATAGAATATGAGCATAAACCAGCAAGAAACATGAAGTTTGAATGTATAGATTTCTACAAGTATGTACAAAGGAAAGGAAAAGATTCACAAAAACAAATGTGAGGATCGGTTACAAGCGGAGTTGAGAGAATTTATAGTTGGGAATAAGGAAATGATAGAGAAACTAAACATTCTTGTTATTGTGGAGAAAAATACTAAAACCCTCCCCAGAGTAATGAAAAATCTAGAGATGAGTATAAGTAATGAACTGAAGATATCAATATTGGTATAATAAAAAGCACTAGAGAAATTATTGGGACATGAAGTAGATAAATATGCCAGGACCTGATCGTCTACATCGACATTTCAGCTTGATGAAAGAAGTGACTGTAGATGTATTGGATGTTCATCTTTCAAAATTCTATAGACTCTGAAATGGTACCTGCAGATTGAGAAGGTAGCAAATGTAACCTCACTATTTAAAGAAAAAATGGAAATGGGAAATGATAGACTGTTAATCTGATGTTATTCATGGGGGAAATGCTACAAAAGAATGTGATAAAAGAACATTTGGAAAATAAGGAAAGGATCAGGCAGAGTCTAGGAATTTATGAAAAGGAAATTGATTTCAGCAAGCCTATTGGTGTCTTTTTGAGGATGTAGCTTGTAGAATATGTAAAGGAGAATCTATGGGTGTGGCATCTTTAGATTTTCAGAAGGCTTTTGATAAGTTCCACGTGAGAGGCTTTAGAAAGAATATTAGAACAGGATTGTGGGGAATATACTTGCAGGGATCAAGAACAGATAGGAGTTGGAATAGGAATAAAAGGGTCATTTTCAGGTTGGTAGGCTGGGACTAATGGATAACACAAGGACCATAATCCGAAATTGCTGGAAAAACTCAGCAGGTCTGGCAGCATCTGTGGAGAGAAAGCAGACTTAAATGTTTTGGAACCAGTGACCATTCAGAACTGATTGTTGCTTGGAAAAGGTTGGTATATATGTAAGACAAAGGGTTGGGGGTGGGGAAAGGAGTAAATGATAGCTGGAGATGGAGCCCAGAGAAGGAGAAAAACAGTTGGGCAAACAAAGGCATGAGTGAAGGTTGGCCTGGGAGACGTAATAGCTGCTAATGGGGATAGTTAGTGACAGAACAACCCATTGTCAGTTGACAAATGTGAGGGCACAACCTGGTGTGTGGGGTTGGGGTAAGGACGTGGGAGAAGGTACTCGGGTCCTAAAATTGTTGTACTCAGTATTGAGTCCAGAAGATTGCAGAACTCCCAAGTGAAAAGTGAGGTGGTGTTCTTCCAGCTTGTGCTGAGTTTGACTGGAACACTGTAGTAAGCCTGAGACAGATATTGGCAAGGGAATACAGTGGTGTGTTGAAATAGCAGGCAGCTGAAGGCTCGGTAATTTTTACAGACAGAGTGTAAGTGTTCTGGAAAGCAATCGTGCAGTCTGCACTTCATCTCCCCAGTGTGGAGGAGACCATTATTGTGAGCAGAAAATGTAGTAGACTAGATTGAGTGAAGTGCAGGTAAATAGCTGCTTTATCTGGAAGGTGTGTCTCGGGCCTTGGATAGTGAGGAGGAAGTAAATGGGCAGCTGTTACACCTGCTGCAATTGCATGGGAAGGTACCATGGTTGGTAGGGAGATCTTGGGAGTGGAGGAGGAGTGGACCACAGTATCCCAGAGGAACTGGTCCCTGTGGAAGGAAAGCAAGGGAGAGTAAGGGAATGTGTGTCAGGTGGTGGGATATAAGGACTATTGCTTAAGCCTCAGCTGTTCACAATCCATATCAATGAATTGAGTGGAGATCAAATGTAATATTGACAAGTTTGGTGATGAAGGAGAGAGAGTTCAGTGGGAGTGAGTGGAGGACTGTGCAAAGATGCTTCAAGGGGATTTGGAAAGGGTAATTTGGTGGGCAAAGGTTTAGTAGATGGAATACAGTATGGTGAAGTTATGAGGTCATCCACTTTTTATAGGAAAAATTGCAATAGAATATTTCTTAAATAGAAGATTCTAAGTATTGAACTTCAAAGGAACTTGGGTGACTTTGTTCATGATTCAATGCAAGTTAACGTGCGGGTATAATAAACAATTAAGGAATGTGATATAGGTATTTACTAAAAGAGGATTTGAGTATAGGAGTAAAGATGTCAACTGTATAGAATGCTAGTGAGACAATGTTTGAAGTATTGCATGCAGTTCTGATCTCCTTACCCAAGGAAAGATATTCCTGCAGATAGTGTCCCCTCTAATTTCCTTCCTGGCTGCATGGGACTGAGAGGTCTATGACCAATAGCAACACCTTGAACCAGAGTCACTGCCATGATTGGCATGCTGACACTGCCTTGCACACAACATTGGAGCGGCTGCAATGTCAGTAAAGCTAATTACAGGTAGTCTTCAACTTACAACATCCAATTTATAAATTCTCATATTTATGAACGAGATCCGATAACTAACTAATTTTAAGGGACTGAGATATGAAGATGTGAACGTTCAATCATACTTATGACTTAGGAATGTACTTCAAGCAGAACCTGTTCATAACCTGGAGACTACCTGTATATGAAAGTGTTTGAAAGTATTTTTACAAAAGGCATTGTCAAATCACAAAATGCTCTGCTTAGGCCCTTTTGTTTTAAAAGAATACCTCGTGTTATCTAAAAAATATATGCTGCCGGCATACCACAATTGTGCGTCATAAGTGCTAGAACCATGCAAGCCAGATGTCTGAGCAATGTAAATTTCTGGTCCCAACTATAATTGATATCATTGTGCAAACTAATTTGAAATTACAAATCTTATTTATCCATTAAGATCACTTAGAACCTGTTTGAGAGATGGTCCGGTTTCTTGGCCTTATAAACATTGGAATTGCAGGATCTTCAAAACACCAACACTTTGTGATTTTGTACCTGAAATTTTGCTGGCTATAATCAGTTCAAACACAGACTTCCACCTGTATGAGCTTTTGTGCTTCTGCCATTTGATCCAGCGTTTTTGAAAAATTACGTGGATTTGTAGTGAGATTAACTTGATGGATTTTGAAAAGCATGTACTAAGAAGGCTTTTTTTCAAAAGAAAAGGATTTTTGCAATTTACTTTGGCCCTTTGGGGTCTATATTTTGTAGTTTAGGATCATGACTAAGTCATTTAGCCACCCTCCCATGCTTTTCCATCATTTAATAAGCTGTGGATTTTTATGTGGTTAAGATTGTGACAGTCATTAATTACAGGGACAAATATGGCTTCACAATGGAGAAAATAAATGATGCAGTATCATGTCAGTGCTTTGAACGTATACATGTACTAAAGGCCAGTTTATACATGCGTGAAGTATGAGCCCAGTTGCAGGAAACATGAATGCATCATTTTAGGAGAATGGCACAGTTGCACAACCCAGACGGCATTATTAGTCTTAAAATTATTTTTCACTAGTTTGAATCAATGCCAATTTTAGCTCTGTTAATATCATTCTCGATTGCAATTTCAGAAGATGGTTGGTTCAATTCCCACATTATGACCTGAGTGCAAAAAGTCAAGGCAGTGTGGGAAAGTATTTGGATGAGATGTTAAACCAAGGGCCTGTCTAGCTCCTCAGGTGGACAAAAAAGATTGCAAGCATCCTTTCAAGAAGAGCAGGAGATTCATCCCCAGCATCCTGGCTAATATTTATCCCTCAACCAATGTCGCAAAAAATATATGACTTGCTCGTTATCACATTGCTGTTTGCGACAACCTGCTGTGTGAAAATTAGTTTGTGTTTCCTACTGAATTTTAGAAAAGTGCTATAGATATCCTGTGGGCATAATGGACACTTTATAAATGTATGTTTGCTTTTCTGAGTCTCTGTTTTTCTCTAGCAGTTAAATTTAGTGATTGTCCAAATTTATCTTTGCGCTATTTGCAATCTTGTAATCCTCTATAAAATTGCCTCAGTTTTCAGCATTGAAAGAGGATTTCAATTCACTTACTGCAACAAATAAAGTGAGTAAACACTTCCCACACGTCTGTTTTACCTTTGTCCATAAAAATGACCCCAAGCTTCCAATTGCCTGCCACTTCAACACACCACCATGCTCCCCGGCCAACATTTCTGTCTCGGGCCTGCCGCAGTGCTGTAGTGAGACTCGATTCTAACTAGATGAACAGCATCTAATTTTCCGCTTGGGGACCCTGCAGCCATCAGGACTCAATTATCAAGTTCAGTAATGTTAGAGCCTGATCACCACCTATGCCCTTTGCCCAGTCCCACATCCCAGGCCTGTCATGACATGGACTGCTTTTGGCACAGCCAACCTATTTTCACCTACTCATTGTCCCCATTATCAGCTTTCTTCTTTCCCTGATTTACTATCAACTATTCTTTTGTCTGCCTAACTTTTAAGCAAACATTTAGCAATTTCTGGGTTTGTTTCTATTTTACCTTGACTCACTAGTTTAAAAAAAACATATTTGCCCATCTTCATAAGATTGATTGGAAGCGTTCACTGGAGTGTATAGGCACAATTATGAAATTAGATATACAAGTGGAGTTCACCTATTTGCAAGAGTTCAAGTAAGTATGTATTTGCAATAACAAATTGGCAACATGTGGAGCTATTGCTGTCAAAATGGCAAGGGTTTTTTAGGACTGCATCTTTTTAATATTGAATATTTTAAAAGCAGATTTGAACAGTATCTGAAAGAGAACATAACTGCAAACCTCAAAAATATGTTTTCTTCTAGGTACTTTTGTTTTTAGTTCAAATTTACTTCTAAGCAATATCTTAAGGAGCTTACGCTTTTTGATAAATTGTCTGATGCAACTCTTAATGACCTATAGCCTTGGGATGCTGCTTCAGAAATTAGTGTGTTAAATCCTACTTGTAGACATGCTGTTTTTTTTTTTGTTAGTGGTGAAAGCCTTTTGTGTGTTTTGGCACTAATTATTTGTGGAATATTTTAAATGATATTTGTTTTGGAGTAAAATTGAAATGATCTAAACACTTAACTAGGTAAGAATCCTAAACCATGTGACTTGGAGGAAGCTTGTGGAATTGGAACATCTCCCAACCATCAGAGATCCGAAAAGTGTAAGTAGGAGTAATTCTTTTCAAGGGGAGAGGAAATTGTTTGAAGTCAGGGTTTCATCTTGTCTACCTTTGGTTTAAATTTGGCCATATCTTGAATACATATGAAGGCTTGAGTGCACGTTCTGGGGAGACCATCTAATGCTGTACTGGAGGCCTGGGGATGGAGGGGGCTGTTAAGGTGGGGTGGCTGAGGGAATCTGTTGTCATAAATGGATTTGAGATTTTCTTGCTAGTTACTTCTGTCCCTGCCTCATGGCCTCCAGCCTCAACAGTGCCACTTCCCCTGACACCATGACTACAACCATCAGCCTTGCTCCTGGCTACAACCCTTCTTTCTTGCTGCTCCTCCAATCACAGTCTGTTTCTCTTCTGTGTTTGCTGCTGATAGGTTCATACCTTTTGCAAGAGCAAGCCAGTCTGTGATTAGAAGTGCAGCTCTCAAATTCTGGCCATTTTCCTTATGGGGATAACTTTTTTCTGGTTGCCCCTGTGATAGAAGTTTCCTGGTATTTTGGAGACTTTCGAGGTGAATTCACCTGCCACCCCTCCATATTTTTGAGCATTGCACAATACAATCCAAAGAAGAGTGGAGATTTTTCCTGTTGTTTTGACTAAGATTCATTCTATTACCAACACCAGCAAGGAATGATATTTAATCTGCTTATTGTTTGTAATGTTGATGGTGTAATATGATTGCATTTGGTTATATACATTGGTGAGCTAAAAATAATTATATGAACCACTGAAAAATTCTTCTCATTGTCTCAATGGTATTTATTATAATTTCTGATGCATTTTAAAGTTTCCTGAGCCCCCATTCATAGAATCCCTACAGTGTGGAAACAGACCCTTTGGCCCAACAAGTCCACACTGACCCTCAGAGCATCCCGCTCAGACCTGTCCCCCTATAACCTACACATCCCAGAATGCTATGGGCAATTTAGCATGGCCAATCCACCTAGCCTGCACATTTTTGGACTATGGGAGGAAACTGGAGCATGGAGGAAACCCACCCTGACACTGGGAGAATGTGCAGACTCCACACACGGTCGCCCACTGGTGGATTCAAACCCGGGTCCCTGGCACTGTGAGGCAGCACTGCTAACCACTAGGCCACCATGCCGCCCATGGCGAAGCTTTAGGAGAGAAGACTGAGTAGAGATAGTCAGGAAAGGGAAGCGGGTGAGGCAGTGAGAGGTGGCAAGTAGAAGGAATTGGAATTTTTTGGCCAGATCAGGTATTGGCTTTTACACAAAATCACTTATTACTCAAGTATGTGCTTTGTATCTTATTGCTTTGTGCAGTGATTGGCTAAAGAAATCCAATATGAGAAATCTACAAATATGATAGAACCACTTTCCATCTACAGGTTATCTATAAGGAGGTAGAAAGTCGCCAACGTCTGGGTGGTGAAGACATGTCCTTTCCTCCAATTCTAACTGAGAAAAGCTCTTTATTTAGTTCAGAGAGTAAATGTAAGTATTGAAGGGAAGGGATGCAGCAACCCATTTATACTTCTCATTGCCCTACTATAGAGGATGGATGACCCTTTTACCCGTTGAATAGATGGCTTTGAGATTATGTAGTTTGTTGTTTTTTTAGAGATTTTAAGATTTTCTTTGCCATATCAAAAAAAAACTACAGTTCTAGATAGCAGTTGCCTTATTGCTTCTCTTCAAAAAAAAAAAAGTAGTGGAACCTCACTGTTCCTGTCCCTCTCTCTCTGGCCATATCTCTGATGGGGGGAGCTGTCAGAATTAAAACCACCTTCTCCTCCTATTTATCTTTTCCTTGTCCTTTCCACCAAGCTTTCTGCTGTGGTATTGGGGTGCCTGGCTCTTCATGATTTAGCTTCTGATTGCAATCCAGTACACTTTATACCAACAACCACTCCGGGCCCCGTATTATTTTTCCTTTGCCCTTAGACACAATCCCTTCCAGACTTTTACTGGCTGCCATGGTCTTATGCCTCCCTGGCAAGTTTTCCACCTTGGCAACCTCCTGTGGGGCTGAACCCTCTTCGGTGCAGACTCTCCTCAGGCCTTACCTGTTTTGCTGTGGGGCTCAGCCCCTTCCTGTGCAGACTAGGTCTATTGATTTGTCTACTGAACACAGCACAACTTCCTTCTCCCTCTTAGTTCTTTTCGTACTGTATCTTTTAGCTGGGATCGACTACGGTGTTTGCCCTCTACCTAGATGGTGGTAGTATTAAACATACTCCCCCAATTAGGGTCCACATTTGTCAATAATGAACTGGTGTAGTACCCTGCTTTCAGCACTAGTTATTGGGGAGAGATGTCAAAGAGGAGTCTCCAGTTCTTTATTCAGCAGTACAAGCAACCTTTATTCAGACCTCTCTTACCACACATGTGGCAGAGGCCAGAGACTGCTCTGAATCTGGCTTTCACATGGGGCCCAGTTGCCCTCTTAAATACAGCTCAGATTGGAGGAGCGGTCAGTGACGTTCTGGCTTCCCCAGCTGCATACAGTATTTTTATACATTTCAAATTACAATAATTACATGCAACATTAATGTCATTGTTCCATCCCCTAACCTATGCATCCAATCCTATAAAACACCTGATCAATGATGGACAGCTCTAGATTTCCCATAATTTCATAATGCTTACTAGATATCATTATCATCAGTGCTTGGTATCTTACAACATATCCCATTAATTTACATTCTAATGTTAACAGTTATACTCTTTCTCAGACGTTTGCCAGACTTGCTTATCTCTAAGGACTGTTCGAATTATGTTATTCATTGTATTCCTTGCTATCCTCACCAAATTCTGTTACTTGTCTTTTATTCCTACTATCCTAATCACAGGAGATTGAAAAAGATGCTAATTCCAACTAAAATTTGCTTTAAAATTCATAGTATCAGTTCTAATATAAAGTCAGTTTTATATATAGAAAGTTATATAGTTATACCCAATGTTAGAATTCTTTAGCCAATGAATTGTGAGCAGCTTCTAATCCCACCTGACCTTGGACGGTCTGGTAAACACTAGCCCTTGATCTTCTAGCTGCAGCTATAGATATTTCTATTTACGTGCTGTCTGTAAGTGTGTTTTAAACAAAAGATTGCTTCTAAAATGAAATTTACTGACAATAAATATTTCTACGCTAACTCTTACTTAATAAGACAACATCTATTCAAATTCCATTAATAAGACTGAAACTCTATCACTTTCACCACTCAATAACCTTGTCTAAACTCCTGAGGTTTTACAGATATAATTTCATTCTCATTCTCCTTTTACCTTTATCATTGGCCTTTGTTCTTGTGAGATCATACTTTTAATTCTTGCTAAACTACAAATTTCAAGCTGTTTGTTATCAGACTGCCTCTTACAGACATCTGCAGCTGAGGGTTCATACAGAACTTGCTGTATATTAATTTGTAAGTATCTTTGTTCTGCAAGAACTCTGTTACCTTGGATTAATCTTATTCTCAGAGCTACCATTATTCTAACTTATGATCTCACTTTATTTTTGAACTCAGCAAGATAATTCAGTAACTGCAGCTAAAAATCTTCTCCATTATATTTTATGCCAACTAAAAATCCACAGACAGCCAATCTTGTGCCACCTCTGGGCATGGGTTACCCCAACATTGAGTATTGATGTAAGAAGACATGACAGTTCAAATACAGAAATGGAGTGAAACATAAAGATTTGATTATACAAGGACATTTTCTCCAGATTTTAACCACTGCAAAGTGGGAGAATAAATGGGACTTTGTTCTGCTGTGTGTTATAAGATCTTTCCAACTGTGTTCTAAACGTAAACAGCTTGTTTTCTTTCTCTTTTTGTACGATGAACCTCTTTTTTTATTGTGCAGAAAATACTCGGCCTTGTGTGTTTATATTTTGCTGAATGGCCACCACATTAAATTTTAAAAATATGATCTATCAAGCCAGGATTCACTGTGGGATCTGATTTATCCAGTTGTACCTTCAGCTGGAATCATAACAGTAATGAAACAGTGATGTTTATCATGATACAATAGTGTCATGAGTCTGAGAAGAGAGACAGAATGATCTATACAAGAGATGCATTGAAGTAAAAATATGGAATGCAATATTGTGTAAATAAAGGAGTTTTAAAGAAACATACTGGATTCATTCATAGGTATAGGGGAAAATTCTCAATCCGGAAAATGCCAGCTACCCAAAGAGAGATTAGAATGGTATTTAAAGTGGAACTATACCACAAATCAATTGGCAATAGACACTGGAGTACTGAACGAGTGTTTTTGGGCTTGTACCATCAACTCTGTTTCTTTCTCTATAGATGCTGCTAGACCTGCTGAGATTCTCCAGCATTTTCTGTTTTTATTTCAGATTTAAGCATCCACAGTATCTCGCTTTTATAACAACACAGCACACAGCACAGCACACTTTCTCTGCTCCCAATGCTTAATCTGTGATGTTGATCACCGGGATCGCATACTTGAAATTGCAGCTGAGCTCATCTATGAGCCACTTGCATGCCATTAGTCCGCAGTTGGCCAGCCACATCCTTGAGCAGACCAAAGCAGGAAGTCTGTTGAATTAGCAACCTACAGTACTCATCCTGTTTTTGTATCTGAGTTTGCACCTCGAGTAAATGAATATTCTTACAACCATGTTACGGGTGGCTTATGGTTAAATGATCTTCTGATCTGTGATTTCAGCAGAACTGGTGATATATTCATTTTATTTCTAGCTTAAAAATAAAAAGGAAGTGACTTCAAATGGCTAATTAGCTGCTTTTTGCACTTGCATTCTATGCCTTATTCCTGTGGAAATGAATTAATTCTGCCTTAAATTATTACTGTTCAGTTAAGAACATTTTTAATATGTTAAAAAAATGTATGTTCAGTAGCCTCCATTTAATGACTGACTGACTGATTTAAAAGAATTTTATATTGTAATGCCTTTTAAAGATCACAGCACAAAGATTGGAGTTTTTAGCGTAGTTTTTGTAGGGGATACTTTAGTTTTTAGCACTCTGTCTTTATTGATTATTCTTTCTGTTTCAGACGAGATTTGCCAGCCTCCAGTTGAAGTTCCTGTGATAAAGCCTGACCCAGATCGAGCGAATCCTAAATTAGGTGTTGGGATGTTGGCCTTCAGTCCTGACAATCATTTCTTAGCAACCAGAAATGGTACATTAATACGACTAATGTGGTGGTTTAAAAGATAGGCTGGTAACTCTTTGGTGTTTTAACCTCAGTCCACAATGCAGACTATTGAGTTTGACTTGTTTTTCAAGGTCATATTTTGATTGGTTCTATTATTGCAGGCAGTATGATGTGAACCGCACCAAAAAACGAATATATGAAACAGTACTCTGGTGAAAAAGTCTAAGATTTAGCAGCATCACTGAGGGAGCTAAGTGGAGGCCAGGCACCTCTTACTAAGAAAGACGAGCAGAATCATCCTTAGGCTATTCTATCGTGCCTCCTTTTATTTCAGTGTTTGTTGTTACTATGCTTGAAACTTCATGTGTAGAGTTTATGAAGACTGGCAACTTTGTTGATCAGATCAAGGTAGTTCATTTTCAATGTATTTTTTCAGACTAGTCTCTTGTTCCTCTGTGCTGCACTTCTTCTTATTTGGTAGTTGTGTAAGTGTTCTATTTCCTATGAATGTCTGTCATTCATACTAAACATGGTAACAAAAGTACATCTCTTTCCCTCTTTATCTTCATACCAAATTCACAATAAGAGATGCTTTCTCAAGATTTTATGAAATACTGATAACACTTGTCTTCTATTAAACAGTTGCTTTCCACTTTGTGTAGCTGAGCTCGGCACAATCTCTTGTTGATGTCAAAACTGTCTCAACTAACACCGGTTTGGTTGAATATCTATTTCCAAAGCTTGGGCTCTTCTTTAAGGGAAAAGTAGTTAAATGCAGTTGCTAATGCAGTTGCACTTAGCTCTAGTCCCTCCCACAGCTGTTACTAATGATCACTTGATAGTTTCTCCTTGCCCACATCCAATATACTAATCACTGATATTGGGATTTTTGGTGCTTACTTTCTCTCCAAATCCATGCTGTATTTCCTGATGTTACTTGGAGTTATGAAATCCTAAAGAATGGAGAGGAATTTAATTTTCTGAATAAGAAGCAACATTCATTTATCACACTTTCTTCTCTCTTCTTCTAGATAATATGCCAAACACTGTGTGGATATGGGATGCTCAGAAATTTAAGCAGTATGTGGTCTTAGAGCAATTGTCTGCAGTGAAATCCTTCCAGTGGGATCCATGCAGAGCCCGCCTTGCTATCTGTACTGGCAGCAATAAAGTATATCTTTGGTCTCCTGCCGGGTGCCTAACTGTGCAAGTTCCAGCTGAAGGTATGGTGAAGGAAACTGAGGGCTAACAACTTGAGGATTGCATTCATATTTTCTTAACTAATGGCCAGAAACAGAACTGGCTTTTGTCAAGATTTTAAGTTGCAGTTCCGCTTTCTGTCTTCTAACATCTGAATTCCATTGTCCATTCTGCAGGTAATTTCCAGGTTTTGTCATTGCACTGGCATCCCAATGGAGACTCTATAATACTACTGAGTAAAGATCAAATGTGTGTTTGTTATTTAGATACTGCAGATGCAAGTTAAACATTGCCTACCTCCTAAGAGTTTGAGGATGCAAGTATGCCAGTGTGTGACTGCAGTTGTATCTGTCATGGCGCAGTCTATTCCTGTTGACAGCAAGCAAGCATTGTAGACCAACTGCAGCAACACCAAATACTGAAATGCTTTTTTTTCTATTGTATGGAAATGTAAAAACAAATTTTGAAAAATTTACTTTCACAGTCATTATGTGAAGCGATTCAGTAGCAAAACAGTTTTTACAAAAATGAACTTAGGTTTTATTCTACAGAATTTTTTATTGATTCTTCATTGAATTACTTTTCTTCTTGGGAATTGTATTTTTTTGGTACTCCTGTATGCTGTTCAGTTCCTTGTAATTGATCAACACTTGCTATGATTTAAGACACATCTGCTGTGCTACTTCTGAAAAGTGTCTAGCAAACCATCAGTGTTGAGCTGAAGGGACAGAACCAGAGGTTGTTGAAAAAATATAATCTCAAGTTCTACAGTCGCTTCTAAATTTGACTGCTGTATTCAACAACCTGAACCTGCAACTAAATGAAGATTTTTTTTTAAGTCAGCAAGCACATCTTTAAAAGTATTTCATGACGATGTCGTATTTTGAAACATTGCTAAGATATGACAGGCATTGTACAAGTGTGTTATTTAAGATGACGTTTCCAGGAGCATTGTTTGAAGTTCTGTGTAATTTTATCAAAAGCCAAGAGGTAATTTATCGATTTGTTTTTGTGTTGCTTCCCTGTGCACTTGTTTGCACAGGTCTGTGGCTGTCTAAAACTTTTAAAGATGTGATAGAGAGTTCTATTAATACATCATTGGACATGACATTTCAGTGGATCTGTTGCTGTGAAATTTTATTCTGTAATATTAATTGCCCAATTAATAATTTGTTCAATACTGCAAAAACATTGGTGCTGTGGATTTTCTTTGATCCACTGGTAAGCTTTAAAATTATACCTTTGCATACTTTTGTAAATAAAACTGAAAGCCCCATCAAACATGAATTGATAGACCAAGTACAAAAAAACCTGTTTTCTTTACATGGGCAGACCATATGACTGAAAGATGACATTGAGTTTTCATAAATATTTGTAGCATTTTGATTTATGGTAGATTTTTCTAATAAAATTTGTATTTTTTTTATTGCTGTATGTTGTAGTAAATTGCATTGTAGTAAGTTAATTGGGAGAAGTGATTTAAAAAGTTAATTGTGCATTGATAGGATGCATTTTGAATTTATTCTTACTCTCGTTTCGTGGGATACAAAAATGTTACATTCCTCTTCACTAGGCTTTGGTCCAAGCACTTTACCATAGCAGAGATGGCTGAAGTGATTTTTCACAACTTCAGTATGTGTTGTGTCTTTGTGAGTGTCCACCTAACCTTCATGTCTTTGGAAATATTTGTTCAGTGTTGACCAGAATTTAAACTTCTGCATAGATATGATCATAATGCTCTGCAAATAATTGAGTACAAAATGTTAAATTCCATGCCTTTCAAATAGCTTTCTTTTGTATCAAATTGGGTGTTAGAACAGCTATACTGCAGACTTTTGGTCCAAACCAAAGATAGAAACTACATATCCCCAAAAAAATTATCATTTGGTTTTCAGAGTAGTGAGTTCGTCTAAAGTTTGTCCTTATCCTACCATAAGACCTCAGATTAGCCAAACTTACCTTTTGACAAGATTAATTACCAAATCAGTTGCTCTTAATTGTCAAAATAGTGCATTTAATTGTTTCAAGCGGTCCTTCAAGTGTCACTGTATACAAGCACATCAAGGTGAATATGATCGCACAATGTGTTCAGTATTATTCACATCTGTTCAGGTATAGAAGCAGTGCATTTCTGAATGTAGCAAGGCCTGGACAATATTCAGGCTTGGATTAAAAGTGATAACATTCACTCCACAGAAGTGTCAAGCAATGACCATCTCCAATAAGAAAAAAATGTAATCATCGCTTAATGGACATCATGGGTGACCATAAACCAACTAAATCCAGCAGCAAGTAACTCCACTATCTACAAAGACACAAATCATGAATGTAATGGAATACTCCCTACTTGCCTGGGACATGTTTAGTCTGAATGACATTATTCAGTGTTTGTGGCTAATGTTGTGCTTTTAAGAAGGGATGCAAGGATGAGCAGGGTACTATAGACCTGTGAGTCCAACGTTGGTGGTGGGTAAGTTAATGGAAGTGATTCTGAAAGATAGGATTTTTGTGCATTTGGAGAGGCAAAGAATAATTAGGGATAGTCAACATGCTTTTGTGGAGTGAAATTGTGTCTCACAAACTTGATTGAGTTTTTTTGTGGAAGTAACTAAGAAGATTGTTGAGGGCAGAATGCTGGACATTGTTCATTTGGACTTTAGGAAAGCCTTTGACAAGATTCTGCATTCTAGACTAATTAGTAAAGTTATGTTACATGGGAATCAGGGTGAGCTTGCCAATTGGGTACAAAATTGGCTTAACGGCAGGAGACAGTGCTGGTGGAGTCCTGTGACCAGGGATCGGTGCTGGATCCGGTTTTGTTTGTCATTTATATAAATGATTTAGATGAAGGTACAGAAAGCATGGTTAGTAAGTTTGCACATGACACCAAGATTGGTATAGTTGATAATGAAGAAAGTTATGCAAGATTACACAGAGATCTTGAACAATTGGGTCAATGAGCTGGAGTGGCAGATGGAGTTTAATTTAGATAAGTGAGGTATTGCATTTTGATAAAACAAAGGCAAGATTTATACAATTAAAAGTAGGGCCTTGGGCAATTGTAGAACAGAGACCTAAGGTGGTTAAGAAGGCGCTTAGCATGCTTGCCTTCATTGCTCAGACCATTTGAGTATAGGAGTTGGGACGTCATGTTGCTGTTGTACAGGATGTTGGTGATGCCTCTTCTGGAGTACTGTGACCAGTTCTGTCTCCCTATTTATAGAAAAGATATGGAGAAGGTTCAGAAGAAATTTACCTGGATATTGCCAGGATTGGAGCGTTTGAGTTATGAGAACAGGCTGGGGTTTTGTTCACTGGAGTGTAGGAGGTTGAGAGGTAACCTTTTTAAAGAAGTTTATAAAATAATGAGGGATATAGATAAGGTGAATGGCAAGTGTCTTTTCCCTAGGGAGGGGGATTTCAAGACTAGGGGATATATTTTTAGGGTGAGAAGAGAATGATTTTAAAAAAGACATGAGGGGGCTTTGTTATAACAATGGTTCAAGTGTGGAATGAACTTCCAGAGGAAATGGTAGATGCAGATACAGTTACAATGTTTAAAAGACATTTAGATAAATACATGAATAAGAAATATTTGAGGGGATATGGGCCAAACGCAGGCACTTGGGACTAGTTTAGTTTGGAATTATGGACTGGTTGGACCAAAGGGTCTGTTTCGTGCCATATGACTTTATAAAAGGCAGAGTAGTCTGCCGATTAACACTTATAGCTAAAGAAATAATGAAAACTGCACATATTCCTTTACAAATCTGCTTTAGTAAGAAATCAGGCACTGCCAACTCTAGCAATAGTCTTCCAAACATGGAGTTGGGTAGGAATCTACCCATGCCACTGCTTTAACCTTACACTATATAGTGTATGAGGAATCTGGTTGAACCAGAGGCACTAATACACATCTGGGGAAGTCCAATTTAGTGGCTTTCTAACATGTATTCTGATTTCACTTGAGTCTGTTTTGTCTGGACCTAAATGCTAAGGATGCTGTTTCATAGGGCAAGATTCTTCTTTGTCCACGTCATTCTGAGGGACAGGATTTATATCTAAGGTTTTGGAGTAGATCTGTAGCTCGGGTTGTGGGTGTTGAGGTTGGTTGGCTCGCCGAGCTGGTTTGTTGTTTTGCAGACGTTTCGTTACCATGCTTGGTAACATCCTCAGTGCAGCCTCCGATGAAGCGTCGGTGTGTTTTCCCGCCTGGTTTTTAAACTCTGGGGTCCAATTGTCCCAGTCGAAGTCGTGGTTCTCCTTGTCCGTGTGGATTGAGATGAGTGAGTAGTGGTCGTGGTTCTCCTTCTCCATGGACAAGGAGAACCACAACTTCGACTAGGACAACACCAAGATCCTGGGACAGGCTAGGCAGAGACAAGCACAAGAATTCCTGGAAGCATGGCACTCTACGAAGCAGGCTATTAATAAACACATTGAACTCGACCCCATATACGTTCCACTACGGAGGAAACCCGGAAGTGAGACAATCCATCTCAACGGACCCCAGAGTTTAAAAACCAGGCGGGAAAACACACCGACGCTTCATCGGAGGCTGCACTGAGGATGTTACCAAGCATGGTAACAAAACGTCTGCAAAACAACAAACCAGCTCGGCGAGCCAACCAACCTCAACAGGATTTATATGTATTTGGAAAGGCAAGGACTGATTAGGGATAGTCAACATAGCTTTATGTGTAGTGAGACACTATTTCCTAACTTGATTGAGTTTGTTGAAGTAATGAAGAGGATTGAGGGCAGAACGATGCGTGTGATCTATATGGATTTCAGAAAGGTATTTGACAAGGTTCCTCATGGTAGACTGGTTAGCAAGGTTAGATCACATGGAATACTGGGAGAACTAGCCATTTGGATACAAAACTGGTTTGAAGGTAGAAGACAGAGGGTGGTGGTTGGGGTTGCTTTTCAGGCTGGAGGCCCATGACTAGCAGTGTGCCACAAGGATCGGTGGGGGTCCACTGCTTTTTGTCATTCATGTAAATGATTTGGATAAGAATATAGGAAGTATTGTTGACACCAAAATTGCAGGTGTGGTGGACAACGAAGATTACCTCCAGATGTAACAGGATCTTGATCAGATGATCCAATGGGCTGAGGAGTGGCAGATGATGTTTAATTTAGATAAATGTAAGGGGAGGCATTTTGGAAAGGTAAATCAGGGCAGGACTTATCCACTTAATGGTAAGGTCATGGGGAGTGTTGCTGAACAAAGAGACCTTGGAGTGCAGGTTCATAGTTCCTTGAAAGTGGAGATGCAGGTAGATAGAATAGTGAAGAAGGCATTGGGTATGCTTGCCTTTGTTCGTCAGTGCATTGAGTATAGGAGTTGGTAGGTCATGTTGCGGCTGTACAGGACATTGAGCCGGCCACTTTTGGAATACTCCGTGCAATCCTGGTCTCCTTGCTATAGGAAGGATGTTGTGAAACTTGAAAGGGTTCAGAAAAGATTTACAAGGATGTTGCCAGGTTTGGAGGCTTTGAGCTATATTCAGAGGCTGAATAGGATGGGGCTGTTTTTTCCTGGAGCGTCGGAGGGGTGACCTTTTATAGTGGTTTATAAAATCATGAGGGGCATGGATAGGGTAAAATAATAGACAAGGTCTTTTACCCAGGGTGGGGGAGTCCAAAACTAGAGGGTATAGGTTTAAGGTGAGGGGAAAAATTTTAAAAGGGACCGAAGGGGCAACTTTTTCACAGAAGGTGGTGCATGTACGAAATGAGCTGCCAAAGGAACTGGTGGAGGCTGGTACAATTACAACGTTTAAAAGGATTCTGGATGAGTATATGCTAAATGCTGGCAAATGGGACTAGATTAATTTAGGATATCTGGACGGCATGGACAAGTTTCCCTGCTGTCCATCTCTGTGACTCAATGTATGGTTTGTCCCTACAGACTTATTTAAACAGCCTTTTTAGGTCTCCTGGTTGTTCAGCATCTAACTTCCCTAATATTTCAGCGTTAGCTAACCAAATAGGACATTCCATTTATGTTGTGTGGGCCTCCCCTCTATCTCTGCTGTCCTTACTTATGTCTGTGCTTATTTATCATCCTCTTGGCAATGGTATTGCTTCAACATATGATCCAGACTATTTTTTCTCAGTGATCTGGGCTGTCAATCAAATCCTCTTACCTTGTGGATCACCATACTATGCTTTCCAAGGTTCACCTTTGAAGACAGTAATACTAACACAACTAACCCCCTCATTGAAATGTTCAGATCTTGGTATGCTTGTCTGCCCATTTCTTCGTGTATTTTTGTGAAGCTGAAACATTCCCAAGCCACTTTGCAGACATAGCCTAACTTGGAGGATTCACCCCTACTTTTTTCCCCTCTATCAGAGGACCTCATTCTCAGTTACATAAACTGATTGAAAAGCTAGAACTGTTAAGTGAATTCTCAGGTGGCATACAAAATAAATTTCAACCCTTTGTCCCAATTATGGGAATATTCATGACTATGCTCTTTGATTATCATTGAGGATCTCATGATATGTTCTAAAGCTTATGGCTTTGGGTTGTATGATAAATTTGTTACGTACAGACTAGTAACTTCTTAAAAGCTTTAGAATTTGATTAGATTCCCCCTTGGCAGTCTGAGAAAGTACTGGATTAACTTCCCTATCACTACCTTAGCAATAATTGTTCAGGGAAATATCATCTGGGAACCAAGTAATCAAATCTATAGTAGTAAGTGAAGGTCCTGCACAGCCTTAACCAGTTCCTCAACTAGTATTGGAATTTAAGATGTCAGGTTTGATTGCAGTTTTTCCTACAACTTAGCATGTATGGCACATTTATCAAAACTGCACCACATGTTCCTTTGAAGGCCTGGACAGTAAAACATTCTTTTGTGCACACTTGAGTATCTTGATATTTGGGCAATACTACTATCTTGTTAATCACTGTGCACCCTTCCTCCCCAAGTCTACTTTCCATAAGATTTTTTTAAAATCGTAGAATTCTGGAATGGGGAATTGAGGTGGTGTTAATTAACACAAATGGATCAGTGTCTTGGCTAGGATGAAAAGCATGGCAATCCCTATCTAAGCATCAATGAGTAAAGTGCAGGAACGTGATCACAATCGGACATTGATTCTGAATAGTTAGTTTCTGGTGGTTTAAGAAGACTCTTAAATTCAACATTCACATATCTTCAAAGTTAGAAAATAAATAGTTACCATAAATTTTGCCTACTTAAAAATTTTATTTGCATTTGTGATGGCTTTAAACAAAATACAGAAAAATGCCTGCAAAACACTGGACTACACTTTAAGACAGTCTAAGCATTTTTTTCTTAATCATCCCAGTTTCTGGATTTAATAAGCATGCTTCATTTAATATTTTTTTTAAAAATGTTATGGTACAGAGCATAGTCAAATACTGATACCAGAGCTACATGTGCTTGTTATTTCCATTTTCTTTACAGACTTCAAGATTAAAATGTATTGAATTCTTATTGTAGAGTGTGATGTAGGTTTCCCTCTATCCTGTAGTAATGAGCTTTAAACCCTTACTGCTCAGTTTGAAATCACTGCTGGGGGAGTGGTTTGTATCCCAGTAAGATTAAAGCACAGATTCTGATTTCTTTTTCAACCCTTAACCTTTAAATGGGTTACCTTTTGAAGGGCAGATACATTTTTAACAAAGTAACAAAAACTTTACAGGTAATTTAGGAATAAACCTACCAACCACTTGTCTAGGACCAGAGGCCAGGTTCAAGAGGGCTGTCATGTTTACTTTTCCGATCCCAATCAAATTTTTAAATCATAATAAGTTTTGTGGTCTATTATGATTATACCAGACATTTGAATTTAAGTTCATGACTGAAATAGAACTTGTGGCATCTTAAATTGGTAGTTCAGTACCACAACCACTGCACCATTACCCGCCTACTTATCACTATCAGTCAGCATTTAGAATGGGTCACTATTTTAGAATGAGTAAGAAACTCCAGCCCTTAGTTAAGTGTTCTAATCATGCAATTCTAACACCTTATGAAACGGAAACAGCTTCCTGACAATGAATTACACATTTCTGGATTACAATCAAGATACAGAGTCATGTTTGTTGTGTAACTATTTTACCTCAAGAATGAGGCACTGTTACAAATTAAAACTGTTGGTAAATAACAATGCATGATTCCAGTACTGTTACACATTTGTGGTCAGCTGGTGGTTTCAATCAACTGAACAAGTTCATGTCTCAAAAGGATGGAATGTTCATGATGCAAAGTTTCTTTTAAAATGTTTTAAAAGGAACTGAATTTAGAAGTGTTTTCAGTATTTGCACAGACTTATTAAAATAGTACCAGAATATGTCAATTTGAGAATAAATACACACAGCAAAGACATTCAATTATATACACAACTAAAAAGTACAAATAAGCTAGTAATTACAGGGCTTGTCAAACTAAGCAAGATATTTAAATTGAAGTTTTAGCCATTTTCAATGGCAGCCATATTTGGTTACAGTTTCCATTTAGTTTCAAACCAATTAATCTCCTGCTGTTTCCAACTAAAAAACAGTGACTAAGTACAGAACACCTTATTGCATAAAACAATATATATTTTAAATTACAAAGTTTAATTGCTGCTAAATAAACACCAGCTAACTTCATAGAGGTCAATAAAGAGGCTACAAATATTCTGCCTCTGGTGTTTCGTATTCCATAGTTTACTTTTCGTCCAAATGACAAATACATTTCCTCAAGTGCAAAGAATATGGAGATAGAGGATAGTCTGTAATGTTAGAATGAAAATTCTGCCTCCGAATCAATCTGGAAACTCTTATTCAACAGAAGGCACCAGGAAAATGAGACATCAAATTGCTGTAGACTGGGAGTGTGTTGGTTGTATGCAAAGTTCCAGCTTAAGGATTTATGGCTGTTAATTTTAAGTTGACAATTTTGCCTTTATCACCCGTTCTGGTTTTTATTATAGCATCACAACCATTCCTATTCAACATGTATTGTGGAGTTGTAAATAACTTCACAAGAGTTATTAGACTGTATTAATGGCAGTAATATGTAAAAGGTGCTAGAGTAGTATCACACCTGGCCATCAATTCAAACCTGTAACAACTGGTAATTGCATACAGTAGCTGTCCGCATTCCCCTGGAAGCAGCGACTAAAATCAGTTTACTTTTAATGAGAATTTGTTTTACAGCTGCTGCATAGTCAACTGACAGTCCCCTTACTCTGCAACAACTATCAGAAGATATTCTTATTACCTAGATTGAATGTGAATCCTTGATTCCATCTTTTCTCAAAAAAGAAACTACAGTCTCTGCTATATTTGAAGGTGAAAGGTAGTTAGTTTAGTAACTCACAAATTCCTCACTTTCTTTACAGCATAGACCTTAATTTTCTTCCAGTGGAAATAACAGGATTCCACTGTTCCAACATTCCTTGTTTCCTTGAGATTTCAAAAGCAGAAATGCTGAGGCATGGGAAGCACATCCATCAAAAATTATAACACATCCACAATACAAGCAGGACTCATCATTTTCCAAATTGCAAGGTTATATTTTGTGAATAATATGAATAATTCTGAAGCAATTTGTTTTTAAAAATGACACTATACCACATGCTGCAGTGTTAATAATGTGCTCTCAGGATAGAATGCAACTTTACCTGATGTATCCAACTCCATGATAATATGCACCCAAACTGCCTAGTTCCTGACTGAAGTTTAGATTAATAGAAATTGAAAGGTGCAGAAAAGGCAATGTGAAATACCATAAAAGGTAGAGAAAGATCCTACCAACTTGGCATAGCAAAGCTTAAAACCTTTGGTTTAAAAGCCAATTGTCCCTCTTGACATTGAATAGCCCAGCTTGGCTTCATTGTTAATGAAAGACATTAGACCGATATAGGTCTGGATGAGAAGGGGCCGCTCCAAGATCAGTACTCCATTGGCCCGGCCTGGCAGTGGTGCCTCTTTGTGAGCTTTCTTCACAGCTTGGATTAATTGGGTCTTAAAATTCTCAAGCTGAAATTTAATAAAGAGAATGTCATAGTATAGGATAACCAACAAAAAAAATCAACTTGTTTTGAAACTTCTGATTATGCAGTCAGGGTATACTGGAAATTAAAAGCAATTTGGCAACTTATTAGAACTCATCAACCAAAGATTCATTTTAAACTGGAATATAAATTACCCCTACGAGCACTCAATTACATAATGACACACTGTACATTAATTAAGCTAAGGACAAGCCTCCAATACACATGCAGGTGTTCTATGATCAATGAACAATAGAACATTTTGTTCAGATTGATCTAACTGAAAAGGTTAATAGAGCACAAACATGTCCAGGCAAGCACAGGAAGTGGGTGAACACCAATCAATAGGCTTATGTATTCTCAGGATAGAATGCAATCTCGCCTGATACATCCATCTCTACGATAATATGCACCTAAAACTGCCCAGTTCCTAACTGAAGTTTGGGCTAATAGAAATTGAAAGGTTCTGAAAAAGCAATATAAAATACCATAAAGGCGGACCGAGATCTTACCAACTTGGCTGCGCCTGCTTCCACACTGTAGGGATTCTATGATTCTTAGTGTAGTACAAACATGTCTGGGCAAGCAAAAGGAGTGAGAAAACCCTGTCCAATAGGCTAGGCAAGCAACCAAGAACACAGAACAGTCCAACTTTGACCAAGAGAGGATATTGTGTCAATTGTATTGTACAAATTTGGATGTAATGTCTTGTGTTAATTGGTGTATCACGTGAACACTGCGACCTGTTGCATTTTGATACGATAAAATACGCTGAAACTTTGTTCCAGGAGTCAGAAAAAAAAACGTTGCTCTGTCCTTTGGTTCCCTGCATATGCTTGATGAAGGCACTTAGTAAAACCCCTGACTGGGTTATTTTAGCCTCTGGTCCTGGATTATATCACAATGGCATGAAGATGCATTTAAGGGAAAGCTAGATAAGCAGAAGAATATGAAAGGATCAAAAGCATGTACTGATGGGGGATTACATGACAAAGTTGCAGGAACTTCATGTGGAGTGTAAATAACAGCATGGACTAGTTGGGCCAAATGGCCTATTTAATTTTTTTCAAAGCAGGCCTTTCACTAGTCATCTTTCATTAGTCATAGAGTTACTAGTCATGGAGCCTCTAAGATTTTGATGCCAAATTACAGTGCTCATGCAATAGGTCATGGTAAATGCAAAGTATACAGAATGAAACAATGGCAGAAGATACCACAACGTGCCGAATCACTGTTTACTTATTGATTAACAGGCTAAATGCTTCTTACCTGGCAAAGGGATGCAATTTTCTCATCTGCATTTGCCATAGGATGTTCAGTGAAGGTGGCATAAGGCATGTCAGTGGACCACGGATTCCAGCGGTTAATAAAGGAAGGTCTATCCTGCTTGTCCCACTGAATGCGAATCCCACGTCCCTCTCTCCTATGGAAACAAACCAGGCAAATGATACCTCCACAAAGAATTAGTATCTGTTTTGGAAGCAATATTTGCAGCTTAATACAGAACACCAAAAGTAGGCTCATTATTCAACAGCAATTGAGAGACTGAGTGGTTCCAACACTGTGAAACAAGCCAATGGGTATTGGCAGAGGAGCACTCAAATAACAAAGTCAGAATGACACAGATCAGCTGGCAACTATGAGGAAAGAGATTAATGTTTCAAATTCAGATAGTTCCTTGGAAAAATTAGTTTCAAAGTAAATCAATCTTTTATTATAGGAGTAATGGTCTACTTTATTTACTCTTGAAGTGGGTAGAACTGGCAAAGCTTCCTCCCACCTTAATTAATTGGACCCTTTCGGCATTTCCTTCTATTCTCCATATGTATTTACCAAGCTTCTCCTTAGATATGTTTGTGCAATTTGCCTCACCACTCTTTAGATACAGACACTTCCCCTAAATTCCTCATTGGATTCATTAGTGATTATTTTCTAAATGTGGCACCCAGTTTCATTACAACTTCAACTGTATTAGTCCAGAATCCAACCACTACAGGATCGGTGTAAAAACACTGGATAAGACAAAGTACTCACTTATTCAGAGACTTTGGAGGAAAGAGAAACTCTCCAATTGAAATGGTATCCACTGCGTTTAGTGAAATTCGAATAACCTGTCGGCAGATAAGGCTGATGAAGTCATATTTACAAAGGAGCAAGGATCGTTCTGTGATTAATACCAGTCGTTCCTTCTCATTATTCCAATGGTCGATCCTGTAATGTGATGGAGGAGAATTCATGTTCATTAAAAAAAGTACAAAAAAATCTAAAATATATTTCACATTTTTTAAATCTTTTTCTTTTCTGCCCTGTGGTTTCTCCTTTCTTCTGAAGGCATCACATCCTTTTGGATTACAGCTCCAGTTTTCCCATAGGGATTCACCAATGCTAAAATTGGCCCCATCTTTACTTGGTACACATCAATACATACAACCATGTGTGTACACATGTATTCCAACTACAGTACAATATCAATGGATTAGGCTGGCTAATATCTTGTGACTATAAACTAGGGAGAAAATGCACGACAGTATAGTTTCTTATTCATCTAGACATCTAGACAGTGCAACTAACCAACAAAACTCAGTCAAGGGCGACATTACCATCAACTTGTATTTATATTAGCACCTTTAATGCAATAAAACATTCCAAGACCTTAACAAGAGCATAATCAAAGAAAATTTAACACTGAGCCCCATTAAAGGAATATTAGAGTGGATAAACATCTTAAAAGAAGAAAGAAAGGCAGACAACACTAAGGAACATAAATGCAGAGGAGGCCATTCAACCCACTGAGTCTGCCTCAGCAATACAATCACGTTGATTGAACACTTCAAAGCCTTTTATCCACCCAATCCCATAATCCTGTCGCAAATAGTCTAATTCAGCTGCAATTAATCCTTTTTCCAAAAACAAAATTCATTCATAAAATTTTAAAAATATCTTACAAAGCATGAAAAGTACAAAAAGTCCAACAGAAATAAACCTTTCTCCACACACTATATTCCACTCGGAGTTGCCTCAATACAATTTCAATACTCTTTGCATTGCATGAGCCTACATCCCTTGGCGTACTTTGGCTGAAATGCCTTAAACAGTGACCTTTCCCTATTGTGCCTCTGTGTCAGCTGCCTTAAGCTTTACTATATCCCTCTACATGTAGTTCTGGACCTTCTGTTCTACAATAATAAGTTGAGGACAACTCTTTGTATTGGAAGATCTCAGATTTCAAGCAAAACAAAAAGCATCTTTCCAGTTGGCGATTCTCCAGGCCTAGTTAATGTTTGTCTTGGTGTATTTTCCTGAAAACAGCCAACTGAACACTGAGTCCTGCATCATGGAGCTGCTTGGAATGACACTAGTCAGATGGGCAGACCAGTGGCAGATGAAATTTAACCCTGATAAAATGTGAGGTGATGCACATTGGAAGAAGGAACAAGACAAGGCAGTACACAAAGAATGGAAAGACACTAGGAAGCTCAGAGGAACAGAAGGATCTTGGAATGCTTATCCACAGATGCCTGAAGATGGCAGGAAGATTATTAGAGGTAATTAAGAAAGAATATAGGATGCTTTTATCAATCATGGCATAGATTTTAAGAGCAGGGAGGTCACGTTGGAGCTGTATGGAACTTTGGTTACACCACAGGTGGGGTACTACGTGCAGTTCTGGTCATCATACTGTAGGAAGCACATGATTGCACTGGAGGGAGTGCAAAGGAGATTCGCCAGGAAGTTACCTGGATTGGAAAATTTCAGTTGTGAAGAGAAGCTGGATAAGCTCAGGTTGCTTTCTTTGGAGTGGAGAATGTCAAAAGTGCATATGATTGAAATTCCTACATGCTGATTCACAGATACGATGCAATTGTCGGGTAATAAATGCTGACCTTACCAGCAGTGTCTGGACATTAAGACTTTTTTTTCAAATAAGCAATTTCCGCCAAATAGCCAGATGATGATTTAGTCAACTCGGGTTTTACATCACCCTGAATCACTAGAACAGACAGGTAGGACCTTGCAACATCATCTTAACTGAAGGATGGCAATAATGTGAAGCTCACAACTGAGCTTTGCTTACTCGATTAGACATTGCTTCCTCGACTGACCATGTTGACACTTGCCATTAAGTCACTGCATTGCTCCTCCTTTTGAAATCCATCAAGTAGCGTTAGGTCTAACTAAATGAGCAAATCGTCATTGGACATCCAATTTCAATATTATGGAAATCAATTAAGATGCTGTGTATAAATTTGAAAATACTGCTCATGTTTTTTGCCACTAGATGGTACCACCTCACTTGCTAGATTCTGGGTCTCGCTCTAATCCCCTGCTTGATACATCCAACAGCAAAATCTAAATCACACTTTTTTTATCACTGACTCTTTGAATCTAGTGTTAACGGCTGGACAACTGCACTTGGTAGTTGGAATGAACTGTTTAATGTTACAATATTGAGTAACAGCATTACCTAGCAACCATATACAGCAGTACATGGTACGAGTGAAAAGGCCATAAGTACCTTCACTTACTCAGTCAGTAGCCAGACACTCTGCACACCTCCATCTTCTGTTGGCATGGCAATAGATCGAATATCAGAAACAGCCCGTTCAATGGTTCCAGGCTAAAGGGAAGAGAGAGTATTAATTGTGAGAACAACTGTAAAGATGAATTTTAACAAGAAATTAAATGTTGTTTGATAGTCTCACAATTAATCTACAACAATTCAATTAAAATTCATCAACTTCTGTACAGCTCTTCCAACAGCAACTTAAGTTGAGAACGTAAAGCATTGAATCCCAGCCCAGTAGCCTGTGAATCAAGGTCAAAGAAATAGGAAATGCTAGCAAGCTAACTAACTGATTGACTGAATGGGAGAATGGGTAGATATCACAGACAATGCCAAGGTCCCCAGTTAATTCAGCTTGAATTCCATTAGCCACTTCTTTTGCTTGACCCATCATTTTTGGAATAACGCTTCAACTTTCTTTGACCCTCAGAATATTTACCATCTTTCCAACTTCATGGCATCACCTGCAAGTTTGGGGACTCATCCTTTAGGACCTACATGAGACTTCAATATTGATGTCAGTCGAACAAAATTGTTCTGACATCTGAATCCTGCAGGACAGCAACTGCCCTAAACTCCTATTGTTGTTTCCTCTTTAACTAGTTCTTTTTGACCAATTTGCTACCATTTTCCTTACTTAATACCTTTCCAATCCTCCACAATAGTCACCTCTACAATACTGTGATAAAACTTCACGATGCATTATTATTAGCTGGACCAGGTCTGCTGCAGGTGGGTGAGAGAACTAACAAGAGGGAAAATCCACTTGATGTAGACCTCACCAACCTAGCTGTGAGAGACACATTCATGAGGTAGCAGACTTGCTCACCGAGCCGGTACGTTTGATTGCAGATGTTTTGTCATCCTGCTCGGTAACAGCATCAATGCACCTTCAGTAAAGCACTGGTGATCTGTCCCGCTTGTTGTTTATATGCCTCAGTTTGCTGGGGTGGTTGGTATTACTTCCAGTTCTGTTTTTCAGTGGTTTGTATATCGGGTCCAGTTCAATGTGTCTGTTGACGGAGTTCCGGTTGGAATGCCAGGCCTCCAGGAAATACCTGGCATATCTCTGTTTGGCTTGTGCTATTATGGATGTGTTGTCCAAATCGAATATGTCCTTCTTTTTCCGTGTGTACACGGGGTGACGAAACATCTGCAATCAAACACATCAGCTTGGCGAGCAAGTCTGCAACCTCATTCACGACCCGAGCTACAAATCTTCTCAAAAACTTTGAGACACATCGATCTCTGATAATACCAGGAGTGTCTACTACATAATCCCCATGGAGATAAAGTTCTTTGCACGAAGGATACCTTTCATGGTCTTGTGTGACATTACCAACATGCTAAATGAGACAGATCTTCAATTAATCCAGCAACCAAAACCTCAGCATCCATTAAAGGTGCCATGACTAGTAATAGAACTATATTCAAACACAATTAGCAACCAGCCCAGCATATCCCCCACCTTACTACTATCAAGCTGGGAGGTCAATCTTGGTTCAATAAAGGGTGCAGGAAGACATGGTGAAAGCAGCACCAGGCATACTTAAAAATGAGGTGTCAATTTGGTGAAGCTACAACTCAGGAACAACTTACATGCCAAACAGCAGAAACAACATTCCTTACAGAGGGCTAAATGATAACATAACCAACTGGTCAGATCCAAACTCTCCAATCCTACCAAATCCAGGCAGGAATATATGTGGACAATTAAGCAATTAACAGGAAGTAGAGGCTCCACCAATATTCCCAACTCAATCAGGTAGGATTTGAACCCAGGCCTCCTGGCTCAGAAGTACAGGCACTACTGCTACACCATAAGAACCCCTAGTTCATCAGCACAGTCTCTCAGGCCCAACCATCTTCAGCTGCTTCAGTGACCTTATCTCCATACAGTCAGAGTGGGGGTTTTCGTTGACAACTGAACAATGTTCAGCACTCAACGGGTGCAGAACAAATTTGCCAGAAATATACGAAGGCTTCAAGGGTTAGATTGCTTCCATTAACTTGACTTGCATTTCTGTGAGCACAGAAGAGCAAGAAATGATCATGGTGTTAAAATTTAAGACCATAAGAAACAGATTGAACAGGTCCAACATGGTTGAAATGAAGAAAATATTTATTCATTTGGGATTATTATGAATGAGAAGATATAAACTCAGAACTAAGCCATTTAAGAATTTCTTTTTTCACAGAAAAGGCTACTGGAAATTTGAAACTCTCCCCAAAAGGCACAGACAACTGGAACTGTCAAGGAGGAGACAGGTTTTTGCTGGACATGTGTACAAAAAGATACAGGCAAAGACAGTAAATAAAATTGAGGTACAGATCACCCATGATCTAACTGAATGGCAAGGTAAGGCTAAGGGATTCTTTAGAAAAGGCAAACCAGTTTGCAGCCATCCCACAGCTCACAAACATGCTCAAGATCCGGAACTACCTGTGGGCATCTGGTATATGTATTCTTAATCACCCTATTCAGACATGTATGACATGTCTGGAGCAGGTTGACCTTCCAATCCAGAGGTAAGGACACTTGCACTGCTCCACAAGAGCCCTAGGTAGCTGACGTACATCATGTACATTTTCTTATAATCTGGTACTCTCTTTCCCATATCACTCCATTAGGCTCCAATTAACAATTTGTAACTGAAATTAAATACTGTGATTAGCATAAAAGTGAAAAGGAGCTGAGCACCCTATGACAAGCTCTGAATCACATCAATTAATAATTCAATGAGCATTTAGCATCTTATTTGCTTTGAGTTACCTTTGCACCATTGAATACCGATTCTTTGACAGCACCCTGGACTATAATCTCTCTTTAAAAATACTTTAGAGTAGCTCTTAAATAGAAATAAAAGATCATCTTATTTCAAATCTATGACAGGCTGATATTAAAGGCCAACATTGATATAAGGAAGTTGAAGGTTGTCTGTCTCTTCTGGTCAGTCAAGTGAACAGCCCTTCTTCCTCTGTCCAAAATCTGGAGTTTGGTTTACACTTGAGTTAATTTTCTAAAGAAAAGATATAGATTAGATAGATAAAGTAAATGTGAATCAATATAATCAGATATTCACAAAGAAAGCTGAAAAGTAATGGTTATGATTCTGGCAGTTACTTGTTATTTGGATTGATTTAGAAGACTGCACACTTATTACAATGATGTAATGGTTGTGCTACTGAACATGTAATTCAGAGTTCCAGATTAATAATTTAGCACAACTGTAAATCTCAGCATTTTGAGAAATCACTTTAAAATATCTGAAAACAAAAAGCTGGTTAGTCTGTCCAATGGCTAGTCTGTCCAAATTCTGGCTCCATACAAATACAGTTGAGTTCTGAAATGCTCTGATGAATCCCTGCAAATGCATCAAAACTCTAGGAGACCCCTCACCATCACTTTCTGAGGGACAATTAATGACAATTTTGCCAGTGAATGTAATATAGAGAAATGCTTTTAGAAATGCATCAAACACACCTGTATAAATTTAAATAACTGACTAGGCAGAGATAAACGATGTAGATATACATAACAAATAGTTAAGCAAACATCGATTTAAAACAGAAAGAAAACGATTAAGATATTGACGTAAACAGATATAGATGAACAGAAGTAAAAAAACGGTAAAAATTCGAATACAGTTGATGCACACAGATTTAAGTAACTATGTATAAAACACATAAACAAGAATATGTACAAATGTTCAGGCAGATAAATACGAAAAGATTTCAATGTACAGGTAATCCAATGACCTGGAAGAGATTTACAAGCGGATCGGGACAGCCCTGAAGCTCCCGGCCCTTACCCTGAACACGAAGTAGTCCTTGATCTTGGCCTGCAGAGTGGGATCCTTCACACTGAACGGTGTCAGAGTCTCAGTCCGGCAAGCTGCGGGGACCGCGCTCTCCGAGCCCCTAACGGCGCCCGCCGCAGGCTGCGAAGGTGGCAGCTCGGTACCTGCGGAGCATCCGGCCGGGAAAACCGATCCCGCGATGCCGTCGGTGGGGAGCACCGCCACCTCCGGCTCCACCGAATCGTCCATTTGCAGCATGGCGACAGCGAGGAGCTGGGCCCCAGCCGGGAGAGATGGGGCTAGTGTAGAGACCAGAGCTGTTCAGAGGCGGGGCTTGGGAGAGGCGGGGTCTGGGATGCAGGGGCGGGGTCTGAAGCTCGAGAGCAAGGCCTGAATGTAGAGGGGCGGGGTCTGGAATACGGGGCGGGGCACGGATTCAGGGGCGGGGTCTGGAATACAGGGCGGGGCACAGATTCAGGGGCGGGGTCTGGAGTTCAGGGGGGGGCACAGATTCGGGGGCGGGGCCTGATGTCCAGGGCGGGGCCCAGACCTATTGGTAGGACTGGGAAGTGTTGTTGTTAGAGTGGGGTAGGTGTTGAGGATGGTCATGATTGAGGGGTCAGGCTCGAACTACACAATTCAGGCGTTTGGAGCAGTGCTTTGGGCAATTGTTTAAATTAGATCAAGAAAGGTTATTGGACTCGAAAACTTCTCTTTATAGATGCTGCCAGATCTGCGGGCTTTCTCCAGCAAGTTCTGTTGTGTTTGTTTCACGTTGGCCTGAGAGTGGGGTTATTTTTGATTCTAGAATTGGAAAGGAGGATTTGAGAAGGTTTGGAAAATGGATTAGGTATTGCGCCTGATTTGAGCACACTGACTCAGATTTTGGAAGGATTGTGGCCTTGGGAAGGGATTGATATTGGGGTGTGGATTGATGGTGATAAGGTAGTTGTAATATTATGTGAGGAACTCCATCCCTACTTCCAGGAGTAGAAAGTGGAAATTAGGGTGTGCAGGATTGAAGATGGTAGGAGTGTTGGAGGGAAGGGTGCAACTCATATCCAAGAGCCCAAAAAGATGTATTTCTTGGTACTGTGGCTAACCAACAGTGAAAAAAATTAGCAGGAAAAGAGAATGAAGCCACGACTAGACGGAGTAGAATCAGATTTCTGGGGGAATTAATTGAAACAGTTATAGGGTTCTTCACCCAAACTGTTCTTTTTATACAGGATTGGTGCTAGCTGAGGCCAGATCTGAATTTACATGATGCTGATAGATATATAACTGAAGTGATTAGCAGTGGGAACCTATGACAGTTTTACTGTCTAGGCTAGAGGTGCTGAGGCTAACTGATATTCATAATACTGCTCCAGATGAGATCAGGTAGTTTGGCATCGATTGAGGATTGAATTTATGATTTAGTTGTTTTGAATAATTTAATATTGTGCTGAGCAATGGAGTTATCACTGAAACCTGAAGGGAGGACTGTTCTGACACTTAATGTGGAATGTATTCTCTCAGGAAGATTCTGATATAAATAATGTTACTAACACCTACATTACCTTGGCTCCTGGCTGAAACACCAAACTAATTCTAAAACTCTCTCCAGGCCTCACCCCTCCTTATCTCTGCATCTTCCTTCAGCCCTACCATCCTCTGAGATCTCTGTGTTATTCTGACTTGTTGCAAATTCTGATTTTTTTCTCTATTGGTGGGGGCTGTGCCTTCATTTGCCAAACCCTTAAACTCTGGAATTCTCTTCCTATATAATTCCAATTCTCCTTCTCTCTTAGGAAGTTTCTTAAAACTACCTTTTTAACTACACTTTTGGTCACCTGTATAAAGACTTTGTACAAACTGAAATATTTAGCTACGCTAAAGGCTCTATATAGAGGCAAATTAAAATCTCATACTGACAAATGTTCTCTGAATAACTCTGTCTTTTGGGTTAATTGATATGATGAGCATTCTTGATTTGTTTGTAATGTTGCATTATCTCAAATGAGGAGCTGAGATAAACAGGCATATTTTTAGATTTAGATTTGCATTCAGTATTCACATCACATAAGAGCCAGGTCATGCTTAGAGTTCCAATATTGACCCCTGAAGTTCATTCAACTTGGGAGTAACTAAAAGTCAGTCAGATTAAAAAGCATCTTAACCTGATTGAGATCAACATTTTGAAGAAACAGCTATCAGTGATCTAATAGAAAGCAGGGGTCTACGTATATTATGCTGCTGACAATTCTTTGGACAGAGTCAGTTGGAATATGAACTCCACAGGTATTAACAGCAGTAAAAAGGCTCAGAGCAGGAATGGTACAGAGCTGTTATTAATCAATGAACACATTGGCTCAGCAGAAATGACTGCAATTGTCTTGAATTATTACAGATTTCCCTTTCTCTATTAAAGATGTAGCCTCCTTGCTAGTGTGCAGTTTCACTTACACTAGTTGCTACTGATATCCCATTCAAATGGTAGTTCCTCCTGAGTCAGCCAAGGTCTAATTGCCTGAATGTCAGGTCTCACTGCTAAATCCTCCACTATCCTCACAACTTGTTCACTCATGTCCACTTTCCATAAGATTTACAGACAACAGTCAGTAGGAAATGTGAATGTGATTTGTCTTTCCTTATTCCTGGGCTGCCAAGTCTAATTGCAGGACCCCTGCTCTTGATCTTGGTATGAAAAGTGAACTCTTGGACAGTATTAGAAATCAAATTGATACCCTGCTGACTCCATAAAACTCAGTTTTCACTGGCCAATTTGTTTCACTCTCCAGAATGGGTGTGGTCAAGCATGGTCAGATAATGTACTATGTTTTCACCACCTACACCATGAGCTTATACACTCCATACAACTGAGGACCAACTTCATTCTACCGTTTGTCACAAGGCAAAACACCATTATGATATATTATGTGTAATGTTAATATAATTGGAAACATCAATCACGGTAGTTGCATGAGAGTTAATTAGCAGTGGCTCAATTGATACCCCTCCTGCTCCTAAGACAGAAGGTTCGAATCCCTGCACAAAAACAAAATCTAAGATTACCATCTTTTACAGACCCAGGATGTCCCAAAGTACTACACAGCAAATTAAGTTTCTTTTTGAATTGTACCAATTGTAATGTAGAAAAGTCTGTAACTAAGTTACAGGCAGCAAGATCCCACAAGCAACAATGCAATAATGACATAGATTTACTGATGTTAGTTGAAAGAAAAATAGTCACCAAGACACTAGGACAAATATAACTTCTTGTTTCCAAGTAGAGGCATGGACCTGTTCCAGCCACTTGAGAAGGCAGACAAGATTTTGTTTTGATGTCTCATCCAACAAAGCTTGCTTTTGACAGTGTTGAATTCTTGATCGAAATTTCAGTGGAATCATGAATGTTATTCTACCAAAAAAAGCTTAAACAATAAGAAGTTATGAATAGGAAGGGAAGTTCAGTGTAACTTCTTCACTTAAAAGACATGATGTGGAGGTGCCGGTGTTGAACTGGGGTGAACAAAGCTGGAAGTCGCACAACACCAGGTCATAGTCAAACAGGTTTATTTGAAATCACAAGCTTTTGGAGTGCTGAAGGAGCAGCACTCTGAAAGCTTATGATTTCAAGTAAACCTGTTGGGCTATCACCTGGTGTCGTATGACTGCTAACTTTGTCCACCTATAAGTGACAAGGGAGCATATTGAAATGTAGGTTCAAACAGACATTGGATTTATTTCTGGACAGAGAATCAATTGCAGTGCATAGAGAGAACATGGTCGGTGAGATTAAAAAGTACTTAATGGCCTTTTGATGTTCTTAAAATTAATTCTTGAGTTAAAGCCCTAGTGTATTCTTATGCACAGAAAACATTTTGCAGTAGGTACAGTACATGCTGACACTAGGGGGCAGTAAATCTTGTAGCCAATGTAAAACTACATAAACAGTCAAGAACTTTGCAAGAACAGGAGCTTTACAATACTCTGCCTCGTTCATTTCAGACCCTTGCTGAGGGCATGTTTCTTTCTGGATAAAAACAATAGGCTTATATTGAGATTAATTCTGAAAAGGGAAGTTGTCAAATTGACTGGTGCTTGTAAATTTCTGTCCTAGGTTAGAACATATCGTGAGAAAACCGACTTTTAAAGATAACAAGGTGTAGAGCTGGATGAACACAGCTGGATCTACACCTTGTTATCTCAGATTCTCCAGCATCAGCAGTTCCCACTACCTCTGAATCGACTTTTAAAGATACATCTTTTGAAACTTAAAGTTTGATGTCTGAAGTCTGAGTGATACTGGATGTAAGTTTTTATATATTTGATGCATCGAGTGTATACACTAACAAAAAATTGACAAATGCTGATAGTATCTTACCCATTATTTCTTCATCCTGGGTTGTAGAATGTTCACATGCAAGTTGTGCCAATATTTCCTAATATTGCATTTACTTAGCCAATTGAGCCCGGCCTAGTTCCAATTCCAAGTCTTACGTTTGTAATTGGATTTCATTGTTTTCAACAAGAAAGATTTATATTAAAAACAATGATAATAAGCATGCTGCAACCATAGAAATGTTACAGCACAGGATGGGACCATTGGGCTCATTTTGTCCATGCTTACCTAAAGACACCCAGATGCCCTTTCTAATCCCATCTTCCCGCACACAGCCCATAGCCTTGTAGTTGACAGCACTTAAGTTGCAGATCCAGGTACTTTTTGAAAGAGTTTGGGATCTCTACCTCCATCACCAACTCAGGCAGTGAATTCCAGACACTTACCACCCTCTGTGTAAAAGAAAAAAAAAATTCCTCACTTCCCCTCTAATCCTTCTGCCACTTAGCCTGAATCTATGACCCCTGGTATTTGAACTGTCTGCCAAGGTAAACAGGTTGCTCCTGTCTACTCTATTTCTACCCCTCAGAATTTTGCATTCCTCAGTCATGTTGCCCCACAGCCTTCCCTATTCCAAGGAAAACAATCCCAACCTCTCCTGGTAGCTACAATTCTCCAGCCTTGGCAAAATTTCAGTAAATATTATCCGCACTCTCTGCAGAAGAAATACATCCTTCCTGTAATGTGGTGACCAGGGCTGCACACAATACTCCAGTTGTGGCCTCACCAGTCTCATCATTTTCATCATTATATCATTTTGTATTCTATACCTCTGCTAATGAAGGAGAGCATTCCATATGCCTTCTTTACAACCTTATCTACCTGTACTGCTACCATTACAGACTTACGTAGTTGCACACCAAGGTCTCTCATTTCATCCGTCCCTCTCAGTATATTCCTGTATATTGTGTACTGCCTTTTAATGTTTGACCTCCCCAAATGCATTATCTTGTACTTATCATTGTTGCACTCCATCTGCTGCTTTCCTGCTGACTCCACCAATCAATCAAGATAATTTTGGAGCTTATAGCTATCCTCTGCACTATCCATTACATGGCTAATTTTTGTGTCATCTGCAAATTTCCCAATTGTGCCTCCAACATTCAAGTCCAAATTGTTAATGTATAAAACAAACGGAAGGGGTCCCAACACTGAGCCCTGTGGAACTCCATTTGAAACAGCTTTTCATTCCCAAGGGCAGCCATTGACTATTACCCCTTGTTTACTAAGCCAACTTTGCATCCAATTCAACATATTACCTTGTTCCCATGGGTTTTTACTTTTTTGACTAGTCTGTTATGTGGGACCTTGTCAAATGCCTTACTAAAATCCATGTAGACAACATCCACTGCACTACCCTTATTGATCCTCCTGTCACTTCCTCACAAAATTCAATTAAATTTCTAAGGCATGATCTTCCCTTAACAAAACCATGGTGACTGTTCCTGACTAGTCCATGTCTTTCTGTGTGGCAGCTTATCTGATCACACAGGATTGATTCTAACAATTTGCCCACCACCGAAGTTATAATAAGTGGCCTATAATTGCTTGGCATTTCCTTTGTACTCTTTTTAAACAATGGAACCACATTTCCATTTCTCCACCTCACCTGTGTGATGTTAAACCAGATCAATTTTTGTTACCATTTTTGCCAATTCAGATTAAACTGAATACATTCCTTTGTGGTAGCTTGCATTTGCTGTAAAGTAATTTACTTTACAAGAAGACACCATGGATCAGAAAACGGGAAAGAGGAAGAAAGGGAAAGCTTTTCACTTACAAAGTGCTTTACCTCGTGTCTTATGCTTCTTGTTTAATAGGATGGATTTTTCCACCCATGTCTATCATAATGGAGCAGATAAAGGATTAAATTTAAAGCAGAAAAACTTGTTGCCTTATTTTCAATGAATTCCCTCTCACTAATATCTTAACATTACAGTTTCCTGAATCATTTAAGGCACCATTCAGAGGGGTTTCATAAGTACAAGTGAACTGAAGTCCTATAATGGAATTAAAACAGATGTAATCTAGGAAATGGGGCACCCACTGTTCTTCCAATAACCACCCACTATTTCCATTGCCTGACGCACCAATAACATACACATATTCGAATTATGGCACCAGGAAGCAGCACGTGTAAATATGAAACTCCACTAATGCCCAGCTAGATTACAAAAACAGCATTGTGCATGCTTGGTGTCAAGCAACTATCATGATGCATTGATCCTACAACATTCCTGCCAATGTCTGACCTTTTTAAAAATGTAAGTGTGGCTACTGGGTACAACGAATATCTTGTAAACGTATGGCTCCTATCACTCTTGAGAACATAGATACAATCAAAATCGTGGACCACTAGGATCATCATTGAGCATACCATGAGAGTGCTGAAACAGAAGTTCAGCTGTCTGAAAAAATCTGAGGGCTCGTTCCAATTAGCACCAAAAAGGGTTTTCCTCATCTGCGTGGTGTCACTGTATCCTACGTAACCCCACCATGCAGACTTGCTTGTGTTTAAGGGAGGCAGATCACAGGATTTGGCAATTCCCATTGGACAATGAAGACAAAAGTAAAGGCAAGGAGACATCAGCAGGAAGAAGAGGGCATTCTAGCCTTCTAGCAAGAGATAGGAAAGATAATTGTCAAATAATTCCAGGCACTTGTTCATTCCCCTGTCCAGGAAGCAGGTGCAAACCTTATCTTTATTGCAGTCATTTTTACCTCCTTCATTCTTTCAATATTCCAGGAGTAAAGAACATTGAAATCATACACCGAACTTCTGTATCAATGCCATGCAGACTCAGAAGCTGTTACTGAACCACACTGCTGATTGAATTCTAAATGGGGATGAATATGATTCCCAACTGAATTATTTGTTTTCTATTTATTTATCATACAGGTGTCAATTCACAGTGACTCTCATGGGAAGTTTTACATTCTGCTTCCCTAGCGAAATTAGGAGTACAAAAAAAGCTAAACTCAAGTGGCGTGAGAGTGATTGTCCTTGACGTCAAGGCAGCACTTGTCTGAGTGTGGCATCTTGAAGTTCCATCAAAACTGCAGTCAATGTGAATCAGGAAAACTCTCAACGTGTTGGGGTCATACCTTACACAAAGAAGATGGCTGTCATTATTGAAGGTCAAAGGTGTCAGTCCCAGGATATTGCTGCAAGTACATCATTTACAACAAACTTACTCAGAGATGTTATAACACACCGTTGATGTAGGTAGGACTTGAACCCATGCCTCCTAGCTCAGAGATAGGGACACATCTACTGTACCATAAGAGCTCTTGAATTTTGCAGGGTAGTATTGTCGACCCAATAACGTTCAGCTGCTTCATCAATGACCACCATTTAGGCTTGGTATAATCAGTGGCAAGTAAGGTTCATGCCACATAATTGTTAGGCAATTATCATTTCCGACTAGAGAAAATCTAACAGTCTCCCCTTGACAGTCAGAGGCATTACCACCACTGTATACCTCACTATCAACCATTGACCGGAGAGTGAACTGGATTGGTTATATAAATATTGTGCTACAGGGCCAGGTCAGAGTCTGGGATTTTTGTGGTTAATAACTTCCCTCCTTACTTCCCAAAGCATGTCCATCATGTAGAATGTGCAAATCAGGAGTGTGATGGAATAATGTCCACTTGCCTGGAAAAATGCAGCTCCATCGACACTGAAGAAATTTAATGCCATCCAAGACAAAGCAGGCTACTTGTTTGGCGTCTCATTCACCATCTTCATCATTACTTACTCCCTTCATCACTGTTGCTCAGTAGCAGCAGTGTGTACCATCTACAAAATTACTGCAAAAACTCACCCACAGTGTTTCCACAGCACCTTCAAAACCCAAGACCTCTACAATCTCAAAGGACAGGGCAGAAAATCTATGGGAACACCAGGACCTGCAAGTTCCTTCCAAGTCATACCCTACCCTGACTTGGAACTATATTGCTATTTCTTCACTGTAGCTGGTTTGAATCCTGGAACTCACTCCCTAACAAGCATTTTGAATGTACCTACACTACATTGAATGCAACAGTTCAAGAAGGCAGCTCACCACTACTTTCTTAAGAACAATTAGGGATGGGCAATAAATGCAGGGCCAGCCAGTAATGCCCAAGTCCTGTGAAAAAATAGAACAATAATAAACATGTTAGAAATTGATGTTTTTGTCTTAATTAGAAGGACTGACCAAAAGAAAACTACAAAAAGCACCTATAGTACTGTGGGCACACAGGAAATGACCATTGCTGGCAGTGATCCCATAAAATGGCTCATGATTTTGAGTCACTTAAAGTCACTTGTGTGTCTTTTGTTACTCAATGCAAGGCCATGCATTTAATCAGGCATAAAGGAATCTTAGGGAGACAAACAGGAGGCTGAAAGAACACAGCAAGGACTGAAGAAGGGTTATACCCGAAACACTGACTACTCCTTTCCTCCAGATGCTGCCTGGCTTACTGTGTTCTTCCAGCTGCATGTTTGCCTGCCTTGGATTCCAGCATCTGCAATTTTTTTTTGTCTCTCATAAAGGATTCTTGGACTTGAAAGATCAACCTTAAACAAACTTGCCTCAATATTGTCTGCATTCAAACAATTTGGTGCAAATGATCTTTGTTTTAAATGTTGAAAAGAAAAAATTTCTCATGCCACTGTCCAGAATTTTTTCTCCTTTCTCATTAAGATACTGATTCTTGTTTGGTTGCTGGTGAAATGATGCAAGTCAGCCATTTGGCTATATAACTTGTTACAGACGATTGGCAGTTTCTTCACCATTGAACCTATCTCTTGTTCACTGAGTACAATTTCTAGCAAGAAACAGCAGGAATACTGGCTGATTTCTCCATCTCTATCCTGCCCCAATTAGACCCCAAATTTTTGGACCAGTTACAGTTCCAGACTGCTGTCCCCAGCTGAGCTTAGTTAATCTGGCTCAGATAAGGGATGGAATAGAGTGAGTCTGTGGTACAATGGTAGTATCCTTACCTCTAGGCCCAAAAAGCACAGGTTCAAGGCTCACCTGCTCTAGTGGTGTGTAATAAAATCTCTGAATAGGTTGTTTAGTAAAGTATCTAGGAGCTGGAATGGTCTTGGTAGCTTGGGTACATGTGTTTTTGAGAAAGCTTAAATAAATTATCCTATGTTCAGGACTAATACTAACAAAACAAGTTAATGAATAACTGTTCCTTTTAAATATTCAGCTCATCTGATCATTAATGGCATTGGCAGTGCTGTCAGTATTCAATATATAAAGGCCACCATTGTTGAATTCAGAGTCCTAAGCTCAGAAGAGTCAAACTCCAATATGGATGCTACTCCTGAAATTGTATCATACCAGTGGTAGGTATACTCATATGGATGGTTTTTTATTTAACTTCAAAAATATACTTTATTCATAAAGAAATCTCTTTGTGTACATACATTATCATAATGCAATTTGGTTCTGTACAGTTGTATATCACGCAAGCTAACAAAATGTTGATCTTTGACTATCCCCAAAAAAACCAAAGACCTCTCTTACACGTGCAAGACTATATTTACATACATTTGAGGTGCTAGGAGGGTCCAATAACTGAATAAACCCCCCTCTAACTTCAGCAGAAAGACCTCAGACTTTCCCCACTGTGCCTTGGCAGCAGCTGCCCCAAGCTTTAGTGCGTCCCTCAGCACATAGTCCTGGACCTTGGAATGTGCCAGTCTGTAACACTCGGTCAAGGTCAACTCCTTGTTCTGGAAGACCAATAAGATTTAGGCAGACCAAAGAGCGTCTTTCACTGAGTTGATGGCCCTCCAGGAGCAGTTGATGTTTGTCTCAGTATGCGTCCAGGAGAACAGGCCATAGAGCACACAGTCCCGCGTCACGGAGCTGTTCGGGACAAACCTCGACAAAAAACCACTGCATCTTTCTCCAGACTTCTTTTGCAAAAGCACATTCCAGAGGAGATATGTGACAGTCTCTAACCCCACCCCCCAACTCCCCTACCATAGCCTCTTCGAGGGCAGCATGCGATAGCACAGGCTGACCACGCGTACATAAAGGATCTCACAGGTAGTGCCCTTCTCACCACCAGCCACACAATGTCTTGGTGCATGTTGGAAAGTTCTGGTGATGAGGCATTCTGCCAAATGACTTTGACAGTCTGTTCAGGGAAGCACGCAACAGGATCCATCCTCTCCTTTGGTTGGGTGGGAACGTGGTTGGGCCGGACTCTGATGCTTCCCTTTGTCAAAAAGCCACTGACACTCACTCAGCTCTTTCCCAAGAGATCATCAAGTCCATGTGGGCATATAGAGGATAAGCCTATTTATAATGAATGGATGAGCAATGGTCCAACTATAGATACTCTGCTGGGGGTGACAGGTTCCAAGTACTCCTGTTGCCTGCAGAAAGGGGATTTTCATTATGTTGCATCTTTCAGGACCTCAAGATATGCTAATTATAGCCAATGAAAGATAAACTATCCCACCCCATTGCATCTTGAACTCTCTGCAAACTTTATTACAGCTGATCACACTATCTTCCTCCAATGCCTCTCTGTCCCCATCCAGTGGGATGGTGACACCCTTACTTGGTTGCATTTTTTATCTAATCACAGCCAGAGTATCAACAGTGAAGGCTCCTCTTCCTGGTCTCCCACTGTTATCAATCTTTCACTCCTTCTGTTCAGAATCTACACATTGCCCTTCAGCGACATTATCGGGAAGCACAGTGCACCTCACCACTGTATTTCTTGACTTGCCCATTGCAGTCCCTCTACTTTGTTTTTCCCTTTAAGGTACTCCTAAACCCCCAAATTTTTGACCAAATTTTAAGATATTCGACCTAATACCTCCTTATGCAGCACTCGTAAAGCACCTTGGGAGTTTTATTTATGTTCAAGGTGCTATAAGTAGCATATTTATTGATTCTGACTGAATTACACCTCTGAAGGGCATGGAGTCCTTTCTTATCTTACTCTAATTGTAAATCTAGATGGTGAATGTTCACAGGTGTTCACCTCTGGAGGGCATCATAGCCAAGCCTAATTCTACACTGCAATAGTGATGACTCTTCAAAGTAAAAAATGATCCATTGGTTGTAAAACGCTGACACATTCTGAGATAGTGAAAACAAAACACAGCATAAGTGCTAGTCTATCTTCTTCTACTATGTCCAAAAATGTTTGTTTGTGCTCTGTGCAAGGATGATGTATATGTAAACATTAGGTGAGGACAGGATTGAATTTGCAATGATTAGTCCCCTGTGTTGAATATCTACATTTTTGTACAGCTGTTACCTTGTGAAACCAGGCCTTAGAATGAGCCAGTGTCTGCAGGAGAATAGAGCTGTCAACTTGTATTAATCATGGAGTTTTACGGCACAGAAAGAGGCCCTTCAGCTCATCAATGTTTGTAGCAGTCATAATGCACCTATGTACTCGTTTTATCTGGAGTAGAAAATGTGAGTTCGAAACTGGATTTCTGTTGGAGGTTGGACGAAAACCCACCTTCCATATGTTGGACCTTTGTTCATGCTACTTCCACCCATTATCCCTTATTGACACTTCCCATTGGCAATGGCTATGAGGTTCCCACTCCTCCTTCAACACAAGTGGAAAAATCAGATTCTATTGCAGATCGATGATAGATTTATGAGTATACATACCCACTCCAACAGATAGCCAGTCCTCTATTGGTTGTTGCTTTGTTACTTTTCTTTCTTTTTGGCTTACAAATCAAAAAGACCAACAAGAAGAATCAACTGCAAAATGTTGCTGATAATGGATATCAGAAAAAGTACAAAATCAAAGTCTTTAGTTAGAACAGTTGGAAAATCTACGGCTGTTTTCCTTAAAGGTAAAGTCGTGAAGAGGACTTGAGAGGGTATTTAAAATCATGATTGGTGGGGACAAAGCGCATAGGAGATATCATGTCAGTTGGCAGAAGGATCAAGAACCAGAGTATGCTGACATAAGGTGACTGGCAAAAGAACACACTGTGATTGAGGAAAAGCTTTAAACACATTAAATGATTAGGACCTGGAACAACCTGAGACAGTGCTGGAGGCTGACTCTGTGACTTTCAATGGGGAACTGGAATAAGCACTTGAAATACAAAAGGCAGGGGAATGGAAGACCACAAGGTGTAGAGCCGGATGAACACAGCAGGCCAAGCAACACCAGAGGAGCAGGAAGGCTGACGCTTCGGGCTTAGACCCTTCTTCAGAAAGTTCAGGAATGGGACCAGCACTTGCGGAAAGTAGGTGCAGATTTGATAGGCCAAAGTGGCTCCTTTTGTCCTGTAAACATTGTGTTTCTGTGAAAATGTAGGTCAGGCAGCATGTTTGAAAAGAGAAGTGGATAAATCTTTTCGCGTAAATGACTTTTTATCAGAACTGGAAGGTGTTAGAGATGAGACATTTTTAAGCAAGTACAAAGCCGGGGAAAGGTTGGGGGAGGGGCGGATCGTTCCGGTACAGGGAAGAAAAAGAGGATCTGTGGAGAAAAGGAAATGATGAAAATGAAAATGCTGTAAGGTAACAATTTGTAGTGATAATGGGATAAACCTAAACAAAATACGGGTTGAGAGATGCACCTACCATAATTATATTAGCCCCCTTAATTTTTTTTGCGATTTATTTTAACTTTCAGCCTCCTATCCATGTAGGTTTCCCTGGAACCTACGCTCTGTTGTAATCCGGTGTAATTACATAAACCGATTTAAAGGCACCTGTATTAGGCTGAATCGCCCTTCCTTCCTCAGGTTTCAATGATTTGAAGTCAGGTTTGGGATTGGGGGAAGGGTGAACGATGGGGGTGGAATTTGCCATGTGGATGAAGGGGGTGTGTCTGATTGAAAACCCCTCCTCCAGCGTGGATGTGAGTCGGATGGTCTACAGTGCTGGATGGATTTTAGCTACTGCAGCCTAGCAGAATCAGGCTTGTGTGTGAGAATATTGCTCTGTCCTTAACATCTTTTCATTTGAGCTGTTGCAAAATCACAGTGACGATCGAAGTTGCATCTTTAATGGTTGATCGTAATAAGGCATTTCGGATTTAATGTTCCTGTTACTAATAACCCGAGAATGCTGACCCTCTTAAAATTGTCAATTTAGCCTTTTTTTTTCAATTGGGAGAGGTTTTTTAATGAAAGGAAAACAAAAAAAAACTTCAGAAAAGTTTAGAAAAATTTGAATTCCACTGAAAATATGCCTGTCTGATCTGGCCTGAAGTTTACACTTAGTAGCAATTGAACATTTGTTTTCGCCTTTTGGGAACAATTTGCAATCTGTATGTTCCCGAGCAGAAAGAACCGACATTTTAACAGCCTGTTTTAAACAGAAATACAAGTGCCATAAACTGCATGCCAAAAACAATGGACCAAATGTCAGCAAGTGTCTGCATGTTGTTCCTCGCTGTGACCTCAGCTATTAGTTCGGGAACACTCCAGAGTCACATGTAAGTACCGATTTTAAATCTGACAGTGCTTCAAAACTCTTGGTGACTTAAATGTTTTCAGAAATGTCCACATTTATATCTACTGGTCTAATTCGAATATTGATATGCTCTTTTTAAATGTGTGAGTCGGAGACTGGGTGTTTCTAATTAAAACAGTAGTGCTGGTTAATTCTTTGTCCATTTGGTCAGAAAAGTACTTTTCAGTCTATGCTCAATACATTGGAACACGGGGTAGGACCGGGGCGGAGGCGATAAATTTCACCAATAACCCATTAGCTTTTCGGACAATTATTTTATAGTTTCATAGGATAATAGAGCACAGAAGATGGCCATTCGATCCATCATGCATGTGCCGGCGGTTCGAAAATGCTATCCAATTAGTCCCACTCCTTTCTCCCATTGCCGTGCAAATAATTCAAGTATCGCCTTTGAGAAAGTTTTGAAGCAAATTAGTAACCTTCTGAAGAAGTTCCTCAGTTAGTACTGTGTTGTTACATTTTCCCGATATTTTGTGACGTTTTCTATGAAAGTTTCTTTTCTAATTCTTTAACTGATTTTTGTTTTTGAATGAAATTACTTTGATTCCAGTTGTCTACTCCTCTCAGAATGTGCTATTCCTCTCTCGGATCTTCAAAATGTTTCCCTGTGCTTTGCCCAAATGGCTGTTCTTCAGTGTCAATCGTGAGTGTGGGCAGGTATAACTGTGGAGGATCATCACAGCCAAACTCACCCTCTGCAGGAGGCTGGAAGCCGGACTGTAAACGGGAAGTGCAAATAAGCGGGACGAGACGAAAGGAACACGTATTCAGTGATAATGATCGCTCAACGTTTTGTTAGTGTTTTTTAAAAAAAATACTTAGTGAAATTATACTTATTTAACCAGCTGATTTAACATCGAATTTGGTTGGTAGTATCACTGTGTAGTAAAATCTAGTGTCCTCGGAACGAACCTTTTTTCGTGAGATCCCGAGGCAGCAAACACTACTCCTAGCAGCATTTTGGGGATTCCAGAGAGCACCTGGCTGGAAACCTGAAAAGAGGATTATCTAAACTGAAAACGTTCCAGGCGAATGTAGTAGATCTTCTGGCAATATCTCGGGAAATAAAATCCCAATTTTCTTGACTAATATTTATTCCCCAATCAACACTTTAAAACAGATGATCTATTTAGTAACACGGTTATTGTGAAATCTTGCTGTGCGCTGATTAGCTGTAATGTGTACCTGGGTAACCATAAAGAGACCAAAAACGTTCTGAAGAAGGGTCCCGACCCGAAACGTCGACTTTCCTGTTCCTCTGAAGCCGCCTGACCTGCTGTGTTCCTCCAGCTCCACACTGTGTTGACTTGAGCTAGTTTACCTACCTGATTTAAGATAAAAAGAACTAGCAATGGACTGGACCTCAGTAGCTCAAGTTAATGTTCTGCTACTTTGTTAGAGGAAAAGAATTACTGCATCTGTCAGGCCCGTAACTTAATGCAACAGACGCGCATCAGATGCGCGGAGGTTTGGCAACAAGTATGTTGGATTGTCACATTGGGCTGTAACATAAATCTCGTGTGAACCATTGTTATTTGATTACCAAATGGATCCAAAAGATTTTCGTTTCACTATCTGGTGTGAAATATTTTGTAATTTTTTTCCGTTATACCCCCGCACCCCACATCTGTACTTCCACATCACCGTGCATGTAATAAAATCCCATGTCTTTCTGATGTGCAGATGAAGACAGATGAGGAAGGGAATGAATGAGAAACAGGAAAACATTCTTTGAACTATTGGCAAAATTGCTTTGTCAGTAATCACGTGTTTTAAAGTTGATTTGTTGAGAATTCACTAAAATGCAAATTTCTTATTGATTCATGCTGAAACAGGAATTCCTGTCCTTAGCAGCTCAATGCAATGCACCTGCGGTGGCGTCACACTGCAACATCAGTACATAAACATGTTTGTTGCCTCTATTTTCATGGTCAAGTTAACCAGTCTATTTTGTATTTGCCACCTTCTAATGTAGAAAACATACAAGTAGTTTAGGGAGGTAGAGCAGGCTATGTGTGCCAACTGATCCCATATTTATGGACGATATTACCAAAAGGCTGCTTATTGAACAGGCAGGGACCAAAGGAAGCTCATTGGATGGTACTGACAGCACAATGTTGGAGTGGAGAGAATAGCCATTACTGGAGATGCTTTCATCTTCTGTCTTTTTGTTGATGTCTGAGTTGCTATGGAGACATGTAATTTAGCAAATATGTGGTCTGGAGGAAGGATAGCGATTGTAGAAGCTCAAAGTCTTTTTCCATCACGTGGCTGACTAGGAATCTCTCCCAATTTTACCACCATCCATTAGTGTGTGTTGGAATGATTTGCAAGTTGGTAATCAACCTATCTGGCCTTATTATAAAGGGCCTTAGCCATAAAGTCATGTGTTGGGACATAACCCCACCCTGGAGATTTTGGCTTCCAGGCAAGAATGGACCATAAGACCTCCTATTTTGTCAGGAGAGCATATTGAGATATGGAACCAAGTTGGGTAGATGGAAATAAAATATTGATCAGCACAGTTCTATTTGAATGGCAGATAAAGTTTGAGGCACTGAATGGGCAATCATGTTCCTATATTTGTTAAAAATGCAAGTGTAAATCCAAATAAAGGCAATTCTATCAAACTAGGTAAAACAGAGGTGAGGCATTGGAGGAGCATTGTGTTGCTAGTTAAATTGGACTGCAGGATGGTCAAGGATGAGAAGGAGCAATATGTAACAATCATAGTCACAAAAATAATGTAATTCATAACTTCTATTAAGCCTTTGGTTCTCTGGGGATTGGAAAATTTATGACAGCGAGTTGCTAAGCAACTAGACATGAATCTGAGTGACAAGAGCATGTTCAAAGTCCTTGGAGAGGAGTAATGGCAGAAGATAAAATAGAAATTCATGAGAATGTAGGTTTTTGGATGGGCAGTGACAACTGTGATTTTGAAATGGTGAGGGGTGCTTCAGCAGAGGAAAATATTACAGGGCACATATATAGCATTGTACAGAGAAGGTTTACCAGATTAATACCTAGAATGAATGGATAGCCTTATGAGGAAAAGTTAGACAAGCTAGGTCTGCATCCTGTGGAGTTTAGAAGAGCCAGAAGTGACTTAATTGAAACATATAACATCCTGAGGGTACTTGACAGGGTGGGTGCTGAAAGCATGTTTCCTGTTGTGGGAGAATCTAGAACTAGGGGCCATATTTAAAAAAAAAATAAATGGGTAGCCTATTTAAAAAAGAGATGATGAAACATTTTTTTGAGGATTGAGAATCTTTGGAATTCCCCTCCTCGAAAGGCGGTTGGTGCAGAATATTTAAAAATTTGTAAAGTAGATGGTCTTCATTAACAAGCTGGTGAAAGATCATTGGGCATATGCCAGAATGTAAAGTTGAGGTTAAATTAGATTAGCCATGATGTTATTGAATGGTGGAGCAGACTGGAAGGGCTGAGTGGTCTACTCCACTTTCTTGTTCTATTTAGAATTGGCCATGCCTTTTTTGTGTTGTAACAGTAGGGGGTGCATTTCCTACACATGCACTGTCAGTTTTAGTATCTGCTGCTGCATTAAAACTAACAAGGTGGCTTGACACGTACTAACAACATTGTGTAGCGGTTAATACACTGCAAGCTCACTGAATGATATTATATAATCAGGAACAGTCAATAAATGTGATCTCCAAGTTCCAGTGAACTCGGAGACTGTGGAGAATTTATTTTCTTGGATTATTGCAAGTTAATTGCTATGCTCTGTGGGTGTTTGATCCATCTGTAGTTGCAGCCACTTTTATAACTTGATATCATTTCAGAGCTTTAAAATTACAAACAGTAAAATCTATTTAGATTTGTAAATGGAAGGCCAATTCATTCTGTTTTTCAGATCACTGAAAGATGCACTGTGAGAACTTTTTAACCCCAAACAGTCAATGTGAAAAAGTGGCCCAGTAACCTGAACCCAAGATAAATTCTTTAGATTTTTATATTTAACTTACATATTTCTGCAAAGTTACATTATTTCAGTATCACTTAGATGATCCCTCAATATCTTACATGAGGAATTACCATCCTGACTCTGGGAGGTCAAGTGCCTCTCTATTGTTCTCAACTGCTCACTCGCTCTGAGTAGATGAGGGCTGCTACCAGATATCTCAGTTTTGCTGCCTAGTTTGATTTGTGGAGATGAGATTAGAAAATTTAAGAAATGGATGAAGAAGGACGGCACAGTGGCTCATTGGTTAGCACTGCTGCCTCACAGGGCGAGGGACCCAGGTTTGATCCCACCCTCGGGTGACTGTCTGTGTGGAGTTTGCATATTCTCCCCATGTCTGCATGGGTTTCCTCCGGGTGCTCCGGTTTCCTCCCACAGTCCAAAGATGTGCAGGCTCGGTGGATTGGCCATGCTAAATTGCCTCATAGTGCTGAGGGATGCGTAGATTAGGTGGGTTATAGGGGATGGGTCTGGGTGGGATGCTCTGAGTGTCGGTGTGAACTTTTTGGGCCAAAGGGCCTGTTTCCACACTGTAGGGATTCTATGATCTATGAAAAACAAGGTCTGGTGGCTGTTAACGATGTTCAGCACTCAAAGGGTTAATCATCTCTCATTGAGTTTACTGCAGATCTGTTGACTAGGTGCATATTAATATACCATGTTATACTACTATATTCCTGCTGATTCTTCCCCCAGCCTTCCCCCACCTATGATCTCTTGTTCTCTTCAGATTTAATGCTTGAACGTAGGGGGTCGCTAGCAAGCTTTTCTTGGTCAACTAGATTAACTTGAGTGGGGGGAGATAGCAAGAACTGCAGATGCTGTAAGTCAGAGTCCAAACAGCGTGGAACTGAAGGAACACAGCAGGCCAGGCAGCATCAGAGGAACAGGAAGGTCAACTTTTCCGGTTGGGACCCTTCATCAGGACTGGGGAGAGGGAAGGGAGCTCAGAAATAAATAGACGAGGAGGACGTGAATCTGGGCGAAGGCAGGTGGGGTCGTGATAGGTGGATGCAGGTAGGGATTTGTGGAAATTTGTCAATGGGAAGGGTGGGGTGGATATTTGAGAAAAAATATGGACAGGTTGTGTCAGGTCAAGGAGGCAGGGATGAGAGGGAGGCCTGGACACGGAATGAGGCTGGGGATGGGGAGATTTTGAAGCTGGTGAACTCTATGTTGAAGCCATTGGGCTATAAGCTCTCAAGGCAGAGTATAAGGTGTTGTTCCTCCAATTTTCGTGTGGCCTCACTGTGACATTGGAGGAGGCCTTGGATGGACATGTCACCAAATGAGTGGGAAAGGGAGTTGAAATGGCTGGCAACCAGAAGTTGGTGTTGATTGGAACATAGAGTGCAGATGCTCCGCAAATCTGTCACCGTGTATGTGCTTGGTCTCTGCGATGTAGAGGAGATCCCATCGGGAGCAACAAATGCAGTAGAGCAGGTTGGAAGACGTACAGGTGAATCCCTGTTGGATATGGAATGATTGTTTGGAACCTTGGACAGAGGTGAGAGGGGAGGTGTAGGGGCAGGTGTAGCAGTTTCTGTGGAATGGTGCCAGGTGTGGTGGGGTTGGTGGGGAGTGTGGAGCAGACAAAGGAGTCACAGGTGAGCAGTCCCTACGGAAAGCAGATAGGGGTGGGGAGGGGAATATCTCTTTGGTAGGGTCTGAATGCAAGTGGCGAAAGTGGCAGAGGATGATGCGTTCGATTCAGAGATTGGTGGGGTGGTTTGTGAGGGCCAGAGGAACTCTATCCTTGTTGTTGGGGAAAGCTGATTTGAGGGCAGAAGTGTTGGAAATGCAGGAGATGCAGTTGAGGGCATTATGAATCACGGGAGAGGTAAAGTTATGATCCTTGAAGTAGGAGGACATTTGGGATGTCTGGGAGTGGAACACTTCACCCTGGGAGCAGATGCAGCAGAGGCAGAGGGATTGGGAGTATGGGATCGCATTTTTGCAAGAGGGTGGGTGAAAGGTGGTGTAGTCAGGTGGCTATGGGAGTCAGTGGGTTTGAAATAGATGTTTGTGCTGAGTTGGTTGCCGGAGATGGAGGCAGAGAGGTCCAGGTAGAGGATGGAGGTATTGGAGATAGTCGGAGTGAAAGGTGTGGGTGAAGTGAATGAACTGTTCGAGCTCCTCATGTGAGCACAAGACAGTACCGATACAGTCATCAATGTAGCAGAGAAAGAGGTGAAGGATGGTGCTGGTGTAACTGCAGAAGAGGCAGGCATAGCAAGGATCCATGCAGGTGCTCATAGCCACCCCTTTGGTTTGTAGGCAGTGCGGGGAGTTAAAGGAAAAGTTAAAGTACTCAGGTGAAAATAACTTGAACAGCCTGTTGAGACTTGACCTAGACACAAAGTATGAAGATGAAAGTATTGAGACTTGGATGGAATGTTCGGTTTCTTACTCGGGACTCTGTTGCTGTACGGCCTAATTGGATTGTCTGGGATTCCTGTTATTTTTGGGAAGTCAGGTGGAGGAATTGTTTGTGTTGGCAGTTAATACTTTCTACTCTTCAGCCCAACTGATCCACACCAGTGTTTATGCTAAACATAAGTGTCCTCCCAACCCTCTTTATCTGACCTTTTCAGCTTGCCCTTTTTTTTCTGTCTTCAAGTACTTGTTTAGGAAGATCTGCATTCTAACCACTCTCTGGGTAAAACCATTTCTTTTGAATTTCCTATTAGATTTACGAGTACCTATCTTGTATTGATAGTACTAATTTTAATGATTGCTGCATATCATAGAGACATTTCTGAATGGAACACAGAATGTGATTCTGATGCGGGCTTGATTTTTGAATTGGATGTAAGCTTGGTGCTCAGGTAGACAAATTCCAAACACTCTGATTAGAAAGTAGACAATGTTAGGAAAGCCCATAGCCTGCAGGAGAGGATCTGCATTTCAGGAATTCCAACTTGAACTCTAATTATATAGACTGGCGTCTTGAGATGAATCTAGTGTAGAACTGGCTGGCATGAGATCACATAGTTCCCGAGTGAGATAAGCTTGATAGTGTGATGGTTTTTAATTCGTTTGTCTAATTTTTTTTCATCCTTATTTGTGGGAATGAGCTGTGCTGCTACCATGTCCAATGCTTACGCTTTTAAATCCTCAGCCAAGTGTCCACTGGTCATCTGTGTGAATGACAACAGACTGTTTGACTGTGAAGAGACATTGCAACCTGTTAGTCATCTCGAATTCAAATATGAATCTCCCAGAATGTATTGCTGGATAACACAAGAGGCTAGATCTTGACTTTATGCTGTAGTGTGAAGTGGAGGATAGCTAGTCAGCAGCCTTTTTTGAATGGAACCTTAATGAAGTTAGTACAGGTAAAAATTGAGTGGTGTAAAACTGACTCATTGCCTATTTTCTCTTATCACACAAAGTCAGAATCCACCTCAAGGGGAGGACGGTTAGGCTGAATTCCTGTCTATTCCCACAACTCCGAAGAAATGAGACTGTTTAAAAAGCCCATTTATTTGCAAATGTATTTGACTACCCTGTGTTTTAATAGTAATCCATACTTTGAATTTCCAAAGTTGTTCCTAAATATTTTCTACATCCTATGATCAAACTGGTTTCAACCATGGTAAATACAAGGTATAAGCTGAAGAAACATCACCTTCAATCAAGGCAGTGACCAGCTTGATAATTGATGGACAAAGGACCAGACTTAATTAATTGTTTTTATCAAAAATTGTACAATGGAATACTATTATGTCTATGGTTTGACATCAGTATTAAACTGCTAAGGGATAGCATTTAGTTATCTGGTAGCCCTTTACTTCCGGCTGACCTGAACTTTGTTTTGAGGTCCTGGTTGTTTTAGCTGTGTGAGCCATTCATAGAATCCTTTATAGTGTGGAAACATGCCATTCAGCCCATGAAGTCCACACCAACCCTCCAAACAGCCACCCAGATTACCTTAACCCTGTATTTCCCCTCGCTAATCCACCAAGCCTGTACATGATATAGGCAATTTACCATGGTCATTTCACCTAAATTGCACATCTTTGGAGTGTGGGAGGAAACTGGAGCACTCAGAGGAAACCGGAGCACTCAGAGGAAACCCACACAGACAGTCACCTGAGGGTGGAATTGAACCTGGGTCCCTGGTGCCGTGAGGCAGCAGTGCTAACCACTGAGCCACAGCACTGCCCTGTTTGAATTCAAGTCTGTAAATGTGCTCATTCAAAACTACAAACGTAAAAAGAAAAAACATACTCTGACTAGTAAAATTAGGCAACCACTTTCAAAAACCAGATGGGATGTCTAAATTGATGCATTCGGTAACTCCTGAAATTTTAGTCTATATTGCCCTTTTCTTCCTATTGAGGATATAGGAGCCGTAGGTTAGGATGCCATCAAGCTTGAAAAGAGTAGGAGAGTTGTTCAGGTTATCTTGAATAGTAGTGATTAGGTGATACAATGTGTTTTTAAGGACTGTGGAAGTTCAGAAGAAGACAGGACAGAAATTTTGACTGATTCAGTTCAAGAAAGGGACAGTATGAAATGTGTTAATTTTGACGTGATAATTGAAAGTTGAGGAAGAATGTGTCGGATAACATTTTTGGATTTAGGAAAGGCCTTTCTCCTTGTCATTGATGAAAGATGGTTCAAGAATGCATTTGAGGAGTTAACTAAATTTATCACTTGCAACAGCAAGGATGACTCTGGTAAATATTGTGCTATTGTTAATGTGGAAAAATTGGGATTGTTGTTATTCTCCATGTAGGAAAATCCTAGAAATGTGGCTTTTTTGCATGCAGAAACCTAATAGCTTAGTCATTCTGCAATAGCAAAATTACACTTTTTGAATCTACTTCCTGAATCATCCCATGGAGTAAAATGTACTTTATTGTTTGAGAAGGAAATATTTGGATCCTGCTGTCTGCAACCAAGACGCTTGGAGAAGGATTGTGGATTGCTGGGTGGAGCAGTGGGAAGGAACTAAAAAAACCTGAGGGTAGTAAGACTCTGTAATGTATTGCTTGCTGCTGCCTGGTTGCCAGGTCTCTATTGCATTTGGCTGGATTGGCTGTTAGGGTAGGGATTGCATTGTATTAGAGCTGTACTGTACAGCATGGAAATGGACCTTTCAGTCCAACTCACCTGTGCCAACCAGGTATCCTAAATTAATTTAGTCCCATTTGCCAGCATTTGGCCCATATCACCCTAAACCGTTCCTATTCATGTACCCATTCAGATGCCTTTTAAGTGTTGTAATTGTACCTGCTTCCAATGCTTCCTCTGGCAGCTTTTTCCACACACACACCACCCTCTGCGTGAAAAATTTGCCCCTTTTAAATCTTTCCCATCCCACCTTAAACCTCTAGTTTTGGACTCCCCCATCCTGGGGAAAAGACCTTTTTTATTCACCCTATCCGTGCCCCTTATAATTTCATAAACTTCTACAAGATCACCCCTTAGCCTCTGATGCTCCAGGGAAAATAGCCCCAGCCTATTCAGTCTCTCCCTATAGCTCATATCCTCTAACTCCTGGCAACATCTTGTAAATCTTTTCTGAACTCTTTCAAATTTCACAACATCCTTCCTAAAGCAGGGAGACCAGAATTGCATGCAGTATTCCAAAAGTGACCTAACCAATCTCCTATACAACCGCAACATGACTTACCGACTCCTATACTCAATGCACTGACCAATAAAGGCAAGCATACCAAATGCCACCTTCACAATCCTATTGACCTGGGACTCCACCTTCAAGGAATTATGAATCTGCACTCCAAGGTCTCTTTGTTCAGCAAAACTCCCCAGGACCTTACCATTAAGTGTATAAGTCCTGCCCTGATTTGCCTTTCCAAAATGCAGCACCTCACATTTATTTAAATTAAACTCCATCTACCACTCCTCAGCCCATTGGCTCTTTTGTTCAAGGTCTTGTTGTACTCTGAGGTAACCTTCGCTGTCTACTACATCTCCAATTGATTTTCTTTTTCTAAACTAATCTGTTTAGAAATGTTATCACACATGTCTGGGGCAGATGAAAATTGAACCTGCACCTCCTCGCTCAGAGATGGGGACACTCTCACTGAAACAGAGAGCCCCTTGTATTCTGTTTAAGGTAGCTGTCTTTACAAATGACAGATGGTTGGTCAATCTTCATCCTTAGTTTCAATTGCCTGAAGGCACCGCAGAGGAATTTTTCAGTTTTCCTCATTCCCATTATTGGTACTATGTTGTTCTCTGTGACGGTTAAGAAATGGCTATTCACAGCACATTAGCCATCGTAAGCCGACGCAGGTTTGTTGGAACACCTGGTGTATTACCGCCCATCATTGTTCTATGTTTGTCTGAATACAGTTTCTCATATGCAATTAAATATTGTTTAATTCCCCCTTGTTTAGGACCAATGTTTGTGCAGAGAGGGAAGTGATGATGATTGGCCACAGGCAGCCATTTGTTCAGGCCTTCACTCGGATGGTTAAAGTCTGGAAACAAGGGTGTGGAGGACAGAAGTGGTGCGTGGGACAAGAGAGGAGGTATGTGACTACAGTGTTATCATTCAAATCAACAGCCAAATACAATTAGTTCAACGAACAGAAATTAAAGAATCCAATTCCATTTTCAGCTAATGCTCTTGGACTGAGTCACTGGTTGTAAATGCTTGTTAATGGAGGATTTTTAAAGAAGTTTCTTCTCAATTTTCTGAAGATACTGACATACGCTAGGTTACAGATCCTTCTCCCACTTAGACTTTAACTCTCCTCAGGGGCTGTTGTGGCAAAATGGTAGTGTCCCTACCTCTGAGCCATGAGGCCTGGGTTCAAGTCCCACCTATTACAGAGGTATGTACTAACATCTCTGAACAAGTTGATTAAAAAATATTTATAATTTCCCCTCCTCATTGTATCTCTCCTAAGTGTGCTTTGCTTGGATGGGACTTGTAAAAGTCAGGTGTTAGCAAGATGTTCAGCTGTGAAGAGCACCGTAATCAAGACTCATTCTGTCAACATCACACACATTGTAAATGACCACTTGCTGGAAATGTTCTCTCTAAGCTGCCCAGCCAGACAGCAACTCTAGAGTTCTCATGCAGGCTACACACACATTAGCTGCTTTAAATTACCAGGTGTACACAGCCATCCACAAAACATTGATGGGCTGCACTCTTGAATGAAACAGCTGTGCAGTACATAAAAGTGACTCTCTATTATTGATGCATCAACAGCAGAAACATTGGCTAATTTACTGTTTGTAGTGGAGGGATGCTGGTGGGTGAAAATGTTATACATGGCTGAGGTTTATTTACTCTTATTAAAGCTGCTCACTCACTGTTCATTTACTTAACCACTACGCGACCAAACTTTTGTCTTACTGATCAAGAAATACTGAAGCCGTGGAAAATGATTGAGTTACATGCATTCAAATGTAGGGGTAAATTCAATTAATTAAATAAATTTCAATTAATAAGCTAGTATTTGTAATGGTGACTGTGGAGGTACGTGGGGTGGTGTAAGCTGGGAACTACCCTTTGATACTGATCCTGCAGTCATTGTTTACATCTGAGGTGCCCATTTCTCCAATCAACTTTGCTGTTAAGGAGAGGAACCAATGTTTGCATTGCCTTCAGCAATTCAGTGAACAGTAATCCAATATGCATCCAAAATAGAAATTGAAAGATTTATTAAATGATGCCATATTTCAGTGAGTCACTTGCTGCACTTAACGGTGGTTCTCCCTTATGCCCCAACTTGGAGTAGAGGAATAGCATCTGGAGTTTGAAACAGCCATTTGGTTTAACTAACCTTTGCAGATATTTAATCTCCGCGTGACCATCTGCACACCCATCATCTTCTCTGCCTAGTTGCTCCTGCAAACAGCTAGCACAGACAAAAGTTGAATGATTCCTTCTGTGCTATAGCCATTCTATGTTTCTGGAAAGGTATCATTCTCCACTACAGTCAACAATAACTGTTATAACTATTAGTTCCAAGACTTTTTTGCAGTGGAAGATTAGGATTTGTATATGTTTAGATTTCTTTTCAGTTAATTGTCCGTTCTGTTCTTATTTATTCAGCATAGCAAGAGTTAAAAATCAGCCCTGTATCCACTAGTGGCAGTTCATTGAGTAATACTGCATACATCTGTTTCTGTTGCTATGCGTGTGCAATTGTGCACAAACAATCCCTGTTTACTTGCTTGAATACATCGTCACTACAAACCAGAAAAAAATCTTTACTGAACGGGTGAAAAACTGAACATACACAGGCCTAGTCAGAGAATTCGGTTGGTTGGCGGGGGGGGTGCAAATAAACTAGATGACCTTTCATTTGCTTTGTTTTAAGGAGGAGAAAATTGGCTTTGATTTCCGCTAACTGCAATGTACAGATTACTCTGTAAAATAGTCTGCGTGGATACTGGGTAAGGACAGAGTCTAGCTTTCCACAAGAGTAACTTGCTCAGGTGGTAGCACCCTTATCTCTGCAGGCAAAGGTTGTAGTTTCAAACCCACTTTAGGAGTGCAGAAACTAAAGCTAAGTATCAACTCTGAGGCAGTGGGGAATGCGACTGGTATGTTTCTGTAGTTCAGGTAGATGTTACAGATTTAATGGCAATAGTCAAAGAAGACCAGAGTGTTCTCCTGGCCAACATTCCCACCCCAGCAAATGCCACCAAAAATATGCAGTCATTATCATAGGTGCTGTGGGATCCAAATGTGTACAAAATAACTGGTGTGTTTTGTTTTGTGTTTTGTTCATGATCTGATAAACATGGACCTCAGTGGCATTTAATGCCCAGCCCTAGTTGCCCATTAAGAGTGACAATTTGTGAACGTGCAGTGTCGTGGTTTGATATACACAAGTTATTTGCTAGACTACTTTAGAGGACAGGTAAGAATAAACAGGAGTAACGTGGGCGAAACCCTGCCATGAATTCAGTACAAACCTGGAATTAAGAGTCCAGTGATGACCACAAAACTGTTGTCTATTGTTTAAAAAACCGGTCTGGTTCATTAATGTGCTTTAGGAAAGGAAACTGCTATCCTTACCTAGTCTGACCTACGTGTGACTCCAGAGCCACAGTAATGTGGTTGACTCTCAAATGCCCTCTGGGCAATTAGGGATGGGCATTAATTCTGGCCTAACTAGCCCAGATCCCATGAATGAATAAAGAAAATTTAGAATTATATGCCACAAAAGGAGGGCATTCAGCTCTTTATTCCTATGCCAGCTCTTTGTAAGATCTGCCAATTAGTCTGACTTTGTGCTCTGTCCATACTGCCCTATAAACATTTCCTTTTTGTCTAATTCCCTTTTAAAAATTACTACTTCTACTACTGCTTTAGAACATAGAACAGTACAGCACAGTACAGACCCTTCGGCCCATGATGTTGTGCCGAATTTTTACCCTAAACCTAAGGTCTCCCTCACCTCCACCCCTACCATCTTCTATCATCCATATGTCTATCTAATAGCCGCTTAAATGCCCCTAATGAGGCCAACTCCACTACCCTCTCCGGCAATGCATTCCATGCCCCGACCACTCTCTGAGTAAAGAACCTACTACTGACGTCTCCCCTATATCTACCTCCACTCACTTTAAAACTATGCTCCCTCATAATAGCTATCTCCACACTAGGAAAAAGTCTCTGGCTGTCCACTCTATCTATACCTCTGATCATTTTGTACACCTCTATCAAGTCACCTCTCATCCTTCGTCATTCTAAAGCGTATAGCCCTAGCTCTCTCAACCTTTCCTCATAAGGCCTTCCCTCCATTCCAGGCAACATCCTGGTAAATCTCCTCCGCACCTTTTCCAATGCTTCCACATCTTTCTTGTAATGAGGCGACCAGAACTGGACACAATACTCCAGGTGTGACCGAACCAGGCTTTTTGTATAGCTGGAGCATAACTTCACGGCTCTTGAACTCAATGCCTCTATTAATGAAGGCTAACACACCATACGCCTTCTTAACAACTCTATCCACCTGGGTGGCAGCTCTCAGAGAACTGTGAACATGAACCCCAAGATCCTTCTGCTCCTCCACACTGCCAAGAATCTTTCTGTTAACCCTGTATTCTGCTTTCAAGTTTGTCCTTCCAAAATGAATCATCTCACACTTTTCAGGGTTAAACTCCATCTGCCACTTCTCAGCCCAGCTCTGCATTCTATCAATGTCTCTTTGTAACCTGGAACATCCCTTCGCATTATCCACAACTCGACCCACCTTTGTATCGTCCTGAACTTACTAATCCACCCTTCCACTCCTACATCCAAATCATTTACAAAAATCACAAATAGAAGAGAACCCAGAACAGATCCTTGTGGTACACCACTCGTAACTGAGCACCATGTTGAATATTTTCTGTCCACTACCACCCTTTGTCTTCTAAAGGTCAGCCAATTCTGAATCCAATCTGCCACATTTCCCCCTATCCCATGCCTCCTTACTTTCTGCATGAGCCTACCATGGGGAACCTTATCAAACACCTTACTTAAATCCATGTATACCACATCCACTGCTCTACCTTCATCCATGTGTTTGGTCACTTCTTCAAAGAATTCAATAAGGTTTGTGAGGCATGGTCTACCCCTCACAAATCCATGCTGACTATCACGAATCAAACTGTGCCTATCCAAGTAATCATAAATCCTATCTCTTGGAGCTCTTTCCAATAATTTGCCCACCACTGACTTAAGACCAACTGGCCTGTAATTTCCGGGGTTATCCATATTCCCTTTTTTGAACAAGGGAATGACGTTTGCCACTCTCCAATCTTCTGGCACTATACCCTTGGACAGTGAGGACGAAAAGATCATCACCAAAGGCCCTGCGATCTCTTCCCTCGCTTCCCATAGAATCCTTGGATAAATCCCATCAATCCCAGGGGATTTATCTGTCTTCAAGTTCTTCAAGTTCCTCAGTCAGTGTCGTCCTGCTCATAACTTACTGTGTGAAAAAAGTGTAAAGCTTTTTGAGATAATTGAGAGGTGTAATAAGGTGCGATACAAATACACATGTTTCCAATGTAAACATTTTCTGTAGCAGCATGGTTAGTTGACAGGAAAGTTGATAAGGGATCTGAGAATTACTAAGTGAATCTGATTTTCTTACAGGACAGCATACTATACAGCATACAGACAGGTTTACAGCATGGACTTTCAAGTGGTCTTCAAGTGTTGTCCTGGGTGGATGCAACTCAACAATGAAGCTGGATGTCTGTACCGTAAGTTCCCTTTTGGGATATAAACAAAAGCATTATTCAAGGCTGGTCAGTGTTATATCTTGGGTTTCATTAACAGTATCTTCGGTATTATTCTACTGGCATAATGATGGCCTATAGCAAGGCAGGTAGGAACGTAAAAATTGTCATGTCTGCACATGGGTAGCACTGTGTCTCTATGGCAACACTCTAGGGGGTTAACTTCTGTGTTATTGGATCAGTTATAGGTGGTCACTGACTTATGAACATCTGACTTGTAAATACTTGTACTTACGACCACTATCCCATACAAGGATGTATAATATTAATTTTAAAGGTTTGACATGAACATTTCTTGTGCTAATGAATGGCTATTTCCTGTTGTCCTGTATTGCATTTCAACTTGCGGATGAAATTAAATGGAACCCATTTGTGATCTGGAGACTGCCGGTAATAGTTCATAAAAATACTTTGTGTGGGTATAATTACAGTTAGGAAATCATGGAGCATGAAACACCAGCATTGCAACAGATGAAATAAAGCACTCACCTCTGACACATACCAAATAAAAAATGAGCTGCTCTTCCAAATACATTGCCTATAAGGTCTAACTTGGGCAGTTAGTGGGAGAAACCATTACCTCAATTTTTGTACTGTATCTCTAGGTGTCTGTTCATAGAAATGGTGCCATATATTTCCAAAGAGTAGTTAACTACATCAAGATGCAGACTATCCATACTGAAGCCAATTAGCTGGCAGCTGTGGCTCAGTTGCCTTGCCTCTGAGCAGATAGTTATGAGTTCAAGTTATGCTCTAGAGATTTGAGCACAAAATCTACGTTAACAATTCCGTGCAGTGCTCAGAAAGTGCTGCATTGGTGGAGGTGCCATCATTTGTTAAACTGTGGTCTTCTTAGCTGTTTAGATGGATATAAAAGTTCTCACTGCAGTACTCAACAAAGAATAAGAGATTTAGTCAATCCTTTAACCAATACCTGAAATCAGACTATCTAGTCATTTATACAGCGCTATTTGTGGGAGCACAAATTGTTCCCAATTTAATTTTGCCTGTTTACATTACCACTCTCTGGATTTATGCTCTGAAGGTCTTATTTCAAACCTCCTAATCAGGTTGTTTGATCTTTGTTTCTGTGTGACTTATGTGCTCCTGCAACTTCCCATTAGAATGTTACTGAAATTTCATTAGTGTGCGGTTCATTCCTCGGACTAAAGAGCCTAAAACACAGCCTAGTACATAATGCACAGTAATAGGGAAGGTTGAAAAGCTGAGAAGGATTGCAGTTGTTTGAAAGGAAAATGCAAAATTGCATTTATATTGCACATTTCAGAAACTCCAGTCATCTCAAAGTGCTTTAGAGTCAATTAAGTACTTTATTGAAGTGTTATAATGTCAGAAACATGGTAACAAATTACCTATAGCAGTTCCTATAAATGGTAATATAATAATTAAATAATCTGTAATTAGTTTTTAATGATAGGAGGGATTTTAACTTCCATCCAAAATAGTTGCACAATTCGTAATGTCTGTCTGGAGGTCAGGTAGCTGGAAATCATTTTGGGATCTGATCAGTATAATTCAAAACAACTTGCCGGCGTTTGAGCTCCAATTGGGAGCTCACCACATTTGAGTGGGCAAGACGTCTGGGAAGTCGAGTCAGAAATGAGGGGGAGAAAAGGGAGGAAGATCATCTGTCATCTGGCATAGGATTGTATCTTTATCTGCCATTTTAAACAGAACTGCGATTGTAATCTCTTGGAGATCTTGTTTTTTAAGGTTCTCTTTTGGTGCTCAATTCTTCCCTTCCAAATCTTGCTGGCAGGCTCATGCCTTATGGCAGTGATTCAACAGGAGCCTATCACTTAAGGCATCCAAGGAAGTGGGTTTGGTGATGTTGGATTCCAAGGGGTGGGTGGAAATTCATCCAGGTGGAATTCTGACAGAGGAGATTCTTAGCCTACATCAGTAACAGGAATTAAAAGACAAAAATAATCCAAGGTCTATCAAGTATGTGTGTTACTATCCTGGTTGTCACATGGTGCAATGGATTTTTTTTGACTTTTCAAAAACTTCTATATAGCAGCTTTCACAACCTCAGAACATCCTCAAGTACTTGCAGTCAATCAAGTAATTTAGAGTATAGTCATTGTTGAAACGTTGCAACCGATTGGTCTGTACACAGCTCTCAGGATCAAGAATTTATTTCTTGATTTTGGTTGAAAGATATTTATTGGACAGGATCTTGGGGGGACTTTTTCTGCTCCTCTTTGCATAGTGTTATGGGATCATTTACATCCACCTGACAAATCATAAGACTCCTCATCCTCCCGAAAAAAGGTAATATTTCTACCAGTGCAGCACCTCAGGCAGACGTGCATTGGGTGTCAATCTGGGCTTTGTGCTCTGGAGTGGGACTGGAATTCAAGTGAGAGTCTTGACTAACACTTCATAGCAATCAATCTCACATTGTTTAGTCTTTGACAGTCCCAAGCATGAATTGAGAAAAACCCTCAATGGTGGAGAGTTTGGAAACCAAAGGTCCAGTGTCCCTGTTTCTCCCATTCGTGCTGCACTTCCCACATGACATGTCTCAACCATCCCCCATCCCCTCTCCAAAATCTGATGTAGGAATTAAGTTGAAATCTTCACGAAAGTAAACAGTTATCATTTACTTTAACAATTGCCAGCTGGCTTGGCTGGTTTCACAGAAGCAAACAGTCAGGTTGAGAGCAACCTGCTTGAAATGTCAAACAGTTAAAAATCAGAAAATGCAGGTCAGGCAGCATCTGCAGAGAGAGGAACAGAATCAATGAAACTGAAAGAGTAACTGTTAAGGAATTCAGTCTATTCCCTGCAAGATAAACAGACATAAGAATGGAGAGACACCGCAGAATTTGCATCTTACATAATTATATATGTATCTGGAACATAATTATTAGTGATTGACATCACAGCACATTATTTTATAGATAACATAGGTCATAAATCAAACTGGCATTTAAGAGGATCTCAATTTTTCAATGCCAACCTTCATATATAGGTATAAGTCAACCTCCTTTTTCTGCTGGGAAATGCTATACTCACATCAGAAGTCGGTCTCAATTTTTCACCTCAGATGCATATTTTACTCACCCAATAAGTCAGCGCATGTGATCAAGCAGGTCATATAGGTTTGTTGACAAGAAATGTGCAGAAATTCTGAAATTTCAGAATTGCACTACCTAGACCAGACCAATTATGACAAGTGACGACTAGAAATGGATCTTGCAGCAAAAGAAATGAAGTATGAAGCTGATTCCAAGCTGAAAGTAATAATGTTTGCTTACTAGTTGAATAACTGCTGTAGGGAGGGAATTTTGGCGTTAGTGTAAAATTAGTGCACCAGTGAAAGAAGAAGGAATCCACCTTGAAAAAGATGCCCAACACCATATACGTGAGAACATGGAGCTGCCGGTGGCCAGATCTTGAGAAATATGCATGTGTAAATGTCCTCAAATTGTCAGAATCATCATCAGAAATGCAACGAATATACATGTAACTAAGTGAAACAGATCACACCCTGTGTCCAGTAAAGGTTTGAGCAACAGGTAGTTGTTGCAGATACTTCAAGAAATGAAAATGTCAAGTGTTACTGTAGAAGACTAAGATTGCTTGTGATAACCAAAGGATGTCAATCAGACAGTTATAAAAGTATGTGTACTCATTGGCCTAGATCATTTGATCTTTGGATCCTTGAGTGACTGGATGTATGACCCAAGGTGTTCATTGGACCCCACTGCCATGCTGACTCTGTGGGAATTGCTTGGAAAATATGAACTTTTGGCTAGGGCATCAAATATTTCCCAAGAAAACCTGCAATTCTTGAGAGACAGAGTCTTCAGATACTCACTTGGACAGTTTCCTAGGACAAGAAAATTCTGGTCTAACTCCTAGCTAACTATACACCTGAACCCCATCACTCTCACACTGACCCTACCTGCCTAATCCTGACGCAGCCTGATTAGCTTGCACAACCTAACTAACTATTGGTGCAATCTTAACCCAACTGTACTAGATTAGCCCTGACTCACTTATCTATTCACCTATCTGTCACCCCCTCCACTTTCCAATTTACCTGCTTACCTCATCCATCTACCCATCCTACCACATGCCCATTCATGCATTCATCTACTCACTCATTCACCAACATTCATCCTTTTACCCATTCACTAAAATTTGCATTTAAATTTAAGGCAGCTAGTACTGTAAAAGGGGAGCTTTCTCCTCCCGCCAATCTCACACAGCTTTAGTGCTATAAGAAAGCTTTGTAATTGAAGTTTTCTCAACATTTCTGAAGAAGCTTGGATTGGAAAACCTGTCGAAACATATAGAACTGTGTCACAAAAAAGTAGGAGCAGAGCCAACAACCTGTTGGCGATTGCGATTTTGCAGAAGATCTGGATCTTTGTCACGTTGACGTGATTGAAACTCCCGCCATCCTAACTGTGGAGTGGAAATGTCAAAAAATAGTTCCAGTGAAAAGCACAGGACATGAGAAGACAGGATTTACTGCAGTACAAGCTGCTTGCCCAGTGGAACAAATTTAAAGCCTTATGGCAATTTTCAAATATAAAACCAAGCTGAAAATCATGTTCCCTGCAGGAGTTTTTGTTTATGTCCATGACATTAGTTCTTTATTCTTTTCTCTTTGTTCAGTCTTTGACCTCCCTACTCTTCCTTTTTGTTTCTCTTAGTATTTTCTCAGTTTTATTCCAGGCCTCTCAAATAAATTAATAGGCTTGTTTCTGGAATGCCCACCAGTGATGCCTTTAGGCTGAATAGTTTTGTATGCTTACTGTCTGCTGGCAAAGGAGAGTACATACAAAGTGTGATAGAATTTGCAAATTCTAAGTTGTCTCTGCCTGAAATGGATGATCACACTATGTGCCCAGTTACAAACCTGTGTGACCAAGGGGCATTGAAGGTTCTCCCTCATTCCCCTTCCTGATTTCCTACTGCAGACAGCCTGTTTTTTCAAGCAAGAAACAGATGGAAGTTGAAAATCCATCCCACTGCCTCTAGGCAGGACAGAAAGAAAACAGGACATTGAAAAAATAACATGCAAGGAATTAGAGTTGTGGAGGTGATGTGTATGACACTGTGTCTGAGCTATGCTTTAATAGCCTCAGTTACTAGTTTGCATTTATTATTGCCAGGACATTTCCACACATCATTACTTGATATTATTTTTCAAAAGTCAGATGTAATAACATTGAGGTAACTTCTGTGCATAATGTAAAGAGAAAACTCAGATCATTTTGTACTCAGTAACATCTCTGTTTGAATTACTGAATGGAAAAGTTAGCTTGCAAGGTCAGGGTGCACAACAGTATTAACCCATGCACTGATGTGTAAACATTATCCGCAGTTGAGGATGGATTGGGTAGATGAGAAAAGAAAGTTATATAGCATCTGTCACGAATTCAGGATGTTGAAAACTCTTCACAGTCAGTGAAATTCTTTTGTAGTGAGGTCAGTATGTGATTGGGTAAATATGGCAGCCAAATATGTGCACAGCAAGGTTCCTTAAACAGAACAGAGATAAGTTACCAGGTCAGTTGTTCTAATTGGTTCTGGTTGAGTAGTAAAAGTTTGTCAGGGCAATCAGAGGACTCTGTGTTTTCAAGCAGTTATGAAAGGTGTTTTAATGTCTATATGAAGTAGCAGATGGAGCTTGGGCTTAACACCTCTTCTGAAAAACAGAATCTCCAAAAATGCAACACTCCCTTCATGGTGCACTGGAAGGTAAATAAGTATAGATTATTTCTTTTAATTCTCTGGATCCACAATCTACTGTCTTGGAGGCAAAGATTCTACCCACATACAGGCTGACACCTTGGGTGACTAAAACAAGGCTGAAGATTGGTCAGTAAGTCTTTCTGTCTGTTCCTGTTTAATTTAGCAAGTCCTAATTTATAATCTCAAATGGGATTCCCGTGTAGGTCTTAGCACAATCAGGATTATTTGATAAATACTGGAATATCAGTTGGGCTTAGTTTGAAGTTACATTTATTTATTTATTAAATGCTAGAAGTTACATTTATTTAAACAGAAGGCCTTGGTCTTAAATGCAAAGGGAATATGTACATTGCATTGCCCTTTCCTTGTTGAAAAGAATGTAGACAGCTGACCCCTGCTGCATCCCCATGACAACACACTGACCAATCAAAGTCAACTTACCTGGTTTGAATTAAATCAGTTAACTAAGGTTGATGGATCCTCACACAGTATCTCCATGTCAATCATAGTCCAACCAATCTGTGTTGTCTTCTCATGCTGTATAAACTGTTTCCTTTCTAAACTTGGTTTTCTTGTATTTCAACCCTGATGAGCAAATGACGAAAAGCTCCTAGATCTTGTCTCTTTTTAGCAATGTTTAAGTATTAATTTGACAAGGGCAAAAAATGCACAACTTCTGTACAAGTGCTTGTCCATGCCAATGTAAAGAATATTTGATACCCAGGAGCTCTTCTCTCCTGGCAGCTGACAGCTGCAGCCAGAGACAGTGAAATAAAATAAGACCTAAACATAACGGACCTCGAGCAAGAGAGATAGTAAGAACTGCAGATGCTGAAGTCAGAAATAACACAGTGTGGTGCTGGAAGAACACAGCAGGCCAGGCAGCATCAGAGGAGCAGGAAAGTTGATGTTTCAGGTCGGGACCCTTCTTCAGAAATGGGGAGGGGGAAGGGAGCTCAGAAATAAATAGAGAGAGGAGGGGTGGGGCTGGGGCATGGTGGTGGAATGCTGATAGGTGAGTGCATGTAGGCAGTGGTGGGGATTGGTCAGTGAGTAGGGAGGGGCGGATAGGTGGGAGAGAAGATGGACAGGTTGTGTCAGGTCAAGGAGGTGGGGATGAGAGGGAAGGTTGATCATGGTATGAGGCCAGGGGTGGGGAGATTTTGGAACTGGTAAAATCCACGTTTAGGCCATTGAGCTGTAGGCTTGTCAGCTGTGCCTCAGGGTTGTCACCTTTGCCTATGAGTTGGAACATTGTTGATTCATGTTCCATTTCGGAGATTTGAACATGTAATCTAACCTAATGCCTCAGTATAGCACTGAGGGAGTGTTAGATGTGCCACCTTCATTAAACTGAAGTCCCGTTTACCTTTTACAGTGGATTTACGTCATACCAAGGAGCTATTTTGTAGTGGAACAAGGAAGTCCTGACAAGTATTTATCCCTCAACTAACATTGTATCATAATCAAGAGAGATCCTAAGTTGTTTGAATGCAATACAATTAAATACAACACAGGAACAGGCCCTTCGGCCCACCAATCCTGCGCTGATTTCTATTCCTTATTCAGACCTGCTACTTATTGCCCATGCACAGTTCCTATCCCTCTGTTCACCTCCTGTTCACGTGTCTATCATGATATGCCTTAAATGTTGTTAACCTGCCCGCTTCCATCACCTCCACTGGCATTGCATTCCAGTCACCCACCACCCTCTGTGTGGAAAAAAATTCCCTGCACTTCTCCCCTTTCCCCTTTCACCTTGAACCTGTACCTTCTTGAGATTGACCTTTCCACCCTGGGGGAATTATCCTCTGACTATCCACCCTATCTATGCCTCTCAATTTTGAATAAGTCAATCAGGTTGTCCGTCAGCTTCCGTCTTTCTAGTGAAAACAATCTGAGTTTATCCAACGTCTGGTTCATAACTAAAACCCTCCAGACCAGGCAACGTTCTGGTATACCTTCTCTACACCCTCTCAAAAGCATCCATAATTTCAATAGTGCGGCAACCAGAATTGCAAGCAATGTTCCAAATGTGGCTGAACTAAAATTTTGTACATCTGTAACATAACTTGCCAACTTTTATATTTGATGCCCTAGCCGATGAAGGCTAGTGTGTCGCATGCCTTTGATCACTTTATCCACCTGCTTTGCTACTTTCAGAGATCTGTGGACCTGTACGCCCAGATCCATCTGTATGTTAATGCTTCTAAGGGTTCTGCCATTTATTTATAATTCACACCTGAATTTGATCATCCAAAATACATCACCTCACATTTGTCTGGATTAAATTTACCTGCCATTTCTCTGCCCAATCTATTTATCCTGCTGTATCCCTTGACAATCTGCCTCACTATCTGCAACTGTAATTACCTGAGTTATCTGTTTCCCTTCTCAAACAAAGGAACAATATTGGCTATTCTTCACTCCTCTGGAACCTCAGCTGAAGCCAAAGAGGATGCAAAGATATCTATTAAGGCCTCGGCTATTTCTGCCCTTGCCTCCCATTGTATCCTTGGTTAGATCCCATCTGGCCCTGAGGGCTTGTCTACCTTAATGTATTTCAAGACACCCAACACTTCCTCCTCATTATGTTGACCCACCTGAGAGTATTCTCTCACATTTCCCTAACTTCAACACCCCTCACGTCCCTCTCTTTGATGAATACTGATGTAAAGAACTCATTAAAGATCTCACCCATTTCTTCTGGCTCCACAGTAATTTACCTCCTTTATCCTAGAGTGGGTTTGCTCTTTCCTTAGCTACCCTCTCACTCCTAATATATGTATAAAATGCCTTGGGATTTTCCTTTAACCTTGCTGGCCAAGGACATTTCATGGCCCCTTTAAGCCCTCCTAACTCCCCATTTGAGCCCCTTCCTACCTTCTCTATATTTTTCAAGGATCTTATCTGTGTTCAGTTGCCGAGACCTTCCTTTTAATTTTGACTAAGGTGATAATTTCCCCTGCCATCCAAGGTTCCTGAATCCTGCTATGCCTGGTCTTCATTTTAAAGCTATACATTCCTGATTATGTTTTAAAATGATCTTTACTGGACTAGAACATGGCCAGTACATTTCACATCATTCAAATTGACCACAGTTTCTGAAGAGTTTCAAACAGTAGTTACCAGAGCAGAACTTGGATGTTATCCTCCTGAAACGCCACACCTTTGCGATGGGCGAATCAAAATAGACTAGCAGACCAGATGTCTGCCTCACCCAGTTTTGAATAAACAGAAGCTATTTAAACTCATTACTCCTGAAATAGATTTAATGGCTCAAAATTGATCTTCATATAAATTAACAATGGTCATGGCCAGAGAAATAGAAGCCAGTTGTTACATAGAAACAACCTCATTAAGTTGAAACTAATTCTTCAGGAACCCCATCACATGACCAAAACCCTGGCTTTTGACAAAGGGTTAAATTGTAGTTTCTGGACTACCTTGATTCAGTCTGATGATCTAGTTATTTTAAACATTCATCTATTAAGAATCTAACTGGTGACACTATTGCCAGCATTCAGGCTTAGCTAAGATAAAAAGAATCATTTAGCCTTGAAACATTAACTCTGTTTCTCTCTCCACAGATGCTGGCAGACCTGCTGAGTTTCTCCAGCACACTCTTTCTTTTTGTTTTGGATCTCCAACATTCACAGTATATTGCTTTTTCTTTGCTTAAGCCTGTCTTTAATCTAAATATTCTGCAAAACCTAGTTCTGCGAGAAATTTTGCATGCACTGGAAAAATAGACACCAACCTCATCTCACTGTACCACCATCAACTATAAAAGGAATTCTACAACTTCACAAACTTAAATTCAAATGCCGACATTGGCTTACTGGACTGAAGTCAAAATCATGTGAATTAATGTTCACATTTGAGTTTTAACATTCTTCTTTGTAGCATCTCTTCTCTTCCGTGTGTGTGTGTGTGTGTGTGTGTGTGTGTGTTGTAATAATCATTCCCCTGCATATGAATCAACTGTACTTTTTGCTTAAATCCTGAAAAGAACTTGTTGCTGGTTATTTTTTTAAAATGGACTTGGTAAACAGGGTTTTCAGGGAACACACCATGACCTATGTAAAAATGGAAAAGAAATTTTAAAAAACCTCTGTGGATAGAAGAAGAGGAAAATAAAAATTCAATTAATTTCTACCTCTTATCCTTTAATACATCACAGACAAAACAGAGTATCTGGTCACAATGTCATTGTGTGTGGGAACATATGTGTAAACAGGCTTTTGAAATTACAGCACTGTTCTTTAAAAAGTACTTCATTGGTTGTAAAATGTTTTAGGAAGTCTTAATAAGTGCTATACAAGTTCTTCTATTCAAACGAGGTTGTACACTGAGCTACACAGGCAGAACCACACTTGTATTTTGCAGGTCTCTGCTTGGACAATGCTTGCTAGGTGCCCGAATCAACAGCATAAAACCAGCTTGCCTTTTGCACTGAATCAGAAGGAAGTGGCTCAGACACCCTGTGTAAACTCAACCCGACCCTCATACTTCTTGCTTAACACCAGGGATACAATCAGGAAGGCAGCCGACCAAATATTTTAACTGGAATTGTTACTGTGACCGGCTGCACTCGACATCTCTATAATTAGATTACTTTAATCACTTTGGCTGTACATTTTGTGGAGTTTGCTTTTCTTCATTCAGACCACTATAATTAACTGCCTTTCATTTTCCCAGACTCAACTTTCCTCACGGATCCCTTTAGGAAAATGAATCACTGGCAAAAAAAATCAGAGGAAAAGAATTTAAAATTGTGTTGATGTTTTGACTCTTTAATTTGCTGATTTTTCTTTTCTTTTTGTTGTTACATTTAGTGGTTTGATTGAGGCTTAATGCCTAGAGATGGGGCAGGATAGGCCTGTAATTGTCATCAGGATTACTCATTAGACTTACTGAATTGTGGGAGAGCTGGTCTGTGTACCAGCTCCTTCTCCAGCTAAAACCATTACCATCATCCTTGTCCATTTGCATTGTGAAGAACAGAATTGAGTGCAGTTCCCTTGCAGTAGAAACAAAATGAGTGTCAATGTGAGAGTGTCAGCTTTATTTACTTATGCGACATTAAAACTTTTATTTCTGCATGGTCTTCCAATAGAAATTTGAGTAATTGTATTTATATGGAAATGATTGGAAAACTCACCACCTTGTAACTCTGCATCCCTCTCTCCCATTCTCACCAAGTGGAGGAACTTCAGTGCCACTACTGGGAGGAGGATGTAACCAAAGTGTAGTTTGTGTAGGCAGGGAATAATACTCACACCCCATCTAGTGATATAGCAGATCACCGTACTATTGAAATCTGTGTCATTCTGTAACTGTGACAATTGCTCTGTCGACAGCTTTGTTTCAGTGACTACAATAAAAAAAATAAAATTCAGTGCATTATATAATGGATAGCCAACTAGAGCCTGCTCAATTCTTGTCCGTTGGGTTAAGTTAGTATGATCTCCATTGTTCTTCATTTCCAATGTCTGGATACTTACATGAACAGCTTGTACCGTGTCATGTTTCTGCACTGTGTATATCATGGTAAGTGCAGTACCTTCTGAGATTTTCACAATGAAGAAGCTCGGAAGGTTGCATACTGCTGTCATGAACCCACTACCGGGGGCCAAGGTCAGAAGCAGGATGCGGCAGTAATAGCTGATCTCCGTTGATGTAGCATTCCAAGTATCATAATTGACTTCTTGGGATGAGAAGGTGAAAATTCAACATCCTACAGTGAGGTTTATTTGCTTGGATGGTGGATGAGCATGAGGATGTGCATGTATATTGTGTGGGCAAAGGTATATATTTGTGTATTCAGTGGGAACAAGTTTAGATTAACCTCTTGATATTTGCTGTCTGGATTCTAAAATGAAGAATTACCATCTAGTGACTCAAGTAGAATCACCTTCTAGTATGTACTCCTCAGAAATTATAGTGCATTCCAGTGAGCAGGAATTGTTGCCAAAAGTTTTAAGATTTGATTTTTTAAATCCAGAGATAGGCTTCAGGTCATGACTTATTCTTGATCGTGATTTTTATACTCGAATGGTGACATCCACCATCAAAGAGCTTATCAGTAAAGACACAGACTATGATTGCTTTTATCACTACAAGAAAAGGCCCTATTTTACATAGCAGACATATTTCTGTCCTGTGCATAGGAGCCTCTTAAATTTCTTCAAAGAACCTGTGCAAAATGTTTATTTGTTGGATTTTCATCTTCCACTGTGTTGTGAATGAGCTGTTTTCTCTGCGTTGAGCTGTGGGTTATTAGTGAATGATGTTACATTGAGCAAAAAAGATTAAATCCTCAGATAGGATGGAGGGTTTCAAAATTCTGTATTTCAACAGAGTCTCATTAGGAGAGGCATTCCAGGTTGAATGCTGTGATTGTGTGAGTTGACTTCTGCAGCTAAGTTGGGCCCAGTGTTTTCAAAGACTTGCTAGCCTGTTTTGCATTCAGTAAGGGAGACTCCTGAAATCCTGTCTTTGGCCCCAATCCCTCTTGTGTGAATTGATAGCCCTCCAGCTTCAGTGCAACACTTTGTGCTTCAGTTGCTGCTATTGTACTGCATGTGTGATGAATCGGTCAGTAAATCTGTTTCTCTTGTGTTTTTATTTTCTTAACGTTGAAGCTGCAGCTTTTCTATAGTCTTTTGGATACAAATTGGATGGTGCATCAACATATTAATTTTTATTCTTTCTCTCATCTAATTGTCTTCTTTGCTGTCTTATTCTTGAGATACAAGTTTCTGCTTTTCTATAAATGTTGGTGTTGAGAACATCATAACTAATCTTGACTTTTGTTCTTATCTAATGTTCACACACACAGGTTTGTCTTTGAGCATCAGATAACGACGACATGCTGCCAATGTGCAGCCTGGCCTATTGAAGTCACTTCTAAGAACAAGAATGCACATTAACCTGGTGAAGGAAAGAACAAGGTGGGGAGAATAGCATGTCCCTGATCAGGAACGTTCTATAATTTGAATAATGAACTTCTCTTTGAAGACTGCCTCTTGAACACCTTGTTCATTCCTGCCTGTAACTGAAGCTGGCTCTGGTTAAAGCGCATTTTCTATTTAAACTGATTTTGTAACTGTAGTAGTAATGCCAGCACCTATATAATCAGAAGCAATTCAGTAACTATGAAATAATTTGGGATGTGCTAGAGGTATGATATCATGCTATATAAACAAAAGCTCTATTAATCTGTGTGCAAAGTATCTCAGAGCTGTAGATTAAATTTGTTTTGTTTAAGGTACAAAAAGGACATCGCAAACAAAAAATACAAACATATCAACTCTGCAGTTGTCCTGTACTGAATACTTGGAGGGCGGTTAACTCAGTTGGCTGGACAGCTGGTTTACAATGCAGAGTAATGCCAGCAGCTCAGGTTCAATTGCTGCACCAGCTGATGTAACCATGAAAGTCCTGCCTTCTCGACATCGCCCCTTGCATGTGATGTTGTGACCCTCTGATTAAACACACCACCTCTCTAACGAGGGAGTAGCTGTATGGTACTGTGATGACTATTCCTTACTTTACTTTTACAGAATTGACCTGGGTCCAATATTCTTGATGTTTGAAACCCAACCCAATTCACAGGAACAGTCCTTTTAATACAACACTCACAACGCAACTTTAATAATGTGTTAAGCTCTGTTGAACAATACTGGTTGCTATATACCTTACTTAGAAATATTGCATTTTGGTAAAACAAACAAGGACAGGATTTATACAATTAAAAGTAGGGCCTTGGGTAGTGTGTGGAACAGAGAGACCTAGGGGTTCAGGTACATAATGCTTTCAACTTTGTGAAACATACAGATAGTGGTTAAGAAGGCACTTGGCATGCTTGCCTTCATTGTTCAGACCTTTGAATATAGGATTTGAGAAGTTATTTTGAGGTTGTGCAGAACATTGGTGAAGCCTCTGAGGGAGTACTGTGTCCAGTTCTGGTCACCCTGTTTTCGGAAAGATATTTTTAAATTGGAGATGGTTCAGAAAAGATTTACCGGGATGTTGCCAGGAATGGAGGGTTTGATTTATATGGAGAGGCTGGATAGACTGGGATTCTTTTCACTGGAGCTTAGGAGTTTGAGGGGTGACTTTAATATAGAGGTTTATAAAATCATGAGGGATATAGATAAAGTGAATGGCAGATGTCTTTTCCTGAGGGGAGAGGATTTCAAGACTGGGGGACATATTTTTAAGGCGAGAGGAAAAGCTTTAAAAAAGACATGAGGGACTTTTTTTTTACACAGAGAATGATTTGTATGTGGAATGAACTTCAGAGGAGGTGGTGGATATAGGTACAGTTGCAACATTTAAAAGACAGTTAAATAAGTACATGAATAAAAAATGTCTGGAGGGATATGGGCCACGGCAGGCAGGTGGGACTAGTTTAGTTTGGGATTGTGATTGGCATGCACTGGTTGGACCGAAAGGTCTGTTTCCGTGCTGTATGACTCTATGACCCTAGTGCTAATAATCAACCAAACAAGGTAATAAGGCACCAAGCACTTTAAGAAAATATTGAACAGTTTAACTGTGTGCTGAATGATACAATAATGCACCAAATATTTTAAGATCTCAATGAACATGATACCACACAGAACACTACGATAGTCCTGCACAATTTTTAACTGTATTAATAATATTACTGTAATGAATGCTACAGTGCAAACAAATGTAAGCACTTAAACACTTTAATATTAGATTAAACTTTATAATACTATCTTTGCCAATCATAGTAAGTCCACTCTAAACAGTAAAATGTGGTATGAAATAATATAACATTGTACCGAAGATCAATACTGCAAACAGTGTTGCCCAATTGAAATAAATGTGATTCTGAAGCAAACATTATAATACCATAACAAAGAGCAGGGGAGTTTTTCCCCAGTATTTTACCCAATATTTATCCCTCCACTAATCTCAATAAAATGCATATTGTCGCATTGCTGTTTGTGGGACCTTATTGCATGCAAATTTTGTGGTGTATTTCCCACGTTACAACAATTATTTTATTGGCTATAAAGCACTTTGGAATAGTAGGTTGTGAAAGGTGATACATAAATATAGTTTCTGTTTTCTGAGCATCATTTTGCTTTTACAGAATAAGACTGTTCCCTTTACACCAGCCTTGTTAATGCTAAATATTTGCCCATATTTTGTGCAATTTGAATCCAATTCAACCAGTCTGTTCTAACCTACATCAACTGCGTTTTAAAAACCTAGATCATTTACAATATTCCTCCTAATCTGCTGACCTTACCTCAAATCCACATTGTACTGTACAGTGAAACTGACTGTGCACAATTAACTTTGTTTAATGTACACAAGTGAAGCCATGCGGCATCTTAAAATGATTGCCAACAAAAGGTCTGCACACAAAAAACAAAAATTTGTTTTGACCATATTCCACTCCATCTTTCTTACAACTAAAATGAGTTCAGCTTTTACTCACTTAAGTTGTTAAGTGCCTGAAAGGTTGCGGGATGTGAATTCAAAAACTTTGGATAAGCATTTAAAAATAAGTATTTGCTGTGCTATGGAGAAGGAGCAGAGAATAGGAATAATGGAATGGATACCAGCTTAGGCCTTAATTCATTACAATTTAGAAGAATGAGGGGTGATCTTATTGAAACATAAAAGATTCTGAGGGGTCTTGACAGGGTAGATTTTGAGAAAATGTTTCCACTATTTCAAACTAGGGGACGTAGTTACAGAATAAGGGGATGTTCATTTGAAACTGTGATGTGAAGGAATTTCTTCTCCCAATGAGTATGAATGTCCGGAATTCTCTACAACAGAAAGTTGTAGATACTGGATCAAAAAATATTTAAAGAGGGGGTAGATATTTGAAATACTGGGGAGTTGAAGGCTATGATCAACTGGCATGAAAGTGGAGTTAAGGTCTGGAGCAGATCAACCATGATCTTGTTGAATTGTGGGCCGGAATACCCTACTCCTACTCCTATTTCTTATGTAATTTCATCGCTCTTTCAAAGAGCAGACACAAGTATAATGGACTGAATGGCTGACTGCGCTGTCCTGTTTTGATTCTATTATTTGTGACCCTGTCCTTATAATTTGGCACATAGAATTATTCTTGTCAGACTCCTTTAGACCTTCAATGATGTGTTAATGCCCTGTTGCCCACAAAAACAGAATCCAACTCATTCCCCTCCTGTGTCTGCAGTAGGCAACCCCTTGATTATATTTGGATGTTCCCTTTAATTCCTTTTACAACTATATAGGAGATTCTGAGGTGGTCCACAAACACTGAATTTGTGAAATAAGTTATTCACAAACACTAATGAGATAAACCAGCATGTACCCTACATTTTGGTAGTGTTTGATGCGAGATAAATATTGGAAACAAAACTGCAGAAGCAGGAAACCCTTGCCTATGTGGATTCTAATCAATTCCCTGTGTTAATCCTGCAGATGGTAGGTGGAACGCATTGTGTAAACAGCATAAACAACCATTTTCAATCATTTCCTCAGGTGTTCTGTCGAATTTCCCAGTAACAATTGGCCCAGTTGGCAAATTATGATCCCACAATAGAATATCAGGGGTCCAAATGTTACTCTATCCACAAGATCATGATAAGCCCACAATTATATATTTTTACTGGGAAAGCAGAGGAAATTGTGACATGATTCCCAAGAGATTGGTTTTAAATAAACCTTACATAATAAACCCTTGTTCAGTCATAGTAACCAATTGCCACCACCACCAATCGCTTTGATTACTAATGAGCTTTCAGATTGGCATCACAATTTCCATAAATAGTAAAATCTGTTTGGCATCCAAGCTGGGAATAATTTCTCTTAAATTCTAATTCCCAATTACCATAGCTTTGAGTTTTAAAGGAAATGCAGTGCAGGCTTTTATAGGCACTGGGTGCAGGAGGACGAGATGGTATAAAGGATTAATGCACAATTTCTCTCCAGTTAAATCTAACCCAAATTGATGAGACCAAAGGAAGGATCGTTCTTTCCTGGTGTGCACCAGAACTTGTAAGAAGTGTAGTTCAGAAGATGCGGGACTTGATGCTTTTCGGGTTGCATACTATTCATTAAGGACAGAGAACTCTGATAAATTGCTCAGCACTTTTGAAGAACCAGTAGTGACATGATAGACCGAATTCCTTTTCCTGTGTTGTATGATTCAATGATTCATTCTCACCCCTAACAAATTAGCCAACCTAAGGTTCATCATAACAGGTAGGAGCAAATTACTGCAGTTGCTGGAATCTGGACTGAAAACAAAATGGTGGAAATCACAGCAGGTCAGGCAGCATCCATGGAGAGACAGCAAACTAACACTGAGCCTCGATGACTCTTCATCAGAGCTGATGTGAAATGTGGAGGGGGCAGCATTTATGCAAAGGTGGGGGGTGGAGTGCTGGGGGAGAAAGTGTGTTGATGGAGCAGATTAAGTAATTGGAATGTGAGAATGGCAGGACAATGGTGTATTTAACTGCTAAACTAGAAAGATAGTCCCACTGGAGTGGGGGTCGAGGAGAGAAGACATGGTGACAGAGAATGCAACAAGAAAAGCTAAAAGAAAGGGAAGGAATGGGAGTGGACTTCTTCATAACCATGCTACAGGAAACAGTTTTGGGAATCAAAGATCTGTGTTTCTCATTCAGTCTTAGGATCTGAATGTCGTTTGTAAAGGTGGGCTTTATTGTCCATTCCTTGTTGCCCCTGAAGGAGCTGGGTCTTTTTTTTTTAAAGAGTTTTAGGAGTAGTAGCTCCATCAATTGCAAGTCTTTACTTTTAGGCCTTCAGTTACTCTGAGTTCTGCAGTTCAGGAGGTCCTTGTTTAATGGTGAAGGCAACGGTGTCGTGACTAAAATTTATCCCCCTACCTAGCCATAAAACTAGATTATCTGATCTTCATCATATTGTTGTGGGGTCATGACAACCACTTTTGAAATGCAAGTTATTTCCTCTTCTTTCTTTGTGAGCAAGAAGATATGGGGCCTTTAATGAAATCACTGTGACATACTGGAAGTGACAGAGGTTCAGGATTCCCATATTGTGTGCATCAAGTCCTAAGAGATGCTGGTTATTTTTCAAGTGCCACCCTTTTTGTTTAGGGCCGTATTACCCAGTTCCTTGATTCTGAAGTGTGAAAGATTGGAAAAAGAACAATTTGCATTTCTATTGCACCTATAATGTAGTAAAATATCCCTCTTCCAGTAATGGTTAGCAAACAAAACTTGAAACTGAACACAAAAAGTAATATCAAGACAGGTCACCAAATTCTTGGCAAAAGAGAAGAAAAAGGTAGATAAACTGAATACAATGGAGCTATTCCAGAGTCTAGGGGGTAAATAGCTGAGGGTACATCTATCAACGATGCAGCAATAAAAATTGGGAATGTGAAAGAAAATGGAAATAGAGGAGCTCCAAGAAATTAGGAAGACATCAAAAAGGCAAGGATTCAAATTAAAAAAAAAACTAATCACACTAAGGTCTGACTCATTTTATTGGTCCACTGGATTGAGAAATTGATACCAAATCAACACTCATGTTGACTGACACAGTAGCCATGATGTGGATGTGCCGGTGTTGGATTAGGGTGGACAAAGTCAGAGGTCACATGTCACTAGGTTATACTCCAACAGGTTTATTTAAAATCATAAGTTTTCGGGGCTCTGATCCTTTGTCAGGTGAAGTGCTTCATCCTGATGAAGGAGCAGCGCTCCTCAAGCTTGTGATTTTTAAATAAACCTGTTGAACTATAACCTGGTTTCATGTGACTTCTGATTAACTTAGTGGCATTCTTAGGGGCCATGGATTAGTCTGTCTTCCTGGACGCCCTTGACTGGGAGAAAAATATTACAGGAAATGGAGGGGGATTCTGCCTGGGTTTTTGCTCAGGCTGGAATAAGTCATTTTCGGGTTAATTCAATGTCTGCTTTCGAGAGAGCTCTGGCCAATATATCACATTGTTTGAATGTTTGTCAGCTCAAGGCTTGGCTTCCAGTCAAGACTTTGTCCAAAGGATCAGAACCAATCACTTGCTGTCCTTTGCTTCCAGCCACTGAGGTTCCTCATTGTGAAAATAATTTGGAAGGAAACAGCCTTGGAAGGATGTCAGTTTGTGAACATGGTTCAGGTTGAATATTATATAATACTGTCATACAACACAGAACAGCAACAGTAAAATACTTACCAGATGTCTTACTTTTAACCCTGAGTCTGACGGCTGTCGTTATAACAAGCCTGTCTACTAAAAACCAAGTCTTGTCACAAGGACAGGAATTAAACAAGTTTGGGTAGCTTTAACTTCCCTATGATTTTGTTTCTTTTTTTTTAGGACAAAATCGTTCTGTGGCTTCACCTATACCAATCCCTGTAACCTCATCCAGCTTTACAGTCCTCTGACATATATGTGATACTTCTAGCCTTTTGAGCTCGAACTCTAGCCTTTTGAGCATTCCTGATTTTAATTGCTCCACAATTGATGTCCCTAACAACAGCTGTGTAGGCATTAAGTTCTGAAATTTCTTCCCTAAATATATCCAATAACTCCCTCCTCACCTTTGACTACTTATTCCCTTGATAAAGTTTTGTTCAGCTGCCCTAAATGGGCTAGATTTTGTGGTCAGCGACAAAGCAATAATACTCACCGCTAATCTCAATGAAAACTGTCAGCAGTGGTCTTAAGTTTTCCTTGGTACTGACTATCCTTTCCCCAACAGTGGTTTAAATCTAAAGCCAAGTCAAAGGGATCTCCAGGTGAGAAACAGCAGTTATCAGGAAGCAGAGTAAGCAGACAATGACATTTGATCGATTCTAACAGACAATTAACCAGAATGTTAAAAATGATTTATCCATCACTATTAATTACAATTTTCAGATAGTGAAAGAAATTATTCTGATTGGATTAAGATAGAAGCTAAAATAACTTGGTGTCACATTGTGTAATGTAGTGTTAACACCATTATTTCTACGACACAATCTAGGCCTATATCTCCTGTCTGACTCAGTGTCATATACTACTATAAAGTATCTTGGGATTTTTCAGTCAGTTAAAGGTGCTATATAAATGAAGGTTGTTCTTGGCTCTTGTGGAGTAAATGTTCCAACTGGAGCAGTTGCTAAATGAACCTCAAAGACCCTTGTCCTGAATCATACTTTGCACAGTTTAAAAATAACAAAATGTAATTGCTTTAGAGTGTGTTTAAAGAGTGCTTTGTAGAAAATGTACTCCTGTTTAATGATTTTATGAACATATCAAAATATGTTGTTCACAATGTTGCCTCATGCAATGAATAAGTTCTTTGCCTAATTGTATGTATTTAGCAGTTTTGAGTATGGAGTATGGATTATGTCTCAGTGTTGACTTGTTAATTCTCAGCATTTTTTTTCAAATCCAAATTTCTTTCCCACTGATTTGCACAGACTTCAGGTTCCATGGACAATGGCTTCCCTCTTATATTTTAATCTAGAAATCTTTACATTTGAGCCTTGAGTTGTGAATATGAGCAGGCTTTGTTACCAATGTGGGCATCACAGCTGATGTTTGCCTCACCTGGTGTCTAAACATCAAGATATCTTTCTGTGGCATGACACTGGATAGATATCAGAAGCTGAGGAGCCATGAACAGTGACTAGGATGGGCAGGCATCAGATAGGGACCGGAAACAGAGGGACATAGGATTAGAATTGGGAGTAGAGGCCTACTGGATCAGGATCAGGAGCAAGAACCCAAGATGATGTTTCTTCCCTTTAGCTCTGTGGTGCTATTAACATCTGAGACCAGGTAGCTAGTATGGTTCTTCCTTGTACTGTATAGCTCAATTTCATATTGTGAAGTACTTTATCAAGTAAATCATCAAAAGATATTGGAGGGAACTGACTTAGTGGGAAAAGTAGCACATTTAATTTGGCTATTTTAAAGATACGTAAAGCCAAAACTTTACATGAACGTGTGAATTAGGTCACTAAAACCAGACACCCAAATAATTTATCGTCATTTGTGTCAACAGTTGTCGTGTCACTTGCTGAGCATCTCAGTTTGGTGTTGTATCCCAACTGAAGATAATTCTCAAGACTTACTCGGATTTTGTACAAGATGATAAACTATGACCTACCTGCCAGTTGAGGTGAATATAAAAGATTAAGAAAAAGCAGTTCCCCCAATGTCCAATATTCCTACAGAATTTATTTTATAATGCAAGAACTCGCATTTATATAGCTCCTCTCATGAGCTCAGAGTACAGCATACTTTTTGAACAGTAGGAACTATTTTTATGTACAAACCACAACATCATGTTGTAATTAGCAATGTTCCACAAACAATATCATCATATTGGCCAGATAATCTGTTTTAGTGATATTAGTTGAGGGATAAATAAGAGCTGGGGCACCGGGAGAACATCTTTGCCCTTCTTTAAAATAATGCCGCAGGATCTTTTATATATCCACCTGAGAGGGCAGACAAATCCTGTGTCACGTTGAAATATGGCACCTCCAACAGTGCAGCACCTTTTCTGTTATTAGGTGGATTGGACATGTTAAATTGCCCATCGTGTTCAGGGATGTGTAAGCTAGGTGGATTAGCCATGGGAAAATGTGGACTTATGGAGATAGCATGGGGGGCTGTGTCTAGATGGAATGTCCTTCAGACAGCTGGTGTGGAGTTGATGGGCCAAATGGTCTCTTTCCACACTGTAGGGATTCTATGAACTGGAATATCAGCTTTCATATTGCTTTTTCCAGCCTCTGGAGTGAAACTTGAACCACAACATTCAGGATCAGCAGTGAGAATTCACTCACTGAGCCACAGCTAAGACCATATAGCCAATAAACATCACCGCAAAGGTTAATGACTTAAATTTACCCCACCAAATTACCTGTCCGTGTTAAATACTGAGAACTACAAATTATTTACATTATGGAGGTCTATCCAGACAACATGAGCTTCCCATCACGCGGATTGGGTGGTTAGGCACATTACACCACAATTCTACTTTTGCTTTCTGTGACTGAATTTGCTGTCTGGTGAGAGTCTTCATTCTCTCACAGCTGTTGAGTTCCTATTTCTTAGTGCAAGTCCACAGTGCTAAAGTGAGCACAGATGCTCTTTAGCATAGATCTGGGAGTGAGAGATTGCTGAAGATGCAACCAACCATGTTATTGTATGTTCTGTTGTTATTTTAATTCTGCTATTCTGATGAAAGTGTCAATTACTTTGAAATGTTTGGAAGTGGGGTGTTGTGAAGCATAAATGAATTTAAACAGAAGGGAAATACAGACAAGAAGATATTGCTACAAATACATAGCAACGCTTAGCAACTGGAGAATGTCTCCCTCCCAAATTTGGCAAGCCCACAGGGAATGCCAGGTGTGGGAAATGGGAGTTGTCTTATTGATGCAATAAAGTAGGTGGAGTGCTCTTCTGAGATTGAAGGCGATCATATTTGTGGAAAATTGCTGAAAGCTTTAACCTGCATCTAAATCTGTGCAGTGCTGCCGTTGGGGTTTCTTTTACAATCTCTGATATTCTCCAAATTGAGCATGAAAATTCATATTTTCAGGAAAAAACATGCAGACTCATTCAGGGCCATTTGTCATGTTCAGTCTGATATTTATGTGAGTATTCCACGCAGCCATCAATGCTGTAATGTGCAGCCAACCACTGGGGTGTCAATGTCCTTCCAGAGAAGCCAACAATATCCACACCCCCTGCTTGCGTTCAGTTCATATGTTAACAAAACTCACTGCTGAAGGTTTCGGCATCAGTCACGTCCCATGCAGCATCTGCTTCCCTTTTCAACTTTTCTAGATTGGGTGCTTTTCACAGCAATCCAACAAAAAGTGGAGTGTTCTTTTAAAAAATAAACATTTATCAGGGTTCGAGTCAGAAGGAATTTCACCTAAACGGCACCTTTAATAGTGACAGTCATGATTTAGGCTGCACCCAAAAATTGAGTGGTGCTCAGGCTGACTTTGCTGAGGGTTGTCCAATTTAGTAGAGGGGCTCTAAAATAGATGTTCCTCTCCTTATTAAGGAGACATAATGACTGTTTTAGGCAGTCACCAGGGATATAATCTTTCCCAAAACATTGTTTTCTCACTGAGGCTCCACTGAAGAGTCAGTGGATTTGAATTGTGGAAGATGGATGGTGTATACTTGCAAGGAAGGATTTGATGGTTTCCTAATGTTTCGACATACTCAGCTAATCCTTCTGCTTGGATTGAAGTGCACTCATGTAGAAATGTTTATCTTCCAGCCATGTGACTTTCACCATGACCCATGCAGACACTGCAGGCATCCATCTTAGAGACACTTCAATAAAGACTCCAGGTTGCTGCATTACAAACATAGACATAGGCAGAAGTGAAGCTGAGTTGAACTGAGGAAGAGCTATAAAAAAGCACAGCTACTGACAGAGCAATACAGGAATATTCAGAGCTTTAAAAGCGACTATGAGCAACTGAAATACACACAAAAGAAACAGTCCACAGAGGAAACACAGGATGAGTGAAAACGGCTTTGGCTTTTCCTGTCCTAACTTTGCTTTAAATTAGCAATGATATAAAACAAAACTGGCACATTTCCCACGTGGAATGGCACAATTATGAAATAGTGACAGATCTGTGTAACAAGCCAGAGCAGCTACCCATTGCTACAGCTGTCACTATTGAGAAGAAACTGTTTTAAACTGAATTCCATCCTGAAATTCTCTGAAAAAACAAACTGCAGAATTGTTGAAAGCCTTGAAGATAGACTTTGAACCCCAAGTGAATATAACTTTTGAATGGTATTTTTTAAATATTTGGGCCCAATGTGAAAAAGCGTTCATTGATCAATATGTGATTTCATGAACTCAGCACACAGATTCCTGTGAATTTGTGCAACTAAAAATGATCTAATTAAAGACAGGATTGGAGTAGACATAAGAGATCCTACAGTGGGAGCATGTTTACTGAGAGATGAGTTATGTTTTAAGTTATCTTTTTTTTTCTATCCTATTCTGTTAATGTGAATGGCGACATGGATGTACAGTGAAGGTACACACTTTTCTCTGTATTTTTACATTGAATTCACATAACAATAAATGATTCTATTCAATTCAGATGAGAAGCTCACTTTCAGGAAAACACTTGACATGCAGAAATGCAGAGGTTGTAAATCAGCAGCTGGAACGTATTCATGGCTGAACAGACTAGGTCTTGCATTGTTCTGATGGATACTCCAGGCCCAAAGGGCATAATGATCACATAGAAAGGACAAAGTGAGAAGTGACCCCAGCATGAGAAAGCAGTATTCTCAATACCAGAAACTGAATCATTTTGCTCACAAGTGTATCATTATAACAAAATACATCAAGCAAGTATAAATGGCCACTGGAGAGTTATCAGCTAAAGATTCTGATCAATCATTTTACACAATACAATGAGCTGGTTCAGTTAGATCAATATGTTACAGATCGTTCGTGGCTGTTGGAAAGAGGACTGCAGAAGGAGAATATCAGGTTAACAAAGTGTCAGATTGACATTGGTACACTATGCAACAGCACCAACTTTGTACAGCAGCTCCTTCAATAGATTCTCTGTTTTACGTGAAGAATGAAATTGTATATATTGTAGAGTACAACACAGTGTAACTTATCTGAAACTGCCTCATGGAACAAGGTTATATCATGACTTCCATCATGGGTGCTGAACAAGACTAAACATTAGCTCATCTATGAGTGGGAAGGTCAAAGGTTTAAGCCCCACTCTAGGATACCAGCTCACTAACAAAGTTGACACCTCAGTACAGTGCTGCAAGAGTGCTATATTATCAGAAGTGCCATCTTTCAGACAAGATGCAGTTGGTTCAAACCTCATTTCAGTATGTATAGGGTTCAGTGAAGAGCTGCACTGCTTGAAGTGTTGCTTTTTGGATGCGACATTAAACTCAAATGTTTAATCATTTTCTCAGATGTTAAAAATAAAACCCCTTGGCACTGATATCCTGGTCAATATTCACCCTGAACCAAAACCTGAACCAAGATTACCTGCTTGTGTCTCATTCCCGTTTGTGTGATTTTCTGTGTAGACATTAGCTGACATCTGACTTAATAACAATGAAAAACAATTCATTGACAGGTAAGGCACCTTTTGATCATCCAAAGATTTTAAAGGGGACCAAACATGACCTGTGCCTCTCTTTTCTCAAATCAGCCATAATAATTGTCTACAGACATAAACAGAAGAACATAGTGCAAAACCAAAATACCTCCATGTTACTGAGAAAATCAGCTCAAGAATAAAGTGAACATTGGTTTGTACTCAATAGACCTTTTGTTAAAATGATTGAAAGCAGGAATTCTACCTGTATTTGTTACAGAATGATTAGAAACAATGTTTGTTTCAATAAGATTAACCATGTGATGGTATACAGGCAGTCTCCAGGTTGCGAATGGCCTCCATCTTGAGTCCATTGGCAAGTCAATTTGTATACAAAACAGGACAATGTAAAATAGCTGTTCGTAAGTATGAGGAAGCATTCACATATCAAATCTTTAAAATTAATATTAATATATCTCTGTAAGGGATTTCATTCGTAACTGACTGAATTTTAACAATTGTATTGATATTTGTATGTGATTTTTAAAATTCTTTCAGACTGTTGATGTGAATTTGCCTGTGGCAAGGTTCATTGGAGCACAGATGAGAAAATTATTTGATGCATGCCTTTGGTATGTTGATCTGTACTTCCAGTGGGGTTGGCTGCCATGCTATGAATCTCTGTGCCTCAATGGACTAGGTACATCTGACTGCAAAGCAGTCCCAGGTATCTCTCACCATGTGTTAGGTAACTCTCACTGCAGACCAGATACCCTTTACTGTGGAAAAACACAAAGTGTTATAACTTGGGGAAATGTGAAAATTGGCTCCTTCCTTTTAAATCTCTCTCGGTCAATCACAACAAATTTTTTTTTGTACTCATCTGTCATACTTTCTTTTGATCGAGTTAATTGTGTTTTAATTGAAGGAGCCAATTTGCAAGGGTTTTCTTGAGTAAAAGAAAGAGGAATTTTATTACCAACTAAACCCGAAAAAAAAATCTTGACATCTAACACAGATCCAAACACAGGTGATAAGTTTAAACAGAAGTGGGGAGTGTGTCTAGTACTGACAGGCAGGTAAAGGCTTTGCACTTTAGAGTCCATGAGTTGTGAGAATGACCTGAGTTCCCTCCATTTAGCTTTTGCCTTTCACCTCCCGATATGTGAATTTATCATGTTAGTATAAATTAAACAAGAGATGTGGGGCTGAATGTGACCAAAAGTCAGCCAGGTGTCAATTTTGCAGCATTTTCGTGGAGCATTTCTCTCTGTGAGCTCTATTGAGTTATTTCATGCAATCTATGTTGCCTACCTCATTGTGAATGCACCATGCTTCTATGGTGCTGTTCTCATGCTATTGTGTGTTCACCAGCAGCAAAAGTACTCACTATTATCGAGATCTCCTAGCCTTCATGCTCTTGGCCCTATATTTAAAGCCTAGCTATGTACCATGTCAATTGTGCCAGCTCCACATACACATACTGGGAGAGAAATGGCACATGGGTGGCACAGGTGACTCTTTACTGGAGAAAGAATCTCACATTCATAAATGTATTGTTATTTTATATTATCACCTGTCTAACTGATTATCATTGTAACTGCAGCTACAAGGATCAAGCTACACACGCTAACTGTCCTGAGCACCATACCATGTTAGAACCTTAACTAAGAACCTTACTCTTTTCCTAACACTCAGAGTAGAATAGCGTTGTGCAGCGTGTGAGCATCGCATATTGGAAAGCTTTCAAACAGTTAGAAATGTTAACTTTATTGAACAACATGGACAACGAATGAAAAAACTAAACAGAGCTTCTTTCTCTTCTAGAAGTAAATAGGCTGCTTGCTTTTCATTGCCAATGAACGATCATTTCACCCAACTCCGATCTAATGGAATTGTGTGTCAATTAAGTCCCGTCTGGCTTTTTGCCCCTGACACAATGCTAAAGATTCCTCCTGATCAATGTCCTCACCTTCCTCCTTGGAAGACTGCTGTTGCTGTTCTAGCTCTTCAGTGTCAGTCAGGGCGGCACGGTGGTTAGCACTGCTGCCTCACAGCGCCAGGGACACTGGCTCGATTCTACCCTCAGGTGACTGTCTGGCATTTGCACATTCTCCCCATGTCTGCATGGTTTCCTCTGGGAGCGCCGGTTTCCTCCCACAGTCCAAAGATGTGCAGGTTAGTGGATTGGCCATACTAAATTGCCAGGGATGTGCAGGCTATGTAGGATAGCCATAGGAAATGAGACGTCATGGGGATAGGGTAGGAGGTGGGCCTGGGTTGGGTGCTCTTTGGCATGCCAGTGTGGACTTGATGAACCAAATGGCCTGCTTCCACACTGTTGTAGGGGTTCTATGATATCTACACATTGCTTGCTTGTTTTGTGTAGGGCCCAGTATGCAAAGGTTGTACAGTACACTCTGTCTGGTCTGTACTGCACGGATCCCTCAGACCGACTCAAGCATTGGTAATTCATCTTCAGGAGACCTATCATCTGGTTCCATATTGGCTCTGGTGGAAGAATAGGCTGCATTGGATCTCTGTTTGACCTTGGTCAGGAGGTTGCATAACAGAGTCATCAGCTGTGATTGCAGAGAGCAGCCTTAGTCTCCTTGTAATCATTCTTGTTAGGCAGCAGCCCTTGGAACAAAGCAGGAGCATGAGAGTTCTTAAAGATATAGACATCATGGCAGTTTGCAAGATACCTGGTGCATACTTCTAAAATGTGGAATGCATGATCACAGATGCCTTGTACATTGATGGAATGGAATCCTTTTCTGTTGATGAAGTCTTCTGCGTTATGATATAGCTCTCTCAATGCAATGTGTGTGCAGTCTATAGTGTCGTGCACCTGGGGGAGCCTGGCTATGTTGGCAAAGCCCAGTGCCTGGACTGCAGCATTGATCTTGTCACAGGGAAACAAAATGGAGTGGCCTGATCTGGCACAAATTATGCTGGCAAAAGCTTCAGCACACTTGTAGATTGAGGATCAAGAGACCCCACACAATGGATCCTTAGAAGTAGCCAGTCGCATAAGTTAGCACAGCTGTACCTTGACTGCCACTGGAATGGGATGGCCACCCGATCCCTTAAGGTCATAAATCCCACTCCAGCAGATGGCATTGTTCTGTGGCAGTGTGCCAGGACATCTCAGTTTGCAGTGATTCTCAGCCACTCATCTAGAGTAGAAATGACATCGAGGACAACAGCCTCCTATTACCTCCTATACATCCTGAGGGGACCTTCAGCAGTGGCAGTTTTTTATCTGAAAGCTTTTGAGCAGCACCTGGAGGCTGTTGCTGCTCCTAAGTTTGCTGGCCTGATTGTTCCTCCTCAGTTTCTCTGTGCCTTTGTTTTACCCCAGCCACACAGATGATAACCCCTTGCCGTGGCATGTTCATTCCATATGGGTTCTCAGGTTTCCCTATAACTGACCAGCTGGGCCATATTTGGATTATTTGTAGGGAATGTTTGGTACTCATTCTTCACAACTGATCACTGCATCACTAAAGGTTCAGGAAAGATTGATGAAAATGGCTGTCAAGTTTTCATACATGAGCTAATGTGGTGATGCATAGAAGATACAACAGTACAGCACAGTACAGGCCGTTCAGCCCACAATGTTATGCCGACCTATTATCTACTCTAAGATCAAAACTAACCTGCATACCCTTCATTTTACTACCATCCATGTGCCTAGCCAAGAGTTGCTTAAATGTCCCTAATGTATCTGACTCCACTACCACCACTGGCAGCACATTCCACACACCCACCACTCTGTGTAAAGAACCTACCTCTGATATCTCCCCTATACCTTCCTCCAATCACCTTAAAATTATGCCCCATGCAACCCATAACTGTGACTTTAGTGCACTGCAGAATTTTATGTCCCATCAATCCCATTCTGTCCCTGATGCTTTTCAGTGAGCACTGAATAATCCACTCAAGATGGCAGCAACTAGGACTCCTCACCAGACCTTGGCGACTCTGTCCACTTCCCTTCCTTTTCTTCTCCTTTCTTCTTTTCTTGCTTTTCTCTTTCTTTCTTTTAGTCCTTTATGCTTTAGAATTCCATTGTGGAGGTGGCGATGGCAGCAGCTGGGAGACTTTGACGGTCATCCGCAAGGCAGTTGGTAGTGTTTGGCAGCATCATAGCTTCATCGATGACCGGAGCAGTGCCAGAGCGGGACTCCGCAGCGAAGCGGCAATGGAACGTGGCAGCAGCTGGGGCCTAACTCGAGCCCTGATGGTGGTAGCGGCGGTCAGCGAGAAGGCACAGTCAGTTGCGAAGGATGACGGCAGAGGTGGTCAGCAGTGAAGTGGCAGTCGGGGCCGAGGCCTTGCGAGTGGCTGTGAGGCTTGGCGTGCCTAATGGAGGTCAGCAGCGGCAGTCTGTGACAAAGGTGGCTGGTAAACACAGACAGGCCTTAGCTCTGTGCAGGGGAGCGTCTGCAGGCCCATGGCTTAAGAAAGGACTTTAATGTTTGAGTTTTTAACATTATTTCTTTATTTTTCCACTTTTATACAAAGAAGACTGTAGTGCTGAACTTTTTAACTTATATCTTTATTTTTCTACTTTTTGTAACTAAGATTTTGTATCTAGGTATTTTGTATGTAAGATGGCACCATGTGTTGCAACATTGTACAGATAGTTCTTCTGTAACGTGATAGTTGCGTTCTTGTGCGACTTCATGTTATAGAAAACGCTGTACTGTACAGCAGGAAGTTCTCATTATCCAAATAGCATCCACTATTAATCAATTGCGTTACAGCCAATTCACGTTAACAAAACATGCGTTACCTGTACAATTTTCACTATACTCTTGTACCCTGTACTTGAATACATGTGACGATAAAACCTAAATCTAAATCTGAATCTGAATCTGATGCAGCAAAACTGTATGCCAGCTCCAATCTGCTCCGTTTCTGCAGCGCTTTATTCTCATTCTAACCATACTCCAGTTCTAACACATTACATCAATGATCAACAAAATGTTATTCCCAATTTAATCCATTCTATCACTGACCAAGTAAAGCCATATTTCGGCCCTAGCCCTTTCTATCATTAACCCAAGTAATCTTTGGTTTGAAACTGACTATTCTAAGACATTTGAGGCTGTGTTCTATTTCTCAGTACTGACACATGCTGTCAGAGAACATAACTTTTCATTCAAAAAAAACTTCAAAATCGCAGAAGAATGTCACTGCAGGACAGAAGTCCTCCTCACATTCCAGGCTTTGTGTCTTTTTGATTCGCATTCACCAGGAATTATCACAATGCTGCAGTGAGAACAATAGTAAATGTCACTTTATTAGTCAGAAAAGCAACTTGTGACTGTCTGTTATTCATTGACATTGCAGCAGAAGGAGTTTGCAGGAACATGCCTTAGAAAGGTCTCAGGACACAAAATGTGGAGGTGTGACATTTCAAACATCACTGAGACTCCTTTTTGTGCATTTCAATGTCCTTAGCAGGTGTTTCTTGTCACTCCACATCCGGGAAACTGATTCCCTGAACATTTCTATCATTAAGATTGCAGAATGGACATAAACAAATGCATCAAAACCAAAGCAAATTCTTTAATTTGCAGCTGTCTTTGCATGTATGTTAAGTATTGTACTTAGTGCTGAAATGTCAAAATCAAAGTGAACCCATGATGGAGAAACAGCAAATTCCTTTCATTTTTCTCAAACTGTAAGCCTGAAAAGGATAGATTTATCTAAGTCTTACACATTGCTAAGCTGGGGGATACACATGCAGTGTGTTGAATGGTGCCTTGGTGAAGACCAGGAGCAAGATGCTGGGTTTCCTTCTTAGCACCTCAACAACCTTAGTTCTAAGTCTAAATGCTGTGCAGCGCACAAACCAAGATCATCCCTGGCCTCCATGTGGAGCCAAGACTGAATTGATTATTATATTGTCCTTAGGCTAGGATAGTGGCTTACACCTTTCTGTTTTGGTTGATAAGAACACATATACTTGCAGATTATGAAAATGGGAAAAGATGGAAGGTTTGGACCTTTCCTGGGTTGTCGAGAGTTTACCAGTAGAGACTTTCGGGAGCTGAAAGTCAAAAGAACTGAGGATGGTCTGCTGTTTGCAAAAACAACTGTAACTTTGCAAATAAAAATTTTAAAAGAGAAATAAGAAAATTATCAAGAGAACAAAGTCAGCACCAGATCCTTTTGGGTAGGGACTCGGAGTGGTCAATGTTTTAAACTTTAACTTCATTTGCTGACAGAGGAGCATGTGCAGTATGCTCTAGGGAAATACTTGCAAATGCACCAGTGAATGAGATTTGAAAAATGTTTCTGTGTGTGTCTTTTTTTTCAGAAACATGTCTGCAGTTCTTTGGTTTGATGACACTTTTAGTTATATTTTTGACTATCATTTGAATGTATAGTCTTAATCATTAAAGATCGGGCATCAGTTCTGACAAAGGGATGCTGGATTTGAAATGTTAGTTCCATTTTTCTCTGAACAAATGCTGCCAGACCTGCCTGCGTTTCTCCAACACTTAGTGTTTTTATTTAAATTATTTTTGAGTTTATTGAAGGAGCCTGATGATGAAGTAAGACATTTACACAGCCCATGGAGTAGGGGGACTTGATTTCAGTGCATTTCTGTCAGAGTCTTACATTGTTAACGAACCCTAGATTATATTGAGAAAATCTATGGAACTCCAACCATCTCTCTTTCCACCCCTACCACTGTACTTATCTGTGAAAGCAACATAAAACTATTGCACAAATGATCACTTTTCTTTAAATACAAGAACAAGACACTTTGAAAAAATGAAAAATTTGTACAGGTTTTAAATTACCTGAAATTTGCACAGAATGCTCAGGAAACCTTGGGTTCCAAGGTATCCTAGCCAAAAATCACTTGTCTAAGGTAACCATATAAACTACACAGAGTTCCTTTCCCAGATCACCATGTGACAGCCCCTACTGGAGAGAACATGGATGGCAAGAGGAGTTCATAGCTGTTGTACTCTCATACCAACTGTAACAAACAGATTCTGGTACTGGTGAGTCCCTTAAAATTTGTTTAAATAGGGCAAATTATGAAATTAGTGACTTGCAGACCATTGAGTGCTTGAGGTTGAGGTGCAAGGGGTGCCCTGCACGGCACTGCTGTGGAAGTCAGGACCTTTGGGAGAAGGTACATGGAAGAAAAGCGCAATAAAAATAGCATGATAAGAAAACAAATTAAATGAATTGAGACATGGTTCTTGTTAAAGTATTCTTAAATAAGCAACAAAAAGTGGTAATTGTCTAATGCTGGTATAGTCTAGATCTCTGAGCTTGTTAAAATCATACACCGTGCCATATTACATTAGGCCTAATGCAATAAATCTGTCCAGCTCTATTGAACCCAAGAATACAATTCATTAAACTAGTTATAAATCCAATTGACTACAGTCACATACCTCAAAATGCAACACGCCGCACCCCGCCCCAGCCCTGCTGAGTGACATCCTCTGACAATAAAGGTACCCCTGTTCCTGCATAGATTGCACTCCATGTGAGCACTTATGACATTCTGTGCTGTGGCCAAGTAAGTGGGGAAAATAAATTTTAAATGGTAGATTAATCCAAATCATGTATAAGAGGAAATCAAGGAAATTCTTCAAACTGTAGTCTCTTGCCCAGACCTTACCAACTGCTCTATCTGTCATCTTGTTGGTAATGAGGGCCTCTCTAAACTAGCTTTCTCCAGTCTCCTCAGGTAAATTCCCTACCATGCTGCCCAGGTTTTCTGATGACCATCAGTAATACAAACCAAACTAGTGTGAGGTCAACGCTCTGCATTCCCGAACCATTTACCCTGGGGTATGCTAAGGAGCACACTGATCTTCGCAGTCATATCGCCTGTTCCAGCTGCAGCTCTGTTGGCAGAACTAACACATTAAATAGCATCATGACTGATCCAATATTCCTCACATCCACTTTCCTGTCCTTTCCTTGTAAGCTTTGATTCCCCTACTGATTAAGAATTTATCTATCTATCTATCTATCAAGGGTTCATAATCTCCTTAGAACCTTAAGCAGGTAATTCAGCTGACTCAGTACAGTGCTGAGGGAGTGCTGCAATTTTGAGAAAATCATCTTTTGGTGAGATATTAAGTCGAGGCCCATCTATCCTCTCAGCTGGGTGTAAATGATCCCATGTCATTATTTTGATGAAAAGCAGTGGAGTCTTCCTCAGTGTACCTAGTGAGAAACCCACCTCACCGTTTATCAAAAGCATAAAAGTTGTAGTGAGATGCTGCCAAAATCAAGATAGCTGGACTTCTTGTCCAATTCCACCACAAATCCCACTGTAGCTTCACACCCCAATGAGGTTCTGCATAAAGTGTCTCTCTCTTTCTCACTCATTGTTGAAAGAAAGTCACCACATCCATTAAAAAATGGAGAAATAAATCTGATCAATCAGACCATCTTTGTGTGAGCACGAACTGTATGGTCCTATAATTCACTGAGCTTACAACCTTTCATAAAATAAACTTCTGTTTTTTTTTATGACATGACAAAGTGTGAACAAGGAGGTTCAAAATGAGTTCAAAATGTTTCACATTCAGTTAAACTGACGCTGAAGGAATCATCAGTTATCAATCTGTTGGAGGGTTGCAAGACTTTACAATTCCTTGCCATAAAGAACTATGGGGGCAAAGATCTTGTGTCAGTTTAAGACTGAGATAGATAGATAGATAGATAAATTCTTAATCAGTAGGGGAATCAAAGCTTACAAGGAAAGGACAGGAAAGTGGATGTGAGGAATGTTGGATCAGTCATGATGCTATTGAATGGTGCAGAAGGCTCGAGGAGAGTGGCCTTTCTTGCTCCTATTTCTTCTGGTTTTATGGTCTTATAAGCAAAAGCCACAGTTGAACAGGAAGCTGGAAACTCCTCCAATGAATCTGTAAAATGCAGAATCTCTAATTACACTTCTCAACTGCCAGAGTTATCACTACTGGAATCTTCTAACAACTGCAACATTTCACTGTGTCTACTCCTCATGGTCAAATCAAAGACAGATCGGCATATATTTTCAACTTTGTTTCTCCTTCTCATTTCTAATCTGTAATTATGTATTGCATTTTATTTTTCCTCATGTTTTAATAGCTAATAAACTTTAAGTGTATCAGAAAAAGCCTGATTAAATTAGCTCCCTTTAAAACATAAATGTGTTGGAATTAGGAAAGATATACATCCACAAGGGAAGGGATTTTTTGTATTTAGTTAATCTTACTGTGACTTAGACTTGAATGAAGAATGGAAGCCAGTTCCTCCCTCCTCACCACCATGATAAACTAAGGAACCTCTTTCGGCAACTCGTTATAATAAACTTCAACCCAAAACATTCTCACTCAGAGTTGAGAGTGCTACTGACGTTGAGCTGAAGCTCGGAGAGCTTACTGTGTTCCTTTAGGCTGTTAAAGTTTTGCTTTTTTCTCCTTGGGGACTTCAGTGGTGGTTGTATGCATAGACCTCAGACGCTAGTCGCTGTTTCTTAAACCACATTGCAATGACCTTTAATGCACAATGGGTAATGATACACAGTAGTTGGCTCTGGAGTTGTAGTTGCTGAGTGTTTGTTGTGTTTGTTTGTATCTGCTTGTTGTGTGATTGCTATGATTACTATTTTATTCAGGCTAGATCATCCAAAGAGAGGAAATTGAAATTTGTACATTTTACTATCATTCTTTCCTGTTTGTCTTGTTTAGTGCAGGAAATGTTTGTTTGGATTCTGCTAACGTGTCTTTCAGTTTTGATAGGTAGCACTTCCTCTGGCAGGCAAAGGGCAAGGAAAGGAGAGGCACAGTTAGGAATAGAGTGGAAGAAAAGTTCTATAGTGATGATATACATCCAGACAAAGCATGAGATACATGATCACTTGTTTAAAATAAGAGCTGATCTGTGAGCTTTGGTTTAGAGTTTGGTTGTAGTACATTCAGTTACATTGTGTTTCAGTGGCTGTGGGGGTAACGGCTCTTTAGTGCTGGCAGTGCTGTTGTGAAGAGCAGAGAGAAAATCTGAAAATAATACTGGAAATGCTTAGCCAGTCAGGCAGCATCCAGTGAAGGAAGGAAAACAGAGGAGTTAACATTTCAGCTCTGGACATTTTGTTGAAAGATTTTTGATAAATTGCTAAATTGTTTGCTTTCTTCACATTAACTAACCAATTCGGCATTTCCAATATATTTTGTTTTTGTTTTAGGTGTACAACATTTGCACAATTTTGCTTCTTGAAGAGCAGGAATGCAGATTGCTAACCCATTTAAAATATTTTTGTGGAGACACATTCTGATGTGGTAATTGAGTTCTGCTGGCACCCTCTTATGTTATGGGCCCTCTGAGAATCTGGCATGCACAGCTACAATAAACAAAGGAACAGGAGATGCCTATTCAGATCCTTAAGCCTAAACCACTATTCAATTAATTTCTTGTTGATTTTTACTTGAATGTATTGACCCAGTTTTGGTCCATATCCCTAGATGCCGTCACTCAACAAAATGCCATCCATTCCAGTCTTGAAAGCTTCAATTGTACCAGCATTCACACCTTTTGGAGGAAAGAATTTCGGATTACCTTTGTATGAAGATGCTTCACGATTTTGCTCCAGAATGGAATAGCTCTGATTTTATGTTTATTTTCACATGTTCTATCCCTTTCGAGAGGAAGTTGTTTCTCTCTACCTCCCCTGTGGAATTCTTTCAACATTTCAAACCCTTCGGTTTTCCATACACAAATATATAGAAGTCTAATTTACTTTCTAATTTATTTAAATCTTAAGTGCTGTTTGGTTGTGTGCATGTGTTACATACTTGTGTGCAGGTTTTGATGGAACTATTTGTGCTTTGTGTGTGGGCATGTGCGTGTATTTGCAGGTCTGCAGATGTGTTTGTACATGTGTTGCATTTATTTGTATGATTGTGTGTCTATTTTTGTGTGTGGTTATGTCCCACCATTGTACAAGTGTGTGACAAACCTAGGCAATATACTTGTCCAGTTGAAAAATGCAAGGCAAATAGGCGGCCTTAGTATTTACTATAAAAGTTGATTTATTGCTACTTTGGAGGCTCAGTTGCCACTATCTGCTTCAGGTTCAATACTCGGCAATATAACTGCCTTGTGTGTTGAAGTGCCTTTGAAGTCTCCAATTCTGCGCAGCAGGGCAATGATTGATTGTGAGTATCTTGCTACTTTTCTAGATGAGAGGATTGAGCAGCTGCCCAGTTATTGGACTAGCTTTCCAATTCTGTGCTACCAGAATGGACCTCATCTGCTTGAAGCTCAAGGTCATAAAAATGACCAGTTGCATTTCTACTGGTGTTAGAGAGCAGGCTAAAAATCTCAATGAAAGTTTAACCAATTGAATGATCATCGAATTCAGGCCATAATCTGAGTTCGATAATCTTTGTTTGGGAAGGAGTAAGGGTGCTACAATTGGAATCAGAATGGGAGAGTGTAGATAATCTTTACTCTATAACTCATTCCACATCTGTCCTGGAAGTATTTCATGGGTAATGTAGAACCAACCTTTATTGTATCCAATTCCAGGAACCCATTCCAGGCTGTACCTCTGCAAGGAAGGAGCAAATTACTACAGATGCTGGAATCTGTAACAAAAACAAAAATGCTAGAAATCACAGCAGGACAGGCAGCATCCATGGAGAGAGAGCAAGTTGATGTTTTGAGTCTAGATGACCCTTCATTATTGCTTGTATCTCTGCAAGGAAGTGTTTGATGGGACAGAATAGGGTAAGATTAAGACCGTATCTGATCTATGCTGGGAAAGTTTGATGGGACAATTTAATGGAAGCTTTAGTACGTGTCTAACTCACATGTGTCTTGGGAATGATTGTTGAACAGTAATGCTACTCTGGTCCAGAGATATAGTTACCTCTCTGAATTTTTAAAACCAACTGCAATTCAAAGTGAAGTTTAGTTTCTGTTCTGTTGTAGAAACACTGTCTTAGTCATCTTGTTTTTAAAACATAGAAACAGAAACTAGGAACACGAGTGAGCAATTAAGCCCTTTGAACCTGCCCCAGGCTGATCGTCCAACTCAGTACTCTGATCCCGCAGTTCCCCCCTAATCTTTGGTCCCTTTAGCACCAAGTGCTATATCCAACTCTTTCTTTAAATCATTTAATGTTTTACTCAATGAGCCCGATTGCTTTCTGTGGTAGCAAATTCCACAGGGTTCACCACTCTCTGGGTGAAGAAATTTCTCTTCATCTTAGTCCTAAATGGTTTAGTCCATACCTTTTTTGTCTGTGACCTTTGGCTCTGGGCTGACTCTGAAGCCAGAGATTTGCAGTAGCTTTTGACAGTGTACAGTTTCAGGCTGCTTTGTGTTGCTATTTCAATGGAAATTGTATGCTTTAGTGGAAACCAAGTCTCTAGAAACTGTGCCAAACACAGTTAAGGGATTAACATTGTCATATGGAGACAGAGAAGGTCAGCAGCTAAAAATAGCCAAAGTTGCACCAAGTGATTTATTGCTGGTGATTTAATTGGATGAATGTGGAGAGGGCAAGGGGATTCTGAAGTAAGAAAAATATAAGCTGTCTTTGATATGACGAAAGATGTTTTGGCCAGAGCAGGTTGGACTGTAATTGGAAACATCACAGTTTTGAAATTATTCATATTTTCCTAAAATGGCTAGTAGCTAGAAAGCTAGTAAGACTGAAAATGTCACCTAATCTCCTGTCTTCAACCTCCAACATGAAGGTGACCAGTCTGGCTTTCTGTCTTGTTCAGCCAAGCCTGTAATTACACTTGTTCTGCACATTCAGCATATGAAAAGGCCATTTGGCCCACGGTGCCCTGCCGGGACTTCGGCAGAGCTCGCAAAATAGTCCCATTCCACGCTTCTTTCCCTAGACCCCTTGAGAGTTTACCTTGTTTGTATTTGTCCATGAAATGTAGGTGTCACTGACAAGGCCAACATTACATCCAATTACCTTTCCATTGCACCATCATCTCCTCCTATTCATATGCCCAGTTACATTTTAAAAATTAGTTTAGGAATGTAGAAACAGGAGTAGGCCATCCAACCCCGCAATGTACTTCGCCATTCCAGATCATGACTGATGATCTACATCAACGCCACATTCCCACGCTATTCCCATATCCCTTAAAGGCATTAGTAACTGCAAATCTATCAATTTCTGCCTTGAACTAGCGTAATTACTGAGCTTCCACAGCACTTGGAGTAGAGAATTCCAAATATTCACTACAGTGAGTGAAGAGGTTCCTTCTCATCTCAGTCTTAACTAGCTTGCCTTTATAGAGTCAGACCCTTTGGTCTAAATCATCCATGCCACCAGATATCCTAAATTAATCTAGTCCCAGTTTAATTCTGAAAGTGTTTACTTCTGCAACTCCCCTGTCTATCCCTTTGAGTTTCCAGTGTTCTACACAACTAAAGTAACATCTCTTTGCTGCTGAAATCAAATTATCTTGCAAGGTGTGGAGCTGGAGGAACACAGCAGGCCAGGCAGCATCAGAGGAGCAGGAAGGCTGACGTTTCAGGTTGGGACCCTTCTTCAGAAAATTGAGACTAATGTACCATTTGACTTCCTATTTGCTTGTTGACAGAGTCACCTTTCATCACCCTTTCAGTCAATGCATTCCAGATCATACCTGAAATATCTCCACAGAGGCTGGTATGCTGTCACCAAGTCACCCTTTATTAACACATGCATAGTACTTGACACTGATCCAGCTCCCTCAGAGCCAGCTGTCAGAGTGAACAGGATCTCTGAGACTCCTGTTTCTATCTGTCAGCCAGGGCTCCCTGATTGAGGTTGCTAACCTGGCCCAGTCAGCAAACTCATATTCTATGAGGTCCACCTGGTTGACCTTGTTATAATCACTATATCCCTCTGGGAGCAGACCTGTTTTTTTTTCTTGTAGCGTCTCCTGCAGCGTTTTTACACCAAGTCCAGTTCCTCTGACTCAGCCTCAGCCTCAGATAAGGGCAGTGTGTACCAGACCATAGGCCAACTCTTGCACCTGCAGCATCTTGGAAGAAATTCATCCTCTCCTTCAGGCGATGAAAGCGCTGTGTCCATCTCAGACTCTGAGGTTTCTTCGACGCTAAACGGAGTGGGAGAACCCACGGATTCCGACAGCCTTTGTGGCTGTTCTGAGGTGCCAGCTACGTTTTGCTCCTGCCCCATTTGTGAGTTTACAGCTTTCATGCGGTCCATGTGCTTATTCAGGACCGCCTCTCGTATCAGGACTGCCTCTCCTACCTGAACTTTGTACATTATGGGACCTGACCTCACCTCGACCATGTCTCTTACCCATGCAGGGCCATTCCCGTGGTTCCTACACCAAACTTTGTCCCATGAAGTAAACTGGCTCTCTCGCTGAGAGGAGTTTTGTATCCGGTATTGGTGTTCCTGATTCCTTTTCACCCTTCTCCACCCCCAGTCTGGGAAGATCAGATTTAACCTGGTGCGGAGTCTTCTCCCTATTTGCAACTCTGCTGGAGCTGTCCCTGTAGTTGCATGAAGGGTGGTTAATAATCAAATAGGAACTGGAATAGTTTGGTAAAAAGTGAAGCTGTAGGCTGTTTGTTGAAGCCTGCCTTCAAAGTTTGGACTGCTCTTTCTGCCAAACCATTGGACAATGGATGGTATGGAGCTGTCCTTATATGCCGAATACCATTCGACTTTAGGAAATACTGAATTCCCTGCTGGTAAATTCCCTGATGGCCCTTTGTCTGTGACCAATACTTCTGGGAGCCCCTGTATTGCAAAAGATGCTCACAGCTTTTCTATCACCGTCCTTGCGTTTGACAAATGAACTCTATTCATGTCCGACCACTTTGAGAGGGTGTCCACAATGACTGAGAACATTGAGCTCATGAAAGGACCTGCATAGTCAACCTGTAACTGAGTCCAGGGTTAACCAGGCCATTCCCACAAATGTAGGGGAGCTGGTGGTTTTGTCCTTGTTGGCACACAGGGCACTGCCCCACAAATGTGGGTATGTCTACATATAATCCTGCCCACCAGATATAACTTCTCGCCAACATCTTAATTTTGAACACCTCTGGAAGTCCCTGGTGGAATTCAGTCAATACCTTTGATCAGGACAATCACTCTTGCTCCCCATAATAAAATGCCATCCTCTACCGTGGCGTGGCCTCACTGGGTCCAGAAAGGTTTCAGCTCTGGTTGTCATGGCCCTTTTATTTCCCTCATCACTGCCAGCTGTTTTAGTTTTGCCTGGACCAGATCTTTTTTGCATCCACAGTCTGATATTGTCAGCGATGACTGGAAGTCCATCTAGACAGTTTAAAACCAGAACAGAATCTTCCAGTGGCGGCATCCCCGGTGGCTCAATGCATCTGCGTTTGCTACTCGGCCTCCTGGACGATGTTCCAACTTGTAATTGTGTGCCTTAAAATGAGAGCCCATCGCTGAATTCAGTCTGAAGCTCTGGGCAGTACAACCTGTCCTCTTTGAGTAGCCCTAGCAGGGGTTTGTGGTTTGTTACTAATACAAATTTATGTCCATAAAGGTATTGATGGAACTTACTCACAGCAAAGCTTCCTCCTCTATTTGCGCTCTATATCAGCCAAAGTCCAGGAATCATATGTTATCGGGTCTTCCTTTCCACTGGACCATCTGTGAGCCAACACTACCCCAATACCGTACGGGTAGACAATGCATGTCAGCACCAGATCTCACTTGGGATCATTGTGTGCCAGCACCTTAGACAATGATAGCTTCCTCTTCACTTCCATAAAGGCTCTCTGTGTCTAGGCTATGAGACCGTTTCCAAGGCTGACCTTTTCTCGGTAGCAGATGTAAGGGTCCCGGGGTGGGGTCCAGGTTACATACGACATTTCTGTAATAATTCACCAATCCAAGTAAAAACTTAAGCTCTAGTACAGACGTGGGAGCTGGGCACCTTTGATTGCCCTCACTTTATATTCCAATGGGTTTAACCTGGTTTTGTCGACTCCGTAGCCCATGTAGGGTGCCTGGAACACACATTTTTCCCTTCTAAAGCATGCGCCTGCCTTGGAGAAACATCTAAAGACTATATCCAAGTTCTGTAAGTACTCTTTTTTGGTCTTCTCTGTTATTAGTTCATCATCCAGATAATCCAGACCTGGGGTAGACCTTGTAAAATATTCTCCGTCGTCCCCTGGAAAATGGCACAGGCTGTCTATACAAACCCTTATGGGTAATAGTTGTAGCATATTTTTGGGAATCCTTATTTAACCACAATTGCAGGTATGTGCCAACTTCGTGAAGGACAAACCCCACGCCAGCTTTCTGTATAAGTCCTCTATGTGAGGGATTGGGTATTTATCCAGCTGTGAGAAGCAGTTTACCATTTGTTTAAAATGCCCACAAAAGTGAACCAACCCATCAGGCTTCACAATTGGTACGACCAGTGCTGCCCATTCCATAAACTATACTGGTTTGATGATTCCTATGCTTTCCAGACTCCTGATTTCTGCCTCTACTTTTGCCTGTAAGGCTAATGGTACCGTGCAGGCCTTGCAGAATCATGGAATTGCTGTAGTCCATGTAGGGTGCCTAGAACGCACATTTTTCCCTTCTAAAGCGTGCGCCTGCTCCTGTTTATATCTGTCAGCCAGGGCTCCCTAATGGGAACAGATTAACAGCCCTAGTCAGAGAACTTGTTTTCTATGAGGTCCACCTGGCTGATCTCGTTACAATCACTGCACCACCAACTTGATGTATAAAAGATAATCACATCTCCCATCCCACCAAATCTGTGCCCTCTCCTTACCAACATTTCCATCAGTGTAGAATCTTTCTCCACTAAATTCTTGCTGTGTTAAAATCAAAATTCACCCTGTTATTGCCACCAGTCAAATGTATGCTTCCTCACGGACTTGAGACTTCTGAACTATCACCTTCAATTCTTCCATTTTACATTTTAGTCTGTTGGCTTTTGAACATTAAACTCAGTGTACTCAACTGGTATGTGAGAACAGATTTATGAAGAACTGCCAGCTGTCTCCATGTTAACATTATCTCTACGATTGTTAGGGAATGTATGCTGTTACTGATGAGTTTGTTATTCCATTAGATAATAGGATCCAAAGGTATTTACTGGCTTTCACAGGAATTCTATTACTATCAATAAATACACATATATAATGTCAACTATTATTAATAGTAATTTCTCATATCCTGAATATAAGGTAGAATGAATTGCCAGAGAATTCACTGCATCATACGTTTTGAACTCAGTGGGATCAGCTGGCCCAAGACTTGTCAAATTCTGAAGAACCCATTAGAACACAACTCTCTCTGTACCTCTCTTTCACTCTGGCGTTGTGAGAATCCACCATATGTTTCAATGTATTACCTCATTCAAGTAGCTGCACTGCTTTTTTTTTTAACAAAAATAACTCCATAAATTGTGTTTTAACAAGGCTGAGCTAACAGTTTGATTGCGTTTTCTTATTAGATAAAAGATTATCTGACTGGAATCCTCTTAACTGAACATAAATCTCGTATTTTGCTCGATAATGCTCCCATGAAGCACTTTGGGATGTTCTATTATGTTAAAAATGCTATATAAATATAGATTGTTGTTATTGCAAAACAAAGTTAGTAATTTTAAAAAAGTTCCTTACAAGATATTCTTACCTCCTGCACTGCCTTTCACAACTCTTGCCAACGCAAACTTCTCAGGAAGTCGAAATAAAGGTTAAAAAAAGTGACCAATTTGAAGAAAAACTCTAGGAAACTCTTCCCATTTCCTTCTGGTAATTAAGCAAATTTCAGAAGAATTAAGTTTAGCCACCACTGGGCTAATTACTAATTAATAAAGCCCTCTAACCCCCTCTTCTCTTAGGGATGTCTCAACTTTCCGTAAGGAGCTGCTCTGTAATTTTAGTTCATCTTCTTCTATTCTTTGCAACCTTGACAATGTCTTGAACATGTGGAGTTGAACCTTCACTCTCATGTTGCATGACGGGTTTTTTGCCATTGGCTCTGGTAGGGCCTTGACCTTTCTCACTTGAGACCTTTTACACTTGAGGGTCATAGTGCATTTTCGTCCTTCACCCAAGTTATTCAGTAAGTAAGTGTCTTATGAAAAAACTGAAATGGTAACTGCAATTTGTCTGATTTTGCAGTTGTGTTTTTTACAATAAGCCATTGCAATATGTACAACTGAGGTACTGGCAAACGATTTTCAGCTTCGAATCTGAACTAAGAGAGGTATTGAAAGGGGGAAAACTAGACAGGGTGTTAATAGGAATAGGACAAGAAAGGAGGCCAGTAGAACTCACAGTGGAGGTAAAAGGAGATGACAGAGTTCTCTCGGGTTTCGTGCTTGCAATGTAGGGAAGCAGCAAGCTCAAATATTGAGGTCGGTTAGAAATATAGGGAAGCAAACTGAGGCAGGTGAAATCAGCATCGCAGACTGAAGTTGGTAATGGGGCGGCACAGTGGCTCATTGGTTAGCACTGCTGCCTCACAGCGCCAGGGGCCTTGGTTCAATCCCTCCTCGAGCGACTGTCCGTGTGGAGTTTGCACATTCTCCCCGTGTCTGCGTGGGTTTCCTCTGGGTGCTCCGGTTTCCTCCCACAGTCCAAAGATGTGCAGGCTAGGTGAATTGGCCATGCTAAATTGTCCATAGTGTTCAAGGATGTGTAGATTAGGTGGGTTATAGGGGAATGTGTCTGGGTGGGATGCTCGGAGAGTCGGTGTGGACTTGTTGGGCCGAAGGGCCTGTTTCCACACTGTAGGGATTCTATGAATTTGTGACCCAAATGGAGAAATTGTTACAGGTCAATGATAAAAGAAAAGATAATTTACAGAAACCAGCCTGTTTTCATCAAGTTTATGCCAAGTGGGTGCTGTTCACATTTGCCTTTTTTGATTAATGGGAGATCTCTCTCTCTCTCTCTCTCTCCCTCTTTCTCTCTGCCTTACAGCCATTTGTAGTTATGGTGTATGCTTTAATGGTGGCAAGTGTATTGAAGGAATGTCGTTGTTGTGCCACTGCCCACAGGGATTCCAAGGACCTCGTTGCCAATATGGTGAGTAGCCATTTAATATTTGGGTTTCTCTTCACATGTTAGATTTGTAGGTTGTTTTTGTGTAAATTTTATTTTGATATGACTTTGGGAATGAGGGTAAGGGAGAGAATTTACTGAAGATAGTACCTTAAAATTTTAAACTAGGTTGAAAATTATGGACCAGTGGATAGCTCTTTGCTAGCTGTAAGAGACGGATATTACATACAATTAGTTGACTGTTTCAAGCAACTCAGTAATCATCATGTCTGGACTGTGAGCTATTAGTCATTGGAATGTTAAAATAAGAACAGAAGTCAGCCATTTGGCCCCTCTGGCCTGTTTCATAATTCAATTAGACTATGGTCGACCTGAATCTTAACTCCATTTATCTGTTTCAATTCTATAAGCTGGAGCAAATCGTTTCCGGTCTTAGTTTTGAAAATTTCAGGTGGCACCTTCCCCACTCTCCTCTCATCACTTCCTGTTGCTTCAAAAGCTCTTTGAGGGAGAAAGTTCCAGATTTCAATCCACTTTGGGATGTATGTGAAGAACTGCTCCCTGACATTACCCCAAATGACAAAACTTGAATGCTAAGATTACGCTTCCATGTTTTAAACTGCCACTGCTGCTTTGTCTTTTGTACAAGTTACCACTTTCTTACTGGGATAGGGAGAAGTGCATTCATTTTCCCTTGATTGTAGATGTTTCAGGATGGAAATAACTGAAATCCCAATAGCGTGAGAATGGAAGGGATTGAGGGTCAATATTATCCAGATGTGTTCTGAGTGGAACATCACTTCTGAAATTCAATCCTTGCTCTTTTATCATTTAAATAAACAAGTTTCTAGTTAAATGCCTACACTTTTTTTATATGGCAGATACCATATACTTCGGAAGTTTTCTTTGTGGAGCTGTTTTTTTTCCAGGTTTTGTAAGTGATTTATTTTTTCTGACAGTTTTTAATTCTGAGGATACCGAAGCAAGGTCATCATTTATTGAGTAAGAAGGAACTGAAGGTATTGGAGATGCTGTGTGACCTTTGATGTTAATTCAGACTTGGTGGATCTCCATGACTCAAGGTTGAAGTTACTGTTCTGAGGAAGGGTCACCGGACCCGAAACGTTAACTCTGTTTTCTCCTTCACAGATGCTGCCAGACCTGCTGAGCTTTTCCAGCAACTTTGTTTTTGTTCCTGATTTACAAGCATCCGCAGCTCTTTTGGTTTTTATTGAAGTTACAGTATTGGCTTTTTAAAAGGCCAGAGACCTATTTTGGGCAGCGTTAAAACTCATGGCCCCAGAGGTCATCTCAGGATCTCAATTTCTCTGTGATGGTTAAAATCAAAAGAACTGTGGATGTTCTGAGGAAGGGTCACTAGACCCAAAACGTTAACTCTGATTTTCTCTCCACAGATGCTGCCAGACCTGCTGAGCTTTTCCAGCAACTTCTGTTTTTGTTCCTGATTCAGTTTTGAATTTTGAAGGGTCTAGCAGGGGAGACGGAGCGGTGTACATGTTTCTTGCCAACTAATGGCTGCTTAGGCTCCTTGTTAAGGGACATGTCCTTGTCGTTGTGGCACTACAACCTCTAGTGATGTTGAGGTAAGCCTGAACAGCAGATGGATTCTCTTTGGGGAGGGTCAAGTGAGTTTCTTTACTGTTGATATTTATGTAAATGAATGGGGCCAACTCATTCCGACAAGGGCAGCTCCAAACCTTGTCCTGTTTGATTGTTTTTCATCCTGTTTGACCTTTGGCGAGCTGATGAGATGCCTGCTTTGATTGGCAGGAGAGCAACAGCCTCCAAGATGGCTGCTATCCGCCATTGCTACTGTGACTGTTGTCAGACGTGTAGCTTCCGCCTCCTGGAGGCATTCGGCATCACTAACTGGGCACTGAACTCACCTCCTGGCTAATTAGGACATTTGCATTGAAAAGTTGTTGCGACACAGCTGAAGTGAAATTCATCCAGGCTTTTTGTTCCCAAAGCCACTTTGAAAATCCATCCCTGGTGTCTTGATCATAAAGAGCAGGAGGGTCTTGTTTTCAATCCATGCCCCCTGCTGGATTGCCTGACTTGAGCTTGAACATCTAAAGGACACTACAGCTATCTGCAGCACCCCTGGACTATCCTGCCTAACTCATTATCGATAGAATTTATGTTCACGATCCTATCCTCCCATTTCACTATCATTGAAACAGCCTGTCTAACTGGCTTGTTTACAGTATCACCACATGTTAAGAACTTTACCTATATCCCTGCCAAGTCCAGCATCATCTGAACCAGTTCAGCCAAGCCCAGGAGAAGCTATGTTCAGCCTACAATGATCCACCCATTCTGCTGCCATGGCACTGCTGTACTACAAAATGAAGTAGCCTCAATAATCATCACCCCCTCACTAGAAACAATATTTCATTGGCAGTTAAATAAAAGTGTGTAATTAGTAGTGCCCACCTTCTCCTGAGGAGTTCAGCCATTTTCTGAGAATTACATCCCAACAATGTAACAGAAATTAAAGAGAACTCAGTAATGGTCAGCTGACAATCTCTGCTGGAGAAAAAAATAATTTGGTACACTCAGAAAGCGGAAGTAGGCACAAGACACACTGTCAGCCAGTAACATAAGACATATTGTAACTAAACCAGTTAGTAACATAAGACATATTGTAACTAAACCAGCTGGTAACATAAGACATGCCATAACTAAACATAACACCTGTAAAGTAAGGCACACTATAGCATACAAATCTATCAGATGTCTGACTTGACTCCAGAATCAAACTGCAACAATACTCGGGCCCCTATTTAATCAACACTGTTATCTCCTAAAAGGCCATCTCCATGCCATTTATCCTGCAGTTAGCAGCCTGGTAAGCTGTAACAACAGCATGGAGCATTAATCTCCTTCGCTAATCCTCTAATGATTTTGCGTACTGACTGCTGCCACTACAAAGGACTGTTAAAAGTTAACCATATTAGTGTGAAGGATTGAACTCTCATATAGACTAGATGGTAACTTTCATTCCCTAAAGGACATTAGTGAACCACTTCTGTGACAATCTGATAGCTACATGGTCAGTTTTACTGATCTATATTTCCACGTTCATTTTGATGAAACCCTGCATAAAATTCAATCATATCAGCAAAGAAACCAGCCAGTTTATGCTCTATTCAAGTCTTCTCCCTTTTCCCTCACAAGCGTGTCTAAGTTCAGTTTAAATGTAATTTCACCATTTGCCTCAACAATGCTCTATTGTAGCTGGTTTCCCATTCTCACCACCCTCTGTGAGAAAAAATATTTCTCCTCCTTTCTCTATTTCATGTCTTAATGGGTATTTTATATAGGTGACTTCTAACTTTGTTTGTTCCCAGGGCAGAAACACTTGTTCTGCACTACGCTATTTCAAGGCTTTGACAATCACGAGGACATTCATTTGGTTACCCCTCAGTTTTCTCTTGTTGAGAGAAAAAAAGCCCCAGATATGTCTTTTCCTGAAGATATAACATTACATGTCTGATAACATACGTGTAAGTCCTTCTTGCATCCACTCCAATACTCTGTATCATTTTTATAATATGGTGGCCACAGTTGTGCATTGCATTTATATGGCCTAACCAAGGTTTGATACAGTTTAGCATAACTTCTGTTTGAATTGAATTCAACTTCTCAAAATATCAAAAAATTTTGCCCTTTGAATTCAGCACCTTTTAATCATTTTAATTAATGTGACCAATACATGACTGTTTGTAATCCGGCAAAATTAGAAACCTGAACTTAATACATTGCATTTGCAACTTTTTTATTCCTAATTCAGGCATAATTCTCCATTTGAGGCACCAAGCATTTGATTCAGTAAGAGGCACCTCACAAGAGAAGGAGTAAGCTTTCTTTTTCCTCAAGACACAATGTGAACGTGCCCCATTAGTCTCAAAGTTATTGACAGGTCTGAAAATGCCACGATCCTACTCTTTGAATTTGTAATAATTTCCTTCAAGCTACTGTGCCTGGTAAACCATATGCTGGGGACATAATCATGCAACAAATTATCCAGTTAGTGCTAAGTAAGAGTTTGCTTCAATTGTTTCAAATTAAAGGGTTTAACTATGGACTTTAAGCCTCCACAAGAGAAATCTTCACAGCCCAATTTAATGTGATTAGACTACCTCGATTTCTTCAGTACAAATACTCAAATTTAAAGGCTAACAGTCTTCACTGCTTTATTTGTTCTCAGTTATCTTCATCTCTCCTCCTTTGCTCACTTTTCTCAGCTTGGAGAGTCCACAATGGATACCTATTCTCACATATTCTAACAATAACATTTTCAATATTCGTCCAGCTGGTCTTGCACGTTCCAATTTACATAACCTCTTCCAAAGCTCTCACCTTTGTGTTCAAATCCTATGAAGGCCAGCCTGCAGACTTTTAGATGGGTGATGGAGTTTTGAACGAGATGAGTTCCATGACTTAAAATAATCTGACAAAGAATGAGCCAAAATAAATAAATCTTTGTGTTTAATTTGAACAGAAAATGGACAGAATGGGATCAGATACTAATTTTACAGCCCATCGATTTTAATCCTCCCCTTTTTACTCTTCTTTGTCTTTTGATATCCCTTGACTGTATTCTCTGTTAAATTGACATTTGACCCAGTCCCATGCATTTCCCACTGGGCTGCTTAGGTCAAGATTAACCTCTTAATTTCACCACATTGTGGATGCAGAAAGGAGAATGTAATTCGCTATTTTTGACTTTTGGAAACAGATTCTATTCAGGCACAGCGTCAGTAATCAGTCATTACTTCAACATTTTTCACTAAAAGAAACAAAAGGGTGGGAATTGTTACAACGTAGGATCAGACCCTTGAAATATTTATAGACTTTCTTTGCATTTGATGCCAAAGGTTTTTCTTAAAAAGAAAGGACTACTATGGAAAATTGCAGATGTAAATTGAGTGACCATCTGGCAGAGTCCTGTGTGAAACTCATGGAATGTTGCACCTGTAATGAGTCAGGGAAATTTCAGACAGACGAGATTATGAGGGGGGCTGACTATCCCAACCCTCAACAGAAAGCTAGCTCTTGCAGATGCGTCTTTTTTACCATCCAGGAAGACATTTAAAGAAAGGGTTAAAAACTGATTGCAGCTGATTAGTTTGTGTGTGTCATGGTCGGACATTCTGGTGTGTGGAAATAGAGTGCTATGAGGACCACAGCTTTGAGAACAGCCATTTTAAACGTGCTTGCACTGCAAGTAAAACAAAATGGGAAGATTTGTATCCCTCTGAGTACTGTCAGCCAATTCAAAAGGGACCAGTAGGATTCAATCAATCGAGCAGTTTCAATCAGTCTGCAAAACCCACAATTTTGAGATCGACTGCACAACTGTCAATGTCAGTGCTACCAGTCCCATCCAGTAATGGCTGCAATGCCTACATTTTTGCACTTCATGAACAATTCAAAGACTGAGCTGCATTTTTAAAAAAAATTCCTATCTTTTTGGACTCACCTCTCATTTCTGCTCTGTATGTACGTGTGTTCCATTATGGACTTTTTCATGTTTTGAAATTGATAAGTTCACTGCCTTTGCTGGCTGAAGAAAGCCTATTTAAATTTTTAACAGTTTTTAAACTTAAGTTCATTTGGGTCCGAGAGAAAGATAACCACGAGGAAAAAAATCTTTTTTGAATTAACCTTGTTACAACCAACTGAAGAGGCTGGTGTATATCCAAAGGTAGCTAGTTCATCTCTCCTCACCCAGGAGCTTAACGATTTAGGGTATCCTGTCTGGAACCATAACAAATTGGGGAAAGTTACCTGGAGTTTGGTTGTAACAAAATAAATACTATGTGCTTATTGGAAGACTATTGGCAGAAGAACTGAGAGTGATGCTTATACTTTTCTGTGATGGACAATTTGAATGGTGTCTAAACCAACGTTAACTGATTCCTATTAATTCATGGAATTTTTAATTAGCCTCAAACTCACTGGTCTTCTTTGAGCTGAGATGCACAGATTGCTGAGACTGCAGCATTGACCTCAGCGCAGTGGCATCACTTCAGTCTAACAACAAATAAACAGAATTGCGAAACAAGTTGAGGAAAAAAAAAATCTGAACTGCGTTCTTAGAATTCGGGAGCACTTAGCATTTGTACAGATCAATTTCATTCTCTACAGCCATGATTTTGCAACTTCACTGGCATCTGGAATGTGTGGGAAATTTGAGCCTTTCTGTTTTCTGATTGCTGGTGTGACTGGGGCATTATATCACGAAAACTCAGACTCGTGCACTGGAGTCCCCTTTCTTCAAGCTCTGCTTGAAGCCCCCTGCTCCCTGTGGCTATATAATTAACTTACAGGCAAGCCTCAACAGCTATGTCCTGAACTCTGGTATATCCAGCTGTCTTTCATTATCTCCATTGAACAGACATCGGAGAGCCCAGTACCCTCAATTATACAGACTCACCGGCTCAAACTCAAAGCCAAGGGTCCATCATTCCTTCAGGCCATTTCTCATGAGGCATCTGTTCATAGGATGATACAGCACAGAAGGGAACCATTCGGCCTTTTGTATTTGCACCAGTTTCTTTGAAAGAGTTTTCCAATAAGTCCTAATCACTTGCTCTTGCCCCATACTCTGATAGTTTTTCCTTTCAAGTATATATCCAATACCCTTTTGAAAGTTATTAATTATTCTGCTTCCTTTTCCTTTAAGGCAGTGCATTCCAGATTATACCAAATCACTGTATTTAAAAAAAATCTTCATCTCCTCCAGAGATAGTAGGAACTGCAGATGCTGGAGAATCTGAGATAACAAGGTGTAGAGCTGGATGAACACAGCAGGCCAAGCAGCATCAGAGGAGCAGGAAGGCTGACGTTTCAGGCCTAGACCCTTCTTCAGAAGTGGGGGAGGGGAAGGGGGTTCTGAAATAAATAGGGAGAGAGGGGGAGGCGGATAGAAGATGGATAGAGGAGGAGATAGGTGGACAGGAGACAGACAGGTCAAAGAGGCGGGGATGGAGCCAGTAAAGGTGAGTGTAGGTGGGGAGTTAGGGAGGAGATAGGTTAGTCCAGGGAGGATGGACAGGTCAAGGGGGCAGGATGAGGTTAGTAGGTAGGGAGATGGGGGTCGGCTTGAGGCGGGGACGAGCTGGGCTGGTTTTGGGATGTGGTAGGGGGAGGGGAGATTTTGAAGCTTGTGAAGTCCACATTGATACCATTGGGCTGCAGGGTTCCCAAGCGGCATATGAGGTGCCGTTCCTGCAACCTTTGGGTGGCATTGTTGTGGCTACTGCAGGAGGCCCAGGATGGACATGTCATCTGAGGAATGGGAGTGGGAGTTGAAATGGTTCGCGACTGGGGGGTGCTGGGTGTGGTTGGGGCTGGAGGGGAGTGTGGAGCGGACAAGGGAGTCCCAGAGAAACTGGTCCCTCCGGAAAGAAGATAAGGGTGGGGAGGGAAAAATGTCTTCAGAAAAATGTCTTCACCTGCACATCTGCTAATGTGGTATACTGTATCTGCTGTTCCCGTTGTGGCCTCCTCTACATCGGGGAAACCAAGCGGAGGCTTGGGGACCGCTTTGCAGAACACCTACGCTCAGAACAACTGCACCTCCCAGTCGCGAACCATTTCAACTCCCCCTCCCATTCCGCAGATGACATGTCCATCCTGGGCCTCCTGCAGTGCCACAATGATGCTACCCGAAGGTTGCACGAACAGCAACTCATATTCCGCTTGGGAACCCTACAGCCCAATGGTGTCAATGTGGACTTCACAAGCTTCAAAATCTCCCCTCCCCCTACCGCATCCCAAAACCAGCCCAGCTCGACCCCGCCTCCCTAACCTGTCCTTCCTCCCACCTATCCCCTCCTCCCACCTCCAGCCCCACCCCCAACTCCTACCTACTAACGCCCCCTTGACCTGTCTGTCCTCCCTGGACAGACCTATCTCCTCCCTACCTCCTCACCTACACTCACCTTTACTGGTTCCAACCCCGCCTCTTTGACCTGTCTGTCTCCTCTCCACCTATCTTCTCCTCCATCCATCTTCTATCCGCCTCCCCCTCTCTCCCTGTGTATTTCAGAACCCCCTTCCCCCTCCCCCATTTCTGAAGAAAGGTCCAGACCCGAAACGTCAGCCTTCCTGCTCCTCTGATGCTGCTTGGCCTGCTGTGTTCATCCAGCTCTACACCTTGTTATCTCTTCATCTCCTCCAGGTTCTTTTGTCAAATCTCCATCCTCTGGTTGCTGCCAATTTAGTCAGTTTCTCCTCCTCACTAAATCCTTGCAATGTTGAAATCAAAGCTCACCTTACAATCACAAATGATCAATTCTGATAACTGTAAAACTATGGAACACTCCACCCTCTGTTATTCTTCTTTTTTGCTTCTAAGCTCCACTGGCTTTTCAAAGTCAAACTTAGTCTTCTGACTGATGCACGAGAACAGAGGTACGCCGTCCGCGCTCCATCATTATACTGTTATTACCTTCTGTGTTGCCTTTAAAAATAACAACAACTTGCATTTATATAGCAACCTTAAAGTAAAAGCATTCCCAGGCACTTCTAAGTAGGATTTAACATCGAGTCAAGTGTGAAGGTATTAGAGCAGGTAAACAAAACCTTGATTAAAGAGAGAGATTTTAAGGCACATCTTAAAAAGGGAAAAAATGCTAGCAAGGCAAAGAGATTTAGGGAGAGAATTCCAGTACTTAGAGCCTTGGCAGCTGAAGAGATCGCTGCCACTGGTAAAGTAATCAAAATCTTAAGTTAGGAGCCAACTATAGTATCATTTCTTGGACGGAAATGTGTGTTGACCACATCTGAGGCGGACTGGCCTTTGCACTCGTATTCTTGTCCTGTGAAGCTTTCTTGCCGATAGCAGTAACGTATAAATGTGAAGCCCTACCCTAACGTGTCTGTTATCTTGCATTCGGGGAGTAAGGAATTCTAATATAATGACCAGATATAGAGTGTCTGGTTAACCCATCCTGTGTTTGCAAAATATAGATACTTTAAACCAAAAACGTACGTAGGGACATTATACAGGGAAATAAGAACCTAGGACAGAGTTAGACAAAACCTAACCATTAATCTTGACATTAAATGCTATTGTGATTGCTGAATCTCCCAATATCAATATCCTGAGGGTTACCTTTAACCAGAAATTGAACTAGACCAGCCATATAAGTACTGTAGCTACAAGAGCAAGTCAGAGACTAGGAATTCTGTGGTGAGTAACTTACAATGCCTGTCCACCTCCTACAAAGCACAAGTCAGTTCAAGACTGTGATGAAATATGGAACATTCTCCACTTACCTGGATGGATAAAGCTCCAACACCATGCAAGAAACTCAACATCAGCCAAGACAAAGCAACCCACTTGATTGGGATCCTATCCATCACCTTAAACTTTTATTCCCTGCACTGCTGAAACACAGTGTGTACTATCAATAAGATGCACTGTAGAAATTCACCAAGGCTCCTTTGACAGCACTTTCCAAACCCATGATCTCTGCCACCTAGAAGGATAAGGTCCACACCTACATGAGAACACCAGCACCTGTAAGTTTCCCTCCAAACTGCGCACCATCCTAATGTGAACTGTAGCTGTACATAATCCCCCAGGGTTGCATGATTCAAGAAAGCAGCCAGTGACCATCTTCTCAAGGCCAGTTAGGCATTGGTAACAGATCTTGCTCCAGCCAGCATGCCCACAACCACTGAACTAAATATTAAAAAGTAGACATATGTTTGTTCATGTATGAACCCACAAACATGGATTATAAAATCACACAGCATAGAAGGAGGACAAACTGGCTATCATACCTGTGTGCTAGCTCTTTAAAAGCGATATACAGACATAAGAACATAAGAACTAGGAGCAGTGTGAGGTCATCTATTTTGGTAGGAATAACAGCAAAACAGACATGAACCAACATAACAATTCACTAACTATGGACAGTCAGACACTAAAAGTGGGGACTGTAATATATACAGTATAGACTCTCACAGACATTAGAGTGGCCTCAGCAAGATGATAAACAAATGATCATTACACATATCCAAGAGTAAATAAATACTTACTGGCAGATGAACAAAGCTGAATAAGTTTATATTTTTTATAAAAAATATGCTGAAGTATGCTGAAAATTATGTGAAAAAAGGACCCATGCACTTATGATCATATGTGTACTCATGTATACACATAATGTGCATTTCAAAAGCTTTGTTTTTAAAGACTATTGATAATGTAACAGCACTGTTGGTGTACCTACACCACATGGACAGTTACAGTTCAAGAAGGTGCTCACCATCAACTTCTCAAGGGCAGTTGTGGTTGGGTAACAAATGATGACCTAGGCCAGCGAAGCTTTTTTCCCCACAATTTATTAGAATTAAAACACAATGAGCCTTTAGGTCAATAGTAGCATTCGCACTAATGTCACAGTTTGAGTTAGGGATGCCTGCAGCACTGGTGCTTCACGTGAGATTAAAATGCATTTAACCAAACCCCAGGTCAAGGTTTACCTAGGTAACATTTGAAAGATAGGGAAGCAATAAGTCTTCTTACTTCTCTACCTCTTTTGAATGATTTATCATCATTGGCCATTGGTTTTTACATGACTTTTACACAACTTTTTGTGCCTGGAAGATTTAGGCAACCACTTTATAGAAAGGGCAGACCCGCCTGAAAGATAGCATTCCATTAAAGACGATGACAGCAAAGACTCCAAGAATCTAAGGCGATTAATGTTAAACTTCTGATGATGACAGGAATGTATCAGTAATTGTGGAGGGGAAATATTTTCATGGGGGTATTTGTGTCTTGGATGGGAGAGCTGACAGAGGATGTAATTCATGCTAGCTAAAGGGACACAGCTGTTGTACAGGGATTGCAATGTTGAATTGACTGAAGCAAGAATGTGTGGAACGTAAAATGTTCTCACTGATTCCCACTGCATCGGAGCCATTATTTTCATACTTAACTGTGAGAACGAACTCCCAAACTTAACCCTTCAAAGTAAACCCAGAATACTGTTTCTCAACTGCACCATGGTAGAAAAATAATGAATGGACAGGATTAGGCATGCAAGGAATGAAGGTGAAGTATTTCTTTTGCACTGTAGCATTCATTATTTATTTGGCTGAGGTTGCTGCAACAAGCCTGTGTTGTCAGAGTGAACTACTGGGATTGGTGTTTACAATGCACATTGTAATGAACACACCCGTCAGCAGGGTGTTATCAGTCAGACCTTTCTAGAAAGGTTTTGCAAATAAAACAAAACAGTATTTAGTGTAAGAAGAACAAACTCAATAAATCTGTCACTAGATTTAACAGACTGTCAGCATGCAGCTGCTACCAGCTGCTAGGAAGGGTAGACAGATCCAACTCAGAAGCAGTGAGATACTGTAATGGGTGATGGTGAGGTAGGGATTGTGGAAAGACAGGTTCAAATGAACTGGAGGACCTTCTCCATTCTAACCTGTCTTTGATATGGTGTCAGCACAAGTGGAATAGCAGCAAGGGAGATTTATGATCTATGAGATTTATGAGCAAAACCAATCACAGTCTCACTTCAACATGGGTAGCTCTGTTTGTTTTAAGTGTTAGTCATAAATAAGTGAGTGTATCTCACTGCAGACAAGGGGCTTTTTAAATATACATGGGCTGCCATTTACCATGATTATCCTGCTTCAGGCAAACATGCATGAAAAATCATGGAGGAATTTTAAAACATACATTTTGCTCATTTTCTTTTAACAATTTTATTTATTTAAAATGGAGATGAAATAAAAGGCTGTTCGACTAACAGTCAAAAATAATCCAATGAATCGACATGGAGACTGCTCCTTTTCCAATTGGTATGGGTAAGGGGAGAATCATAAGGATCGATGTGTCAATCAATCAGTGACTGAAGCCTTGGAGCTGGGATGAACGGAATACACTGAAATTTGAAGAAGTGAGGCGAATACTAGTAAAAACTACATGCTTTTATCTTGCTTTATTTTTGGTTATGGATTGAATGGGGAAAGGATTGGTACAACACTGAACTGAGGAAGGAATTGCTGTACTTTCAAAAAGCAAGTTACTGAAGCTTATTCTGAGTTGTGTTTACATTGTTGCTTTGCAAGCAATGGTGGAAGGTTTGAAAGGAGATGGTGTGGCTTCAGGGCGTATGTACAAAGTGTCCATTTGGCCAACAACAAGCATTTCATTGGTTTGTGGAGTTGTGACCAATCATGGATCCTTAAGCTCATCAGCCTTACAACAACTCTCTGATTGTTTTTTTGAGTAGCTGAACAGCTTGCAGGTGGAAATGATACAGTGAAAATCCTTCAAACCTCTGAAAGGGATGGTGATTTCTCTTTTTCACTCCAGTAAAATACTTGAAGCTTTCTCTCTCCCACCAACTGCTGTAAGCATTAAGTCAGAGACTTTATAATTTGTGAATCAGTTGCTCTCTGCCTCCTGTGAAATAGTGAATGAACCTAAAGAAGAAGGTCAGAGATTTGAAGGACTTGGGAAACTAAAGGAACTCCCAATCAAATCTTGTGGACTGGTCCTATTGAACCGTGTTCCCAGTGTTTTTCTCCTCCAGCCATAACACCATGTTTATTCGTCTGTCTGTATGAATGTGTAGAATGGTTTTCAGAAAGAGTTTAGAGTTCTAACTAGTAGTGTTATACATCAGTAATTCATGGTTGTTTATGTGTAGTTAGAATCTTTTAATCTCCAACAAATAGTGGTTCTTGTTAAGTAGAAAAACCTGGCCCATGATTTCTGTTGCCCTGAGTCTATCAAACAGGGAATTGGGAACTCTGTGATGACATTTTTAACTTTTGTGACAACCCCAGGAATAGTAGGGCTTAATTTCCAGCCTGGTACTTCAGTGAAGCGTGACATAGTTGACAACGCAACCATGCAAGGACCATTGGTGGCTAAGGAGACCAAAGCAGAAATTATCAGATACCAAAGAGTTTCAAAGGTGCTCAAGGAGTCGAGCAGTGCTCCCCTTTGTATTTCATTGAGTGATTCAACCATTTGATATGTTACTGGGCCATTGGACCTGGAAGGTCCCAGGGTTGATTCACAGCCTGATAACCGTGTTAGTGAATCTTAGCCAGGATGATAGTGGGCAGGTGGAGTGTCTGATTCTCTGACCAATTGTGTGAATGCTGAAACAAGAGTTAGTGGACTGTGGATTTTCTCGATAAAACCTACCACCTCTACAACTTCCTTTCCTCCTTTAAGATTTAATCCCACATCTTCAGCCAACTTTTTGGTCACCCTTCCTCTTTACTTAGATTAGGATTCACATTACTTATCCTGTGCTCCATAAAGGGCTTGGTTCAGTGCTGCAAGTTTATCCAGTTTTTGAATAAAAAGTATGCAGATATTTACTTGAATTTAGATTATGACTTGGTTGAGAGAAGGAAAAGACAGGCGGCTTAACATTCCAGGATTTAGATGTTGCAGGGAAGATAGAGAGGGATGTAAAAGAAGTGGGAGAGTTGTATTACTGATGAGGGAGAATATCACAGCTGTACTGAGGAAGGACACATTGGAGTACTCATCCAGCAAGGACATATGTGTAGAGCTCAGGAACAGGAAGGGTGTAATCACTTTGATGGGATTATACTACAGGCCAGGGTTTAAACTAGTTTGGCAGGGGCTGGGACTCTGAACAAGAGAGGGGCCATAGAGAAGTCGGGAAAATACATTAGCCATCGAGAACAAGTTTACTATTCAGGATAGCCAGGAGCACAGTAAAGGGAGGGAAAAGGCTTCTGGTTTAAAGTGCATTTATTTCAACGCATGAGGCCTGACTAGTATGGCAGATAAGCTCAGAGCATGGATTGGCTCTGGGGGCTGGGATATTACAGCCATAACAGAGCCATGGCTGAGAAATGGGCAGGACACAGAAGTTACAGGTGTTATAAAAGTATTTAAAGGGAAAAAAAAAAATTGGGGTGTGTGAGTTATAGGGGGATGGGTCTGGGTGGGATGGTCCAAGGGTTGGTGTGGACTTGTTGGGCCGAAGGGCCTGTTTCCACACTGTAGGGATTCTATGATCTATGATCTATATACCATCCCTCAATTTCAAACAGACTTTGAAACATGGAGAGGTTGAAGGGAAGGCTACAACTTGTTATATGCACAGTGCACATCAGATACCTTTCCAACATCACTAGAGAATGACCCTAGTACCCTATTCACACTATATATTTTGAGGTAAAAGCAGTTCATTTTCCTCCTGCTAAATATTCAACTAGTTTAAAGCCACTTTGAAATCTATCACATCAAACAATTTTTACACCACATTTCACAGCACCATTGCCATCTAATCACCCCATTCAGCTTTTTTGGAAGGTTAAAAGGGCTGACCTTTGACCCTTAACACCCGCTCCTCACAGGGAGGGAGCCAGTCTAATAAAACAAGATTGACAAAGGCCTAGAGTGGATTGATGTCAATGTGCAGCCCTTTCGTTGGCCTGCCTGTCAAATCTAATAACTAAAAATCAGCAGAGCCCTGGGAAGGTAGGATTGATCAGAGCAGGCAGCTGAAAAGAAAAAAAGCAAGATAAGTGCAGCAAGGGGAATGAGGCTGTACCAGGACTGACATAGATGTAACAAGATGAGGTGAAGTGGAAAACCACGGAGGCACACCCAACGTCCAGACTGATGGGTGATAACATAGGTAGGACCATTTTAAAAAAAGGTTTCTTTCAAGATTTTTGTTTTATTGGTTTTAAGGAAGATTTGTTGAATCAGGTAACAGAGAATCTTTTTTCTTTCCATTTGGCAGGGTAGGCATTTTGGAATGCCAATAGTGTGTGTTTGGGGTTGGTCGGGGTGGGGGGTGGTAGTTGGAGAGAAGTGGTCATGTGATGAAACCTTCAGGATTTCATGGAGTAAAAGTGGACAACTCTAAACACTCCTGAAGAATGTGCTTCCTGAAGTCACAATATGGCTGTGTAATCATACCAGACCTGAATGTCCAGCCTTCAAGAAGAGGTTGCTATGAAGTCTCACAACTTCAAAACAACAGTGTAGAAACCACAGCTGCTGATATTATGCAGGACCTACCTACCGACCACCAACCACTGAAACTTAAAGTGTTTAAATTCTGATTCTTTGTCACCTTTTTAAGTTAACTAAGTGATGGCCAATAACTGGCCTTGGCAAGGATGACCACATCAAGAGAATAGCTACTGAGAAAACTGACCCTTTTAACTAATGTATCAAGATGTTTCATATAAATGAGTAAGCTTGTTAATCTGGTCAGTACAGGAATCCGTTACAGACTGGTGAGATCTTGACATAATAACATTAAAACTAATGTCAACAAATGCATAACTGTGGATCAAAGTATTGTAAGCACCATCAATGGTTTCTGTATTCAATGAAATTCCCACCTGAACGTGAAGCGGGAATATCCCAAAGCTTTACAAGGCAATGGAAAAAAATGTCTTTTATAGACTTTTACTGACTTTGATATATTTTTCAAACACTTGGTTAATGGGTCAAGTGAACTTAATGGGCCCTTTGAGTACATCCTGGCACCATACTGCCTCCCGGTGAGGGGGGGCCACCAGGACCGGGGTCTAGGTTTCCCATTCCCCTGTCGCTATGCCTTCTATCCTAGGGACCAGTGGCTGGAGTGGACATGTGTCCAGTTCTCAAGCAGCCCCTGAGGGTGGTGGGCCTGGTTCCCAATGACAGCCGCCAGCCTCTCAATGGAGGCAGACAGATGGTCCATGATGTGCTGCACTTGCAGCTTTTAGCCATAGAGGTCCGTCGTGTCCTACATACCAGTCTGCCACTGCTGCTCCTCCCTGTGTATTTATATGAATCCCTGATTGTCAAACCCACAGGGTCACTTCCTGCCTAGTCCTGAGTAGGTGACTGGTCTCCGACAGTGCTCCTACATGCCAGCTGCCTGGGCTGTTTCATTTTCGGCCAGATGTCCACCTGTCACAGTGAGGTGCTCACCCAAGTTGTGTCTCTTCACTGTCTATCATGACAATTCCCACTGAGGTGTCCATCTGGGCTGGTGGGGGTGCAAGATATAGCCCTGCTGATGCTTCCTCTGAGGCCTTGGCATTCTTGTCCTCAGAAGTCAATTTCGGACTTTTTCAAGATTGCGGTCAAGGATAGACTTGTAGAACCTGCAGGACAAAAAGAGAAAGAAGGCATCATAGCATCGTAGTTAGAAGTGGTGTGCAATGATTGTGAGTGACAGCAGGGTTCACTGAGAGTTGCAGTGTAATAACGTATGGTACTTACTTGTTTGGAGGGGCATGGATGTCTCTGCATCCCCATAGGACCAATTCCAGTCTTCTCCTGCGAGGGCCAAAATTCTCTCCTCAATATTGGGTGAGGAACCTGATGTCAGGCACACTGCCACCCATACTGTCTCTCTCTGTCCTGTTATGGGCTATCTTCTGCTTTAATGAGAAAAATTGGGGAAATTAGTGTGATTACAGTAGGTGACACACACTGGTGAATGTGGAAGAAAATGGTGTGATGTACTGATGTACTGAGGAGACAAATCAGAGGGCATACAGGGTTATTGTTGTGGGAAGCTGAGGGGCGGAGCACGAGTGATGGAAGATGTTACAGACAATGATGGAAGCGATGCAGTAAGCGTTTTAGTGAGAGGTGGGTGTAGTGGCAGAGATAGAGTGAGTGTGAGGTAGCAGAGAGAAGAATGTGACACTTATCCTGGCAGAGCAGTGCAAATCAGTGACCTTTTTGCATTGCTGGCTGTACCGCCACACCCCGGGAGCGGCACTGTCCCAGGCAGAGACTTCAGATCAGGCTGGCAGATTCCAGTGGTGTGGTCACTTCAGCCATTCCTCATCCCTGCACAACTTGGTCTAACACTAATCTCTCCAGGTCTCTGTTGGAGAATCGTGGTGACATCTTCCCGTTCTCTGACATGTTCAGAAATCCATCCTTGACCAATAAGGTCAGCCTTCAGAATGCCAGTACTCATCCAGGCGCACTGTAGCTTTACAAAGATGGTGTAGGTGTAAGGGAATCTGGTGTTTCAGCAGATAACTGATGAGTATCAAGTTGTTCTGGGAAGAGCATGTGGCAAGATGGAATGGAAATCGGATGTAGGTGACAATATAAGGGCATAGTAATGAGGTACCAACGATGCAAGTTTGGGTGAGATATGGCAAGAGAACTCACTTGGCATCAAACCCTCCAAAAAAACGTGACATAACTCAGACTTAGCCAAAAAAAAACGTAATATTCAGCCTGAAGTATTTATCTCCTGAGATTTGGTGGATTGTCAACAAAGGACAAAAAGAGTCTCATACTTAGTGATAGAAAGGAGATGGAGGCAGAGCATACACAGGCCTCTCAGCAGTTTCCATTCAGGACACCGCAGAGTTGGCCAGGCCCTCCATCTTTACACTGCCTGTCTTCCTAACTTTGGATGTTCAAGCTGGGAACAGTCAACCTGCCTCTGGCAAGAAGACCCTGAGCATAAAAACCAAAAGAACTGCGGATGCTGTAAATCAGGAACAAAAACAAAGTGCTGAGGAAGGGTCACCGGACCCGAAACGTTAACTCTGTTTTCTCCTCCACAGATGCTGCAAGACCCTGAGCATGTCTGAACATGTCGAGACACGTGACCTCAGAGTCTTCCCAGCAAACCTCCAGGGCCGATGATGTCCACACCACTGCTGTGGAACCAGGGAGTGCACTCAGACATAGTGGGAGGGAGAGAAAGAAGAAAATATATTGAGGACACTTTGGCAGCACAGCTGAAGAAGGCTATCTTGTCATTTGACTTTGAATTCATTCACCTGCTTTTGATTCTCCCTGTCTAAGTGCTCAACACATTGTCACACCATCCAGTTGCAGTTCATGGCCATGCTAGAGGCTTCATGGATTGAAGTTAGCACTGAGAGCCTACTGTGGAGTTAACGGTAAAAGTCACCATTGTCTTACCAGACCAGAGGGCTGCTCTTTCATTTGTGAGAGACAACTGGTTGTGGTTTAATCTGAGGCACACCACACTGAGGCCTGGGGAGAGATCGAGAAGGAGAGTCCTTCATGGTAACCTCAGCTGATGTGGGTATTGAACCCACGTTGTTGGCATCACTTTGCAGTGCAAACCAGACATTCAGCCAACTAAGCTAATCAAGCTGTAGTGGAATGACCCACTATACACGGTATTGAGTGTTGCTGACATCTTTAGCGCTCTTGGATGAAGATATCTAATGTTTGGATCCTTGTGTGTACATATTTGTGGCTACCAAACAGTTATCCCGCAGTGGCTGTGCCAGGGAGCTGCAACCTACAGCTGTGACCAAGCAGGTAGCTGCTAAGTGAGCTCGTTCTGAGACAGCAAGTGAACATCCCTGGGAGATGCGGCCTTGTCCAGTGTGTCAGCCTTGTGCCTGTCACAGTGAGCAAAGTGTCCCCACTGCAAGTTTTCAAAACAAGCTGCTAGTGCACCCTTCAATGCAAGTCTGTACTTCCAGAGCACAATGCCAGTGCATAATAGAAGTGCAAGGTTGGTTGTGATAGCCTGACAGGAGGAATGAGTGCGGCTGGTGCCTGTGTATTTTGCCCTGAGCCAATATGAAAGCCGTTCAGAACAAAAGGCAGTTTAAATCTGCCAGGTAGGTGCTGTAGCTTCCTTGTCGAGATTTCCCGACATCTAGCTTGTGTGCCGAGTTTGGTGAGGTGGGAGTGTGAATATTAAAGAGACAAGTTATGGCATTACCAAGGTGTTTAACAGTCAGTCATGACCATCTACCAGTGTCAGCACTGCTGTGGATCTTGCCGTGATGCTTGTGGGAAGCATAGGATGGAACAAGGTGATCTTGACTTTGAGATGGGCCTTTCCACACATTTAGCCCAATGATGCTATACATCACGCCATTGGCCGCATTGCTAAGACCCCATATAAGATTCTGCACTTAGACTTTTGTCTTGTATATCTGCCTAGGACAAGAGGAACGGAAAGAAAGAGCTTTTTTCCTTATATCATTTCCTGAAAGATAGAGGAACATGTAGGGCCTGAGATTGGTGATGTCAATGCCTGAACCAAAGCTGTTGGAAAATTATTTGTTAAAGCCCAGTCACTAGGAAGTTGACACTAGAGGGTTCATGGGTCCAAATTTCAACCTCAACTGATATTGTGGCTCAGCCCTCTTGCCTCTGAGTTAGAATGCCATTGGCAGCATTGAATTGTTGAAGCTCTTGAATACCACTTGAATGGGGCATTAAATTTGTCCTGTCTGCCCTCTTACTGAATGTCAAAAATCCAATGGCATAATTGGAAATGAACCAATGAGGCTGATTACTAACCTTTAGTCAACATCACTAAAAAGAATTAATTTATCATAGCTATTTGTGGGATCGCGATGTGTGCAAATTAGCTGTTGAATGTTCGTAACGTTACAACAGGAATTACATTTCAAAAATACTTCAATAGGTGTAAAGCACTTTGGGACACTTTGAGGTTATGAAATTTGCTATAGAAGCTGCATGTCATTCTATCCTAAAGTTTTGGTTTTTAGACAACATTCAAAATTCATTCAGCTGCTCTCACTTTACCATCACAGGAAAGTCTGTCAGAGTTTCTTTCAGCACAACAACAGGGATAAAAATGAGGTGAAAACACATTGATACTTTTTTTTAATGGAAGCAAGGAAATGAATTGATCTGACATGGAGTTAGCAGATGAATCAGGTTGAAGAGAGAGAATGTAGCTCCTCAACTTTCCTCATTTATCTGCAACCTTTGATGGACTAAATTAGAAGGATGGTGAGGTCTCAGATGGTTGTAGTGCTGGAGGAGATTACAAATACAATGACAGAGATTTGCTTCCTGGCGAGGTTGGTAACTGCATTCCATGTCATTGGGAGGATTTGACAATTTGATATATTAACCCTGATTGTTCACAGTAAATATAAATAACAACAGAATATTTGAACACCAGTTATTATTAGGTATTATAGCATAAAATGTTGCAGATTCTTGTACTCTCACTTTCCTTCTAACTTGCAAAGCTAGCCAGCTCCCAGCACTGAAGTACATGGGATAAGTTAGGACATACTGACTTTCTTCCACATCGGATGTGAGTTTGATGAGATTGATGTATTCCAGGGAAATCTGATACTTGCTGGAAATTTCAGAGAGTTTGGATCACTGCTGGACTTCTGAGCAATGTCAAACTATATGTCACAGAGTGAAAATAACCCTTAGAAATTGAGACTAATGCTGAGCTAAGACTTGACCTAAATACATCAACAATATTACAGCTGTGTCCTGTCAGGAAGAAAGAAGCTAGCAGCCTATTTACTGGTGGCACAGCATTAATATCACTGGGCTAGTAAACTAGAGACAATGCATTGGTGATGTAAGTTCAGATTCCACTGTAGCAACTAAAGCAATTTAAATTTAATTCATTGATATATCTGGAATAAAATAAAAATCTCATGACTGGATTGTTGGTAAAAACCTATTTGATTCATAATATCATTCAGGGGAAGAAAACTGTTGACCTTACCAGGTCTAACTTACATGTGACTCTGGGTCCTACGTGTTTAGCTCTTAAGTGATCCCTGAGGGCAATAAGGTACGGGCAATATAAGTTGTCTTTGCCAGCGACACTTGCATTTCAAGAATGAATTTTTATAAAATTGTTTTGAAAATACAGAAAAGTGTTGCAATGGGAGAAGGATTTAAAAACTAGTGGAATCCAATTAATTGATAACTTATAAATTGAAATGGGAACCGCTAAAGCTGTAACTGAAGAGGAGGGTTTGAAAAGCTCTTTAAGGCAGACTGAGGTGGTGAGGAGGGTGGTTCTGGGTACCAGGTACTGGGCAGAGTGACTGACAGAGCAACCTGTTTTGTAATACCAGGGGATGTGACTCGGTACATGTGAGAGACCTTCAAATTAAAATGATGTGTTTGTATTTATGATGGGAGGGATCCTGTTCTGTTGCAGGCCAGTTACGCCACGAAGTCTGCAATAAAGCTCAGCAGCCTAACTATTGCTTTCTTGCAAACTGTGCTGTGCCATACAGGCGTGAAGTCTTCCAAGCTCATATTAGCCCAATGAGACCCGTTCAACCTGATGGAAGCTGGAATCCATTAACACCCAGTTTAGAAATACAATCATTCATAGAATTTTCAAATGAAAACAAAATAAGTAATAAGAAAAGACTAATCCTTTGAGGACATGGGTTCAAATCCCATGGATATCAGCTGATAGAATTTGAATTAAATTAATAAATCTGGAATTGAAAGCTAGTCTCAGCAGTGGTGACTATGAAACCGGTGTCAATTGTCATGAAAATCTATCTCGTTCACTAAGAGATTTTAGGGTAGCAGATCTGTCATCCTCACCTGATCTGACCTACACAAGACTCCAGACCCACAGTAATGTGGTTGACTCTCAATGGCCCTCTGAAATGACCTTTTAGGGATGGGCAACAAACAGTTGACATTGAATCCCACATCCCAAGAAAGAAAAATCTCCTTAGAACATAGGGGATTAAAGGGAACTTCAAAGAGGTATTCAGAAATACAAGGGATTTTGATAGAGTAATTATTGACAAATTATTTTCATTGGTAAAAGTTCCAATAACAAAAGGATTGAATATTTCTGACAAAAGATCAACAACTAAGTTGAATTTTTCATTTACATTGTAATAATTGCATGGAATGCACTGGCCAAAATGTTGGGATTTATGCTTGAAAAGGAAAGGGGAAGAAAATATAGGATTATTGAGAAGAGGAGGGGAGCTGGACTAATTGAATAGCTGTTTTGAAAGACCCAGCACAGTTTAGAAGGGCTGATTGGTTTGCCTTTGTGATGTAGGATCTAAGATGCTGACAGTTTGGCCAACATCTGTGGAGAAAAAAAAAACATTTCGAATATAATCATCATTTAGCTTCTTCTGGATTTCAACTTTGTTGTTTATGTTTACATATTAGCTAGCTAAAAAATGGGCTTTATAATGTTGGGGTTTGATGTCAGCGATGAGACCTCTAAGTACAACGGATGGCATGACATAATTCCAAACAGTTAAGTCTGTGAGGACAACAGTATCTGGATCACTTGCTGAATGCAGCTAGCCCAGGGGCCAATACTGGAAAATCATCTAAGCATCATACAATGCATGTATATTACTTTCATAGAGGCAAATCAGTTGGTACAAGGGGAATGAGCAGGTCTTAATCAGGAGGCTAAAAATAGAACTGAGTTTACTTCCAGAGAGAACTTGAAACATGGAGACAAATGCAGACTCTGCACTTCTCACTGTTTATCTTGCTTTGTGGAATGTACCAGCCCAGTTAATGAGGTTCACTTGATCTTCAGAACTTACCACATCTAGAGGAACCATGGTTCAAGTTTATTTTATTTTTAGTTCAGATTCCATCCAAGCCCTGAGAAAATGAGCACAACATTTATTGAAAACATGTCAATACAGCTCAAACAGAACAAAAACTCAGTGAAGTTTTGGCATGATTTTATGGAGTTGGGTGCGCGCAACAATATTTAAGTTGCATCTCCGACGTATTGAAAAACAATGTCCTGCTGGAATATTATCAAACTAACTTTGACACTGAACCAAATAAGAAGCTGTCCCCAGATTTTCAGAACTATCTTCAGCTGCCCAGGCACTAGCTCTGGAATTCTCCCCCTTAATAGCTACCACCTCTCTGCCACTGTCTTCTTTTGAGGCATTGCTCAAAACCCATCCCTTGTTTTCATCAAGATTTGGTCATCTTTATTAATATCTATTTCTTGTTGAACAGTCAAGGCTTCCAGCTAAAGAAAGGGAGATTTGTATTTATGTGTGCTTTTCACCATCATTGGACATCTCAAAGCACTTTACAGCCATTGAAGCCAATGTTTGAAGTTTAATTACTTGTTCTGTGGGAAATGTATCAGTGAATATATGCCAACCATATTCCCTCACACAGCAATGTGATAATGATAATCTAATCCGTTTTTTGTGATGTTTATTGAAGGCTTAATATCATCCAGGATGCTAGACATGACTATCTGCTCTTCATCAAAATACTGCTATGATATCTCGTATGTTCGCCCAAGCAGACAAATCAGGCCTTGGATTGACATCTCATCTGACAGCTCTGCTTTAGTACTGTACTGGAGTGTCAGCTTTGATCTTTTTTTGTATTCAAGGGACATAAGCCCCTACTAGGTGATGGGAATGTCTCAACATTTCACTAGAGTTTAAATGTGCTGTAAAAATGCAAGTTGGTGTTCAAAAATCTATTTACTTTTATCACTCGTGGTGTTGGTGTGAAGGGCATAATTACATTACAGGGTTACTGACTGGACAAATTCATATGTTGCAGATTCCAGCTTGTGTGTGGTTCTGTTCTTTTATTTCACATTACAGCTGTTTATGCAAACCTTTGAGACACAAGGGAATAGTCATTTGAGTGACTAGATGCCATTGAGAGAATGTGGAGGTTAAAAGAAAAATATGAGAGTCAGGAAAAGATTTAATGAATAAAAACCGTGACAAATCTGAATAGATTAGCTGAGAATTTTACATGGAAAGGCTCCACTAAATGAAAGGATTTAAAGCTCTCATCTTTGGCATGTGACTCGCTTAACATGGAGGAGTCCAAATGTTTTTGTATTAATTTTCTTCCAAAGAACAGCTATGGACACCAGAAACAATCAAGAAAACCCAAAGTGAGACTGGAATTTGGCCCTGGACCATCTAGATTCTCTGGGAGCCAACAGTAAGATTAAGGCCACGTTCAATGCTCATCCATTCCATGGAATTCTTTCCATTTCCTTGAAATTTCCCCACTTATTCAATCTTCCTCTCCCAAAGGCTCTCATTTGGGAATATTCGAGAGGATTAAAAAGTCTATAAGGCCCATCTAGCTGTCTTCTCCCAGCCCTTTAATCCAATAGATATCATGGCCTCACACTTAATCCTCTCCTTCTCTCTGCCCAGTGATGCTACTTGCAACACTGTAGCATCGTTCCAGAGGCGTCCATATATCTAAATGAGAAAGAACTGTGGATGCTGGAAATCTGAAACAAAAACAGAAAATTTCGGGTCCAGTGACCCACCTTCAGAACCAAAACATTAACTCTGCTTTCTCTCCACAGGTGCTGCCAGACCTGCTGAGATTTTCCAGCAATTTCAGTTTCTGTGCCCATATCTTTCATGGACCATTACACATGTGTGAGCCCAGACAAGTGGATTAGCAGGTTACTCAAGAGTGAGAAATGTTATCATTCAAATTCAATCTTGGCTTTGCCTGATGCATCACAAGCATGTGTTCTAACAAATCAGTCGATAGACAACATTGAAAAGCAGGAACACACCCTCCACCAACCTCCCCACCACTCTCCCCCCAACCTCAGTACAGTTTGTAGCCAATTATAACATCCCTGTTGCAATCAGCTAATGCTGCACAGGCCACAAATTGAATTTGAATGTGTCCCAGCCACTACACTCCATTTAAACATTTAGAGAATAAAATGGATGAGAAAATTGGTCGATCTTCTGGAATCCTTATTCATTGTAGCCCCAAGCATATGACTTTATGCAGCAATCATTCAGCGAAAAGAACTGTTTAGCTCCTCAAGATTAAAATAATAGCTGAGATAAGAAGTGAAGGCTTGTATTTATTCAAGCTTAATTGTATAACATAGTCAACCTAATAAAAGCTTTCTGTGGCAGAAGCATGTCTGGGGAATGTGAGCAAAATAAGTTGGCCTGTCCGATTTATATCGCCTATGCAACTTTTTGTCTCTTGTAAAATGGATGTCAAATTGCAAGAGAAGTAAATTGGCTTGAATTGATCTTCATGCCCAATTTTCAGAGATGGCACTACCAGTGCAATGCTTGCTGCAATGGAAGTGCCCTCTGGTATGCTTCCAAATTTGGTTTTGATATTGGCAACTCTTTCAGTTATGGCCTTATCACATCTCTCAGCAACCTCACTAAGCACTTACAATGCATCATGAGTTTCTTCAAAATGTAACTGATGAATGAACAGCCAGGTTGATTTTCTGAATGCTAGTGCTCATTGGTTGGGTGATTGGGTGGGGTTGGGGGTCGAGGGGGAAGGGTGCTTTGTCTAGTGGGAATGAACATTAGAAAATGTGTGATTTTTCCTTTGATGGCCAGGTTGTAACGTTTTCAATCTTCCTTTATTTTAAATGCTGACTTATTCCTGGGGCTTGACTGCAATTTACTGAAAGCGAGAGAGAAAGAGAGAGGGAGGTTTTCCAAGTGAAAGGTGTTTCCTGCCAATGTGAGAAAAATACTTCCCATGTGAAAGAAATGACAGAGGGAGGCCTGAGATACTCTGGCAGTGCTGATGAGATTAAATGCTTTGATGTTAGCAGAGAGGTGGGGCAACTATCGAGCAGAACTGACTAAAATGTTCACAAAACCTCTATCCCATGATTCTGCTTGAGAAGCAGAGTTATTTGTTGAGTTGCAGGTGGCTTGGCATCTGTAACTGCCTTTCAGATTGTGTTCTCTCTCTCTCTGTCTCTCTGTTGAAACCTTAACTTTCTTACCAACATTTAAGGGGAAGTGAACACTAAAAGAGAAGTTATCAGGACAGGCAAATGACACGAAGGCTTGTTAAGCAGACAGAGTATGTGAATGTTGTTTGTCTGAAGTTCCAAAAAAGAAAGGACTTGCATTTATATGCCAATTTCCATGTTCTCAGGATATCCTATATGCTTTATAATCATTACATTACTTTTGAGTTGTATTCACTGTTGTAAAATAGGAGACACAGCAGATAACTTGCACACAGCAAGGGCTCATATTTAGCAATTAAATTATAGATGATGGTTGGTTGAGGTGGGTACCGCTGGTTGTGGGGTGCCTTCTTTACCCTTCCAACTCCATCTTGCTTTAGTCCCCTCCCTCTGTTCCCACCTTTGCCTCACGTTTTGGTGTCTTTGCAATGCTCATGATGGGCTTTGCATGTCAATTGGTAATTGAGTTGGGTGATTTAGTGGTGGAAGATGAAAGAGAAAAAAAAAGTAACACGGGTGATTTGGTGATGGAAGAAACTGTTCAGTTGTGCAAGAAAGCATCTTTAACAAAAAAAGATGATGCTTGTTAGAAGGCTGTTATGGAGTAGCGGTAGTGTCCATACCTCTGAGCCAGGAGGCCCAAATTCAAGTCCCAACCTGCTCCAGAGGTGTGTTGTAATATCTCTGAACAGGTTGATTAGGAAAATATCTAGATGATTATTGTAAAATGTTGGCAAGACCACCCTGGGAATAGTTGATAAATGTTGACCCGGATCAAATAGTCCCAAGGGATCTTTTACCTCCACCTGACCAGGGAAAGTAGGACCTTGTTTTAATGTCTCACTTGAGAGACAGTACTTCAGGCAGTTGTTCAGGATTTGAATGCAGAACTATTTAATAGTTAAAAAAATGTATTGGTCATATATGGTGCATAAGACTATAAGAAATAGGAACAAGAGTAGGCCATTCAGCCCCTCAAGCTTGCTCCACCATTCAATTGGATCCTGGCTCATCTGACATTCTTCACGTCCACTTTCTAGCCCTTTCTCCGTAATCCTAATGCCCTTACCGACCAAGAATCTACCTATCTCAGCATTAAATATACACAAGGACTCTGTCCCTACAGCTCTCTGTGGCAAGGAGTTCCAAAGACTTGCAATGCTCCGGGAGAAGAAATTCCTCCTGATCATAGTATTAAATTGCCACCCCATTATTCTGCAACAATGCCCTGGGGTCCTACGTAGTCCCATGAGGGGAAATAATTTCTCAGCATTTACCCTGTCAAGCCCCTTAAGAATCCTACATGTTTCAATGAGATCATCTCTCATTCTTCTAACTTCCAGTGAGTAAAGTCCAAAACTGTTTATCATTTGCTCATAAGACAATCCCTCCATACTAGGCATCATCCTGGTGAGCCTTCTCTGAACTGCGTCCAATGAAATGATAAATTTCCTTAAATGAAGGGATCAAAACTGCGCAAAGTATTCCAGATGTAGTCTCACCAGTACCTTGTACAGTTGTAGCAAGGCTTCCCGGCAAGATTTCTTATACACAAACCCCTTGTGATAAGGGCTAACATTTCATTAGTCTTCCTGATTACCTGCTGCAGCTTTATGGTAGCTTTCTGTGTTTCATGTGTTAATACCTCCAAGTCTCTTTGTGTTGCAGCTTTCTGCAGTTCTTTTTCATCTGAATGATATCCTGTTCTTTTGTTCTCCCTTCCAAATGAACAACTTCGCATTTTCCCACATTATACTGCATTTACCAACCTTTTGTCTACTCACTTAACCTATCGGGATGACATTTACAACAGAATTCTCAACCTATGAAGCTTGTTACTGAGGGCAGTAACTTTTAAATCTAGCCCTAAAAGACAACACCTTCAACAGTAAAGCAATCCCCACCCCTGAAACTGTCCTAAACATGTCAGTCGAGATTTTAAACTCACGTCAGAATACAGTTTGAGACCACAATCTTCTGAGTCAGAGTTACCCACAGATTCGTGCTTGACACCTTGGCCAGAAACCTATGGATGTGGCATACCTCTCTTGGATGGCTGTCACCTTGCATCAGATGCTCTAAATCCTGAGGCAAACAGTTCAGTTTTTTACAGAAACTAAACAAAAACAAAGTTGCTGGAAAAGCTCAGCAGGTCTGGCACATCTGTGAAGGGAAAAACAGAGTTAATGTTTCAGGTCCAGTGACCCTTCCTCAGAACTGATGGTGGCTGGGAAAACATCAGTTTATATGCAGAAAATAGGGAGGTGGGTGGGTAGGGAGGAAACGATAGGATAGAGCCCAAAGAGAGAGAAAGACAGTTGGACAGACAAAGGAGTTGCTAACGATCAGGCTGGGAGGGCTCTCAGTCCCAGCCCCTACCCCACAAACCAGGCCTTGTTAGCACATAGACAACAAGGTGCAGGGCTGGATGAACACAGCAGGCCAAGCAGCATCATAGGAGCAGAGTATCCGCCTCCCACTCTCTCCCTATTTATTTCAAAACCCCCTTCCCCTCCCCCTTTTCTGATGAAGGGTCTAGGCCCGAAACATCTAGCCTCTCTGCTCCTATGATGCTGCTTGGCCTGCTGTGTTCATCCAGCCCTGCATCTTGTTGTCTCGGATTCTCCAGCATCTGCAGTTCCTACTATCTCTTGTTAGCACATAACCTGCCATTACACACCCCCTGTTGTTAGTCACTAACAGTCCCCATTAACAACTATTCACCCTCCCAGCCTGATCGTTAGCAACTCCTTTGTCTCTCCAACTGTCTTTCTCTCTCTTTGGGCTCTATCCTACCGTTTACTGCCTACCCCACCCACCTCCCTATTTTCTGCACATAAATTGATGTTTTCCCAGCCACCATCAGTTCTGAGGAAGGGTCACCGGACCCAAAACGTTAACTCTGTTTTTCTCTTCACAGATGCTGCCAGGCCTGCTGAGCTTCTCCAGCAACTTTGTTTTTGTTTTGCTCCTGACTTACAGCATCTGCAGTTCTTTCAGTTTTTTACAGAATTGGAGAAGGAAGAGATTCTTGGTAGACCTGGATGAATGCTAAGCTACGTTATCTGAACGGGAAGTCACTTGATAAAAACGAAGGGTGGTTTGATGGGAGTGCTGCAAGCATATGACAACACAAAAAAAAGGTCTCAGTAATGATGAGACAGTAATGAGTACACATTTTCCTAGTTTCCAAAAAGCTACTGAGCTGCAAAGCTGAGATTGATAGTTCAATAAGGGCATCATGAGCTAAGGCAAGTAAATGGATTGAAATTCAGACCATGACAAAGGCTGAATGACCCACTCCCGTTCCTGTATCCACATGAATACTGGTAATACAGAGGCAGATTTGAGTACACGGGCAACATGATCAATGTTAGGTGTAGTGATCACTGGGAATGAATTAAGAACATGAGAAGGATCAGCTGTTTCACTCAATGTGTTTCCCCATACAGTGACAGTGGGTGAGAATGGATGTAGGTTTAGCTCTGTTGGTTGGACATTTAGTTTGTGAAATTGTGTGATCCTGGTAGTGCGGGTTCAGTTCATGTCCCAGCTCAGGTTACCATGAATGACGATCCTTTTCAACCTATCCCAAAACCTGAGATGGCTCTCAGGTTAAACCACCAGCAGGTATCTCTTCTTTAATGAGAGAGCAGCCCTATGATCTGCTTAGACTACAGCGACTTGACTTGAGTGCAAACATAATGCTGCAGTAGAATTGGATCAGAAGAAATAAATGAGCAAATAAATATTTTTAAAAGTTGAGACAAGTGGCTTGGAATGTTGTTGCTTCACTTTGAGCAAAGCTTTGAAATTGAGGGTGTGTGTAGGCTGGAGTGAAACAGATCCAATCTTTCTAATGGAGCCATCAACACTCAGCAATTGTTTGTTGTGGTTTGCAAAGGAACTGGAGAATTTGTTACATCCAGCTGGAGTTTGATGTTTTAGCAAAAACTCTGGAATTCCAGTACATCTCCCTATCTCCTTAAATAATTGTTCCACCTTTTAAAATGAGCAATAGATTATAATCTTCATGCTGCAAATATCGCAATTTAAGGACATGAACAAAATAAATCTCCAAAATTGCCATCATTAAAGGGAAAATGTTACCAGAAATTCTGTGACTTTCAAAATATAAACTGCTGATATGGACCAGCTGCCAACTTAGTGACATATATCAGTAGATGAGTGTTTCAGTCCAAGTGCGATGTATTCATACTGTTGGGTGTTCTGTGCAAAAGCTACACTCCCTGGAATAATTGCTGCAGATTTTCTCCTCAAATAATTTATGGGAGGTATAGGGAGAGAGTGCCAGAGCTTAAGGCCAAGACAAGTAAAAGTACAGCCACCAAAAGTAGGGTGATAGAAATCGGGAATGCACTTATCCCTTATTGAGGGGGATCTCAAACCCAGCAACCTCTCTGCTTGTCATATACCCCTCACTCCTCTGTATCTCTCCAGAGCTGAACTCAATTTTCTTCAGTCCATTAACTACATTACCTGTGTCACTGTTTATTCATGGTGACCTATTCCACAACTTGATTACTTACATATATTTGAATTAAGAACAGGATTAGACCATTCAGCCCTTTCAGCCTGCTCCTTCATTCATTGAGATCAAGGCTAATCTGATTGTAACCTCAAATCTGCTTTCCTGCCTACCCTGATAACCTTTCACCTCCATGCATGACAAGAATTACCTGTTGAGTGAAAAGGTTCCTGCTGACAAGGAAGCTATGCTAAGCCTTCAAATGTATTTATATTTATTATGCAATGATAGAGGGAATCCTTTATTAATATCTAAGATTTCCTTCCCATAGAATAACATGTCATTTTCTCACAGAATCTTACAGATTTTAAGGTGGAAGAAATCCATCCGACTTATTTTAAAGCTTTCACCGAAAGCAACTCTTAAAAAATTTCTTTTATAAAGAAAGATTTTCTGGATTTTGAACACCAATGAAGAACAAAACATTATTGTCCTTGCTGCATCTGTAAAAATAGGTTCATAAGCCAAAAATATTCTGAATGGCCTATTTGATACTGAGGTGAAATCCAGTGCCACGTGGCCTGATTGCTGGCATTGGGGAGTTCAACCTGGAAACCTTTCTTTGATAATAAACTGTAGGCAAAGCTCCAGAGACCTGTGCCAACAGGCTAGTGGCCTGAAGCCAGTTAGTGGCGGAATCGAATCTGATCTATGACCATTAATATTTCAAACATAAATATGTAATGAGCCATACAGAGTATGAAAAAATTGTATTTGTACAGCATATTTCAGAACCTCAGGGTGCCCCAAAGACCTTAGCAAAACTTTACTTTTGAAGTGTTGGCACTGGTTTAGCTTCAACAAATAACAGAGATAAATGTTTTCCTGATATTGATTGAGGGAGAAATACATAGGCCGGAACTTTTGGGGAGGATACCCTTCTCTTTTTTGAATATGGTACCATGGAATCTTTCCATTTGAGAGAGCAGTTAGGATCTTAGTCTAGTGTACTTTCTAAAAGTTGGCATGCTTGATAGTGCAGCACTCTCTTGGTATGGCACTGGCACATCTGTCTATATCAGGGTGGTATTAACAATTTAAATTTTCTTTCACTCGGGCTGGTGAGCAAATTTGAAAAAGATAGAAGTTTTCCTCAAAATAAACACAAACTTAATTTAAAAAAACAACTCAGAAGCAATAGATTGGTCATTTCCATGCGTAATTCATAAAAATGACCAATGAAAATAGATAATAAAACCATTTCTTGCCCTTTCTATTAAGAAGCAGAAATATTGAGAGGGACAAACTAGATTCCGAGTCCAGGGAAGGCAATGGGGATCAAGGCCAGGATCCCCCTCAGGAATTCCCATGAAAGTGGGAATCAGAAGTGTGTCGCCTCTCAGCCTGAGGTTTCCTTTTCTCACAACTTACTTAGTGGATAGGATTTTGGGAGGGAGGGGGGAAGAGTGGTGTGTGTCTGGCTCACACTGTAGTGATGGTGGTGTGATGATACTGTCTGAGACATGTCTCTTTCATTTTTCCCACCCAATCTGTCTCACTTTCCCACTCACTCTCTGTCTGTCTTCCTACTCTGACTCTCTCTACATTCTTCCACTTTATTTTTCTCATGACCCTCTTCCACTTTCTTGCTCTTCCCCATGATCCATTCAGCCCATCCCCATCCCTTTCCATCTCGCTCTCACCCCTTTCCTTTTCTCTTTCTCCCTGTACACGTTTCCTACTGTCTTCCTCTCTCTCACTGTCCCCCTCTGTTTCCCTCTATCCTTTCCCCCTCGCTCAACCTTTCGCACACTATCTCACCCCTTTCTTTTCCTAACATCTATTCCTCACTCGCTCTCTCATTCCTTTCCCTCTCTCTCTTTCTGTTTTAGCCCTTTCCCTTTCTCCCTTTCCTTCTGTCTTTCTATCTCTCCCCGTCTTTCTCGATTTCCCTCTATCCTTTCCCTCTCTTTCACCTTTTCCTGCACTCTCTAACTCCTTTCTTTTCCTAACATCTACTCATCTCTCTCTCTCATTCCTTTCCCTGTCTTTCTCTCTCTCTTACCCTTTTCCCTATCCTACTCTTTCATTCCCTTTCCCTTTTCCTCTTTCATTCTTTTCCCCTTTCTCCCATCATTTTCCTTTTTTCTATAATCCTTTACCCTCTCTCACTACTTTCCATTTTGCTCTCTCATTCCTTCCCCCAACCTCTCCCCTTCTCTTTCACTCACTTGTTTTCCTCACTCTCTCCAACATCTTTTCCACACTGTCTCTTTTAGACTGCCCCCTTTAACTCCATGAAAATAATCCATGGGCTGTGACCTTAAGAGATTTCTGCCAGCACCATTAACCAACAAACGTTTCATGTTGAAACCAAAGTGGCCGTGTTCATTTCTGAGAGTCTTAAATGCAGTCAGAAGTGAATCTTCTGAAAGGGAATAACCACTCTGCTGATTCCATTTCCCACGCCTCTGCACCCCATGGCCCATTCCCCTCCTCCCTAAGCCAATGTTTCCTTGCAAACCTCCCAGACCCAATCCTACAGACTTTCTACTGCACTCCCTGCCTCAGGCTAAGTAAAACCAATTGTGCTGCTTGCTCACTGCTCTTCCAATCACAGTCTGGTTCTCTCCCAAATTCGCTGCTAATAGGTTCGGTCAGGAGCCTATCAGTAGCAAACATAGGAGCAAAATGGCCTCTGATTGGAGAAGAAGCTCCTTTCAAAACCATTTCAGTTACAGTTGCCTGCATTTGAAACAATGGCTTGGCAACAACCACTCAGTGAATCACATTGTGGGCTGTGGGTCATCTGTTGGTCGTACTTGATATAGTTTACATTCACAAGTCAAAATCAAAAGAGCTGCGGATGCTGGAAATCAGAAACGAAAACAGAAATTGTTGGAAAAACTGAGCAGGCCTGGCAGCATCTGTGGAGAGAATTGGAGTTAATTTTTCGGGTCCAGTGAACCCTCTTCAGTTCTGATCTTTTCACAGATGCTGCCAGACCTGCTCAGTTTTTCCAGAAATCTCTGTTTTTGTTATACTCATAAGTGTTTGGCTTGATTTTGAGTCCTTAGGCTTCTGAAAGGAAAGAGTGCTAGCCACTGAGCAAACGTACCAATGGACTGTATTGCCAGTCCATAAACCAAGAAGGATTTAGGGACGGCATTCCTAACAGTAAATATCTTCTCCAGAGGTGTTTGGGATTAAAAATGGCAGCGCAAATGATGAGAAGTCAGACTTTCCCAGAGGATGGGGATGTATATAGGAGAGTGGGTTTGGGCCTGGTCATTGATATCTCTTACACTTTATACTCGTAATGTGAACCTGTCAGTGTGGTCTCTGCAGATGGTGAGCAACAAATCAGCCTTCACAATTAGGGGAATATAATGTTTTTCTTTCCTTATGCCATGTCTGTATGAGTCTCAGCTGTCTTGTTTTGTGAACTGTTTCATGAATGATGCATAAACAGCTCATTAACCCAT
>NC_063362.1:12576290-12600459 GCF_021869965.1 Rhincodon typus | reverse complement strand
GAAGATGTTTTAATATTGAAATAGAACAGAAAAATTAATAACCAAAAATTTTTAAAAATTAAATTTAAATTGCTAAGTAAGAGTAAAGTACAAACAAAGTTAAATGTTTATTTCAAAAATGTTTTATTTCTGTGTGTTGAACATCTATTGACAAAATTTGTGATAAATAGATCCCAACAGTGATTAATAACTTTCTAAAATATATTTCTTATAAATATCTACAACTTATAAATATCAATATCTATAAATCTGTAAATGTCCAGATATCTACCATAGCCAGTGAAACTGGCAGTATAGGCACATGATTATGATTGACCATGTGATTGTAATCAGCTGTTGGAGATATGAATATTTTGGTAAATCTGGTCGCTTATACGATCCAACTGATTTACGTTCACATGATCCATCTAATTTATAATCAGATATTTCATAAAGAATGCTGTATCACCTATAAAGTATACAAAAGTGAGATATTGCAGATGCTGGAAATCTGAAATAAAATCAAAATGTTGAAAATGCTTAGTAGATTAATGGTTGACATGAATAACTCTCATCAGAATTTAAAGTGTAGTCTTTTTAATAACCTGTTCAGACATTATTTAGAACAGATAGGTTTTGAACAAGACTGTTTACAAGAATGATTCCAGGGATAAGGAACTTCAGTTATGGGGATAGACTGAAGAAGTGGGGATAGTTCTTCAAAGAGAGAAGAGGGCTAAGAGGAGATTTGATTGAGGTTTTCAAAATCATGAGTGGGCTGGACAGAGTAGAAGAAAAACCCCTACACAGAGTGAGCATTGCCTGGAAATGTGATGGAGACCGGTTCAACTGAAGCATTTAAGAGACCTCTGGATTATTTGGACAGAAATAATGTGTAGGGGTATAAGGGAAAAAAGCAGGAAACTGGCACTAAGTAATAATGCTTTTTTAACGAACCAATGCACGTGCAATGGGCCAAATGACCATAACAATTCTGTAATTCTGAACATGGACGTTCTGTCTCTAAAGTAGGAATACCGCCACTATACCACGGGATCCTTGGAACTTCAAACAGATATTTCACCTCTCCTTAAAGTTGCAGAGCTGGTCAAATGCTGTGTTTGAGTCCCAGATGATAACTTGTATCCATATCCACCCTCAAAATAAAATATTAAGCGATTTGAAGCTTTTATATTTTTTAACTTGCTGACTCTATTTACACAATGGCAGTAAAAATTGTTAGCTGTAAATTTGAAGTATCAAATTAAATGGATTTTTCCAGCATTTGAAAACCCAACAAAATTGTACTTCATGTTCATGGCACCACCCTAAACTGCTAAATTCAATTACACACATTATAGCTCTTTCCTATAATTTTTACACATGTGCTGTTTGTTTTAGTACCACGGTAAGAACATTTTTCATGCTGCCTCTCTACCCAAGGAAGGCTCCCCAAGAGGATCATCACTTTAAAGACTATTTTCTTTTTAAAGCAATTTTATTTTTGTAATTCATAACATTATAAATGTGCCAATGGAAACAGATTTTTAAATATTGTATTGTCCTGCTCTGGGTTATATCATTGACTTTCATTTTAAACCAATTTACAAAAAATAACTCCCCCTGTCTTGCAGAGTAAGCTCTGATTGTGTTGAGTGGCTGGTGTGTCAGCATACAATGTTATTGTAACAGCTAAGCCCTGTCAGAGTCATAGAGGTCTACAGCACAGAAAAAAAGACATTGGCCCATCATTTCTGTGGTGGTCAAAAAACAACCACTAACTATGCAACCACTAACTAACTAAATTTCTGAAGAAGGGTCCAGACCCGAAACGTCAGCTTTCCTGCTCCTATGATGCTGCTTGGCCGGCTGTGTTCATCCAGCTCTACATCTTGTTATCTCAGATTCTCCAGCATCGGCAGTTCCTACTATCTCATTAACCCGTGTGCCACCTTTGTTGATTTGGTGCCATTTTTGCCTCTTGAGTTGGTGGATTGTGGGTTCAAGCACAACCCCGGGACTTGATTGTCTAGCACTGACAATTGCTGCATAGCTGAATGAACAATGACGGGTTCACGCATCAACCCAGCATGTCCCATCGAGTGTGATAGTTTATGCATCGTAGTGGATACACTTCTGAAAGCCAATTTGATCCTGGATAGGAGCAAATCAGATGAAAATACAGCCTGATTAGAGAGTTAAAATCTGGAAAGATCCTCTCTGGCCCCCTTAGAAAGAAATAAAGGAGGAATTTCCATTTACATAACACTTTTCACATCCACAGGATGTCCCATGGTGTTTTGCAACCAATGAAATATGTATCTGATCGAAATTAGCCCAAGGGAGAAACCTTTCTTAATATGCATTTCTAATATCAAAAGAGGGATTTGGGGAAGTGTTACAGTGCAGGAAATATTTCCAAATTCCCATTATGTATTTCAAGTAATTTAAAACTTCATAATCCTGTCACATTTTCATTACGCTTGTGATACTTTATATGCTGTATATCAACAATAAATTGAGTCAAATCCCTGGTTGACGGGCTTTTTCAGTAAGTCTTGGATCAAGTCCCTTCTTGCTGTGGTCTCTGTGTGTGAGTCTATATTGTGACTGGAAATCTGCAATTGTTTGATATGGTTCCAAGATTACCCACTTCAGGTGCCTGAAGCAGCAAACAGTGACATAAGGAATAGTTTAAAAGACTCGTGCTTCTTTTTGTAACATCTATTTAGAATTTAATTAGTGTAGAATAATGCTGGAAGAGCACAAAATGCCTTTCAAAGAGTTGGCAAGATCAAATACTCCTTTCAATGCTTTGAGTAAACTTTCAAGCAACCAAACCAGTTCTGTTTTAAAATGTTTTTAAAAGGTGAGTGTTTTTTTGCTACAATGGAAATATTTTGAGCTCTCCACTTGCTCCTGTCCCTTCCCTCCAGTAGTACTGTTCCTTGCCAGGCTACCAAATTTTTCCAGACACCATTGACCAACTGGTAGATCTACCAACCACCATCTACCACCTACAAAAGGGACACCATGGTGGTTCAATGGTTGGCGCTGCTGCCTCACAGCACTGTGGTCTGGATTTGATTCACCCTCAGGCAACTGTCTGTATGGAGTTTGCACATTCTCCCCATGTCAGTGTGGGTTTCGCCTGGGTGCTCCGGTTTCCTCCCACAGTCCAAAGATATACAGTTCAGGTGGATTGGCCATGCCAAATTGCCCATAGTGTCCAGGCATGTGTAGGGTTACAGGGATAGGGTAAGGAATGGGTCTGGGTGGGATGCACTTCAGAGGGTCAGTGGGCTGAATGGCCTGCTTGCACACTGTAGGGGTTTCATAATTCTAACCGGTAACTTGCGAAAGTGGCTATTCTTGATATGTGGAGGATTGTGAAAGTTGATTAGATATTTGACTCTTATCGTTCACTGCAACTGAATCCTGACCAGTCACACAACATATGCAGGTGTAAAAAGAACAGCTCATTTCAGAGATTTGAGCATGTTATCTAGACTGATACTCCCGGTGTGGTACTGAGGGAGTGCTGTACTGTTGAAGAGGTCATCTTTCAAATGAGATGCCAGGCAGCACTTGCGTGGAAATAACCTTTTCACTGCCACACAGTTTGGGTTCTGGCAGAGCCACTTGGCATATAACTCATTATAGCCTTGATTCAAACATGGATGAAAGAGCTGAACACCAGAAGTATGTTGAGAGTGACTGCCCTTGACATCAATGGTGCACTTCACCTAGTGTGGCAATAAGGAGCCCGAGCAAAAGTACTGTCAGTGGGGAATCAGAGGCAAAACTCTCCACTGGTTGGAGTCATGCCTGGCACAAAGGAAGATGGTGGTGGTTGTTGGATGTCAGTCATCTCAGCTCCAGAGTATCTCTGGTGGGTTTCCTCCAGGTAGTACCCCAGGCCCATTGATACTTCATCAATGGCCTTTCCTTCATTCTAAAATCAAAAGTGTGATGTTTGCTGATGATTGCACAATGTTCAGCACCATTTGCGACTCCTCAGATACTGAATCAGTCCATGGCCAAGTGCAACAAAATCTGGACAATTGCAATAGTTGTGACTATCTCCAGCTAAAGAGAATCTCACCGTTGCCCCTTGACATTCAGTTGCATTACTGTCGTGGAATACCCCACTGTCAACATCCTGGGGATTGTCATCGACCAGAAATTGAACTAGATTAACCATATAAATGCTGTGGCTACAAGCGCAGAATACAGGCTAGGAATACTGCAGTGAGTAACTCACCTCCTGACTGGCCAAAGCATGTCAACCACTATAAGGCACAAGTCAGGAGTGTAATGGAATTGTTGTTGGCAATCACTTGCTAATGAGTAAGTCTGTCAAACCAGGAAATTCTGTGTTTCTGGTCACTGGTTCCGTGGGTCCTTGTGTGGCTGATGACCTGATCCTAGAGCTGCATCTCCAACCATACATTTGGTAGGTTTTTCCGAGGGGTGGAATTGATCCCTGGCCTTCAGATTGCTTCAGAAACATTCCTTTCTCGAGTTACTTTTCTGTACTTTCTCTTGCGGATGGGTGTTTTCAAAGAATTGTATCCCTTCGTACAGGACCTTCCTCCAAGTCAGTTTCATTTGAGCAAGGGTCTCCCATGTGTTGACATCGATGTTAGATTACTTGAGAGAAGCCTTGAAATGCTTCCTTTGTCATCGTCTCATTCATGTGCCTTGCTAGAACTGAGCAAAGAAGATCTGTTTTGACAGTTGGAACTCAGGTATCCTAGGGACATGGCCAGCCCAGTGGAGTTGGTTCCAGATGATCACCACCTTGACGCTAGTGCTCAAAGATGCTAATGTTAATATGTCTCTCCTCCCAGCTTATGTGGAGGATTCATCTCAAACAGCATTGATGGTACTTCTCAAGGGTCTTGAGGTGACAACTATACGTAGTCTAAGTTTCAGAGCCACATAAAAGAGTTGGAAGGATAACTGCCTTATACACAAGGACCTTGGTATCAGCACGGATATCATAGCCATTAAAGACTCTCATCCTTAGGTATCTGAAGGTGGAGAGGTAGCTTCCCAGGTAAGGGAAATAATCCATGTTTAGGAGGACTTCTGCATTGATCCTAATGGAGGAATGGACTGGAACTTGCCCTGGGATGGATTGTTAAAGGATTTGAGATTGAGGCTGAAACTAGTTCTTCACAATGCTTCCGCAAAGGCATCAGGTGAGGCTTGAAGATTTTCTTCCAAGAGCACGGAGATGACACTGTCATCCACATACTGAAGTTCCACAAGTGAGGTTGGTATTGTTTTCCTCTTGGATTTCAATTGGTAGAGGTTGAAAGGTTTTCTATCCATCCTGTAGACAATGTCTACATCACTGAGAAGCTTGTACTTGAGAAGCTGAAGAATGTAGTGATGAAGATGGAGAAAATGGTGGGAGCGTTGACACATCCCTGCTTGACCCCTGTCTTGTCCTCAAAAGATTCTGACAAATCACCATTTGTGAGAACCATCACTGACATCTTTTCGTGGAGGAGACGGAGGATGATGATGAATTTCTCGAGATAGCTAGCCTTTGACAGGGACTTCCATAGCACCAGCTGGCTGACTAAATCAAAACCCTTGGTCAGATCAATGAAGGCCATGTAGAGTGGTTGTTGTAATTCCTGCCATTTCTCTTGGAGTTGCCAAGCAATGAAAATCATGTCCATAGTTCCACAGTTTGGGCGGAAACCAGATGGGGTAAGGCACCTAGAGAGAATTTGGGCAATGATCTTCCCAGTGATGGAGAGTAGGGAGATTCCTCGGCAGTTCCCACAAACCACTTTGTTTCATTTCTCGAAGACAATGGCAATGGCAGTATCCTTGAGATTGGCAGAGATTTGTTCTTTGCTCCAGGTTTTCAGGAACAGTCGATGGTGATGATGGGTAAATTCTGTTCTTCCAAGTATGAAAGTCTCCACTGGAACCCATTCTACTGTGACTTTTCCATTCTTCATGTGTCCAGTGGTGGGCTTCAACTCCTGTCACATTAGGTGGCAGTCCAAGATCATCCTTGAAGGGGAGTTGGGGCATTTCCGCAAATGTGTCCTCGTTGATGATTGTATTGTGGCTTAGGATTTCTTTAAAGTGTTCTCTCCATCTGAGCATGCTGTTTTCTCTGTCTCTCAAAAGGGTTCCATTTCCAAGTGTCTTGAGTCGAACCCTGAGTTTTCATTTCCAGAAAAGGTGTAACCATTATCTCCTTCCCGCATCTGCCCTTTGCCTGATCTTCAAGTCTCCTGCAGGGCAGTAATATCAATGTTGAAGTCCCTGAGTTCATGGGCACAAGTGCAGCCCTTCATTCCAAATGATTTGTTTGCTTCTTATCCATGAGGGTTCGTACATTCCAGGTTCCAAGATTGAGTTTGACATTGGTTTTCAGACTGCAGGTAGATGAGCCACTGGATGTGATTCTCCAACCAGGTTGGTGACAGAACAGGCAATTTTTAGGGCACCTTTTCTAGCCCTTTCCTTGTGCAGGGTGAGCAGAATGGATCCTGAAGAGGACTGCTCAGTCACGAAGAAAGCTGCTGAAATGCTCTCCTGTTTCGATTCCAGGAGTGAAATGACTGAGTCTGACTCTGCTGCCTGCATACCAGCCCGAAGCTAGGGACTTGCAGATTTCACAATTCTGTCCCTGTCACCCCTCTCTGGTCACTGCAGGGCTTGTGTTGTGAGTGTGTGTGGGGTGGGGGGGGGAGTTGAATTCCTCTGGGTAGATGCCTTGTAAGGGTCATCTTTTAACATGGGAATGCTGTTGCGCATCAGCATGATCCTTGACAGAAAGTAGATTGGTTTCAGTGTCAAGAAAACCTCAATGACTGGGGATCTCCCGACAGCTGTAGCTTTCATCTGCCATCACAGCTATTGATATCACACAAATATTTTCCATCTAGATTGCTGTTGAGGGCTTGTGTTGGATTGCACTTTGTATGGTTCCTCCCATCCAACCTTACCATCATGGGTGACCCTGCCAGGAGTTGAGAACTTCTATTGGTATCACTCTCAGGATCAATGAATCACTAAAACCTCTCCACCACAGTGAGGTGGAAATCCACAGAAACTTGTGATGGAATACTTCCTACTTGTCTGGATGATTGCAGCTCCAGCAATGCTCAAGAAGCTCAACACCACCCAGGACAAAGCAGCTCACTTAATTGGCAACAAATCCACAAGTACTCAATACCTCCACCACCAGCATACAGTTGTAGCAATGTGTACAGTCTTCAAGATGGACGGCAGAAATTCAACCTGAATCCTTTGCAACTCAAACCTATGACCACTACCATCTAGAAGAACAAAGGCATCAGATACATGGGAACATCACCATCTTCAGGTTCCCCTCCAGGCCACTCTCCATCCTGACTTAGAAATATTTCATCATTCCTTCACTGTTCCTAGGTCAAAATCCTGGAATTCCATCCCTAACAACACTTGTGGGTGTACCTGCAACGTATGGACAGCATCAGTTCAAGAAGGCAACTCACCATCACCTTCTAAAGGTAGTCAGGCATGGGCAGTAAATCTTGGCCCAGCCAGCAAAAGCCCATATTCCATGAATGAATAAAAAAGTAGTGGAAAACACTGCTGATGAGGCTCGATGAGCTGAATAGTCAGCAAGCAGGCTAATCTCTGAGTAAAACGTGATCAACAGTTTTACATCATACTAAAATGCATGAGATATTCCTCAATGTCTTTGTACACTACAGCATCAGAGTGTGTTGAAAACACTGCTGCTTGTTGGTAAGCAGGCAAGAGGCCACTTTAATCACTTGAGAAAGGTAAGTGATCACTATGTGTACTCAATCGATAGCCAGCATGGGAAGGTCAAAGACATATTATTAAATGTCCCTAAAATCCCTTGTTTAAATTGATCACAGACCTGCTAACATGCTAAAAAAGGCATTCTGAGCTATGATATGTTGATTCAGGTGTGACTGATGCAGAAAAGCAAGGCATTAAGATTTATTAGCAATTGCAAATGAAGGTATATATAGACCTAACACATCAGGATTAACAGTTAAAGATCTGAAAGACCCCCAAATTATATGGACCATGTTAGAAGACCAATTCCAAGTCAGATTAAGCTTCCATATCCATTAACAAGAAATCATGTCACTTAGACAGCAACCTATGGAATGCATAGATTATTTCATAAGCAGATGCAGAGAATAGAGTGTGTTATGTGAATTTCCATATGGAGAATGGTTGAGTTGGTGATTACATTTATCGCCATGGAAGCTTTCCAAAATGATTTGCAAAACCATCTAAAGGCTTACAGCATCAAAGAACAATTGAAGGATAGATGTGAAATATGAAGCAATCCTCACAGGATTCCCATGAAGTCCAGAAAGTGGGGCAACACAGTGGCTCAGTGGTTAGTACTGCAGCCTCACAGTGCCAGGGACCTGGGTTCAATTCCACCCTCAGGTGACTGTCTGTGTGAAGTTTGCACATTCTCCCCAAGTCTGTGTGGGTTTTCTCTGGATGCTCCAGTTTCCTCCCACAGTCCAAAGATGTGCAGGTTAGGTGGATTGGCCATGCTAAATTGTCCATAGTGTTCAGGGATGTGTGGGTTAGAGGGGAATGGGTCAGGGTGGGATGCTCTGAGAGTCAGTGTGGACTTGTTGGGCTGAAGGGTCTGTTTCCACACTGTAGGGATTCTATGAAAGTGATGCAGTTCATGTACATCACCATTCTGCCCAATTACATATTATTTTCCCCTCCAGACTCATCACCAGCGAAAACAGAAGATGCTGCTCTGTATGTCTCTGCATTCTACTACTAATTATGCTTATTTCCATTGCATGAATTTGAGTTTTGGATTCAGTCCAGGCCCTTGACTCATCCCAAATTTTAATTCGATTGGAGAATGCAACATTTTTTTCTCTTATCTCAACTACCTCTGTCTTGTTTCAATCACATTGCAGAGTTGTGAAATGTGGCAAACTTGCATAAAGTAATCAAGTGGTTATAAAACAAAACAAAAATCTGATATCAGGAAGCTCTTTATGGCACCAAGGGGACTACGTAATGGAATCTGTGTCCTTTCCGAGTGGGAAAGGATTGAACAGCAAACTCTTTTATCGTGTCCTGTTGACATTTCCTCTGAAATTTTACTTTGAAATTCTGACATTTGGCCAAGTTTAAAAATCCATGTGAATCCCGTTCACCTTTCACTTCTTTTTCCTGTATGACGATAATCAAACTTGCGATCCTCCCTTATCTGGCCAAAATCTGCAATGCAACACTTCCATAAAAGGCACTAAAAATACTGGAAATAATTCTGTACTGGAGATTTCTCTCTGTCTACATCTATCTATCTATCTACCTATCTGTCTTTCTTTCTGTTTTTCTGTCTATCTGTCTTTCTCGTTATCTATCTTCTTTTCTACCTGTTTGCCCACCTACCTACCTACACCTGCCTGCCAACTGCCAACTAACCAGCCTACTTAGATAACAAGGTGTAGAGCTGGATGAACACAGCAGGCCAGGCAGCATCAGAGGAGCAGGAAAGCTGATGTTTCGGGCCTAGACCCTTCTTGCCTAACCACCTGGTTCCAAACAAGAGTCATATTGGACTCAAAATGTTAACTCTGTTTCTCTCCCCAGAGATACTGCTGGACCTCCTGAGTGTCTCCAGCATAATCTGATTTTATTACCCACCTGTCCACTTATATACCTCTCCAATTATCTACCTCCCTCCCTCTATATCAACCTCTCTCATACAGTCTCCCTGGTCCTAGTCCCCAGTTCCTCCATTTCTCCATCCCCTTGTTCTATCCCCATATTGCTTTGTCTCTCCTTCATCCATTTCCATTTTCCTCTCCAGCCATCTCCTTTTCTGTCTGATGCGTGGATCCATCATTCTTTGTCCAAGTTATTTGCACCTATTCCTTTCACTTTTTAATATTTAATTTCAAATGCTAAAACCATTAGATACCTCTTTGTAAAGTAAGTGATTGTTTTTGATCACTATTCGACTCAATCCCACTCACAGCCATTTGAAAAATGCCTTCCTAAGCCTGACTAGATCAGATCTGATGAAGGACCAACCCCCAAAAGTTAGCCTACTTGTTCTAACCTTGTAAATGGTCCTGTATATTTGCTGATTTTCATAGAGTCCTTACAGTGTGGGAACAGGCCCTTCAGTCCAACATGTCCACACTGACCCTCAGAGCATACCACCCAGACCCATCCCCCTATAACCCACCTAATCTACACATCCCTGAACACTACGGGCAATTTAGCATGGCCAATCCACCTAGCCTGCGCATCTTTGGACTGTGGGAGGAAACCGGAGCACCTGGAAGAAACCCATGCAGACACGGGGAGAATGTGCAAACTCCACACAGACAGTCACCCGAGGGTGGGAGTGAACCAGGATTCCTGGCGCTGTGAGGCTGCAGTACTAACCACTGAGCCACCATGCCACCCCATGGCTTTTGATGATGGTTTGCAGTTTTATATACGGAACAGGTTATATGCCAGTTTTTCGGTTAGAGAGAAAGAGGACAATATTATTGTCTCGTCATGGACACTTCCTGCACATGAGATCGTGCAAACCATGATGATGAGGTGAAGCTCCTGAATCCCTTTAAAGTTAGTGTTCCCAAAGATTAATAGAAGCTCTTCTAGCGAGCACAATGAATCAGGAGAGTGATTTCAGTGAGTGAGATGCTTGGTTGTAAAGAGAGGTAACCCTTTGCAGAAGTGAATTGTTGATGCCCAGGCTTTGTGAGAGAGTAGCTGAGGAAGGGAATGAGTGAACCTGTATCAGTTTTAGAGAATGTTGACTAGCACCAGAGCATTGCCTTAACTTGGTCAGCTTGATGAGATTGTTGAACCTGTCCCCATGCTGTGTAGCAGGATTTGTATTAGAGATGGTTGCACTGACGACATCTGCCACTTCTCTCCACAAAGTCTGCACTCTCTCATAGGTCCTCCTGCCCTCAGATTATCCCCCTTGGCCCTCAGTTCGAACAATGATACCATTGCATGCTCATCAGAAAATGTAGGGTCTCTTCCCATTGCTGGAATCCCTGACCATGCCATATTCCTTCTGAGAACAGATGTTGTCCTTTAACTGGCTGCAACCTTTCTACATCAGAATTATATTTCCCTCTTTCCCATTGGCAGTGGATCATGAAGGATGGTTTTCCAGCTTGCAGGTCACCCTGCAAAGCTGAAGAAGATCTTAGGAACAAATTTCTATAGCAGCAGTTTCATATTGGTAGTCCCCACCTTATTTTGCTACAAAACCACCAAAGTGAGGGGAATCCTGACTGAGGAGTACAACCTGGATAGCCTTTTGTTGAAAATAAAAATCAACATTGACTGCATTATTTTGCCTTCTGGTAATTTATTATTTCTGCTCCCAAGATAATTTACACAGCACTTGTAGAGTCATAGAATTTTAATCAGCTTGTTCCAAGCATGCACTGCCCTTTGCGTGAAAAAGTTACCCCTCATATCCTTTTAAAATCTTTCCCCTCTCACCTTGAACCTTTGCCCTCTTGTTTTGCACTACCCATTCTATGAAAAAGACCTTGGTTATTCACGCTATCTCATGCCCCTCATGATTTTGTAAACTTCTGTAAGGTCACCTCTCAGCCTCCAATGCTTCAGGGGAAAAAGCCCCAGCTTATTCAGCCTCTCCTTATAATTAAAACCCTCCAGTCCCAGAAACATCCTTGTACATCTTTTCTGCACCCTCTCAAGTTTAACAATATCTTCCCTATAGAAGGGCAACCAGAACTGGACACAGTATTCTAAAAGTGGCCTCATCAATGTCCTGTGCAGCTGCAACATTACATTCCAACTCCTATACTCAATGTTCTGACCAATGCATGACCCAAAGTTGTGCCACAAGAAAGCAACCAGACAAACAATGGTACCAAGCCAAAAAACGAAATTTTAGGAGAGATAATAATAAGCTTGGTTAAAGAAGATATTTCAAGTAAGTAGAGAGTTCAGAGAGAGAATTTCTAGAGTTTAGGGCCTTTGCTGGCTGAAGGCACATTTGATGATTGGGTGAAGTAAAGGGATAGTGGAAAGTTTATGAGCTCAGACTTGGAGGATCAGAGGCAGTGAGATTATCTAGTTTTAAAAGTGTTGCGATAACTATGGGAAACAGTCTGAAGAGACATTGTTATCATTTCATCTTGATTTTAATCTTTTGGCAAGAAAGAGTCTCAGTGATCATTCAATTGGTCAGATCAAGATTTTTCTTTTACTGCTCCCAATATGTGGGATTTATCTGTGTTAGAAAGTAATTCATTTTTTTATTTCAGCTGAGAGCACTAAGTCAGTATGCTATAAAAGGCAAAGGAGTTCCATGCAACCCCAAATTGTGGCAATTCACTGAATCCCAGCCTAATTGTTTATTTTGTGGCACTGTGAAATCCATGGATCATGTATATATTAGTCATGGGCAATAGCACTCCCTTTTTAGTTATTTGAGAAATCTTTTCTGCTTTTGGTTGAACTTCAGCACCATACTTCTGATTTTTGGGTGTCTGGTGTGGACGGGTATGGGCAAATCAGAGGATCTCCATGTGGGTCTGCTCCTGGGCCTGGCCAAGTTGGCTGTTAACAAGTGCAGGCAGCTGGCTTTGGAGCAGGTCATTACAGATGACTGTCTGCCCCTCTTCTGGAGCTATATTTGTGCCCAGGTGCCCTTGGAGAGGGAACACACAGTGTCTATCAATAGTCTTGATGCCTTTAGAGAGAGGTGGACACCAAAGGTAGGATAGTACTTTATCTCCCCATCCAACTTCATTTTGAGTTAGCCCTCTCCCCCACTCCCTACCTCCCCCTCACTTTCTGATGGTTTGCATTGCCATTAACGGGCACTGCATGTAAGTATCCAATTGGCTACAGAGTTAATTTACTGGTGGCAGTTAATAGTTAAAAACAAAAAAAAAAAGTCACGGTGAATTGGTGATAGGAAAAAAGTCTGTTCAGTTGTGTGCGATAGCATCTCCAGGTATAAAAATGAAATAAAGGCAAATGAGATGAACCCAGCTCCCAAAGTTGCTTGTCAGATCCTTGTAATTAGTTCATTGAAACATCTAATGATCTGTTCTCTCCACATGTGGAAAATTATCTTATGGAGGGCTGTCGTAAGAAAAAGGGTTTGCAAGTCAGAAGGGAATGAGGGCAAGAGGAAATGAAGACCAAAGGTAATGATGGAAGATGGAATATGGGGATATTGCACTGTGGGCAGGAGCAGTTAAGGAGAATGGGGACAGGACAGAGACAGAGGAACAACTGAAGCGGGATGAGGCTGGCAGTGAGGTGATGGGGACAAAGGTGAACAGGGCCTGGTGTAGGCAAAGAGAATTGCCTGGAAGGAATTGGGTTAGAAGTTTATGGGACAGACCAGGGGAAGAGGGAAGATTGTGTTGGGATGCAACAGAAGGCTAGTTGGATAGAGGAGGAATAGGTGCAGGAGAGAACTGGGACAGGGTGGAGAGACAATGGTATTTAAGCAAAAAGAGAACAGAAGCACAACTGTAGCAGAAGAATTAATTGAAGGGAGTGAATTGGATAAGAAGGTGTTTAAAAAGAATAAAGAAACGAGTGAATAAGCAGGAGACTAAGAGAAATTATGATATGGCAAGATAGACACAAGTTGAAATGGTTAAAATGGAACAAAGTAAAAGAAATAATAACTAATGAATGGAACCCACATAGCATGGGGAGCGACAGCATGAAATAAAGTAAGAACTGTGAGACAATAAACCAGAAAATCTGAGTGAGAAGAATAAAGTGAATGGTCTAACTTCAATGGGTCTGGCTGGAAGTAAATATGCAGAATTTGCTTGAAGCTTTGGTTGGTTGAAAGAAGAGGAATGAATGGAGAGGGTTGTTTCTTTTCTAAATTAGAGACTGTGAATCATTTGAGGCTGCTTTGGCAGCCAAGAAAATTCTGTCTACAGTCCCTAAACAGTTTGTTAAAAGAAGGGAGTATGTCAGCCCTATTTGTAATAGTAGTTCTTTCATAGGTAAAAGTTGTTGCAACTAATGCTAAATGTCAGAATGGCAGGAGATGGTATCATGCTTGTGTGGTGTGTCACATACTTCGTCATTTAGTGAGAGGCATGAGGAGGGCATCAGAGATGAGCATTTTCTAAAGGGCTGCCTCCAACTGGCGTAAAGTCTCAGGGAGGGTTTTCAGGGGTCGTATCCTATCTCCTGCTCAAGCTGAGTACAACACATGCAGGACAGAGTGGGATCAAGCTTGGATCCTCCTTCTCTATATGAAGATCACTCTAGGTGGTGAGTTGTCAACTGAGGATTATTTCATGAGGACCTACACCGTGTTCATTAAAGGCAATAGTTGGAAGAACATACATTTTATAGTTTAATATTGATTTATTTATATGTTTTTGCTCAGTCTGTAACCTTCATGTTTTTGTGTATCTCTGCAGCAGATTACCCTGACTGCTGACCTTCCCTGACACAGTGCAAAGCACAGTGTTAAGCCCGAGTGACAGCTCATGGCCTCATCTCCTTAGAGCTGCTGCTGTGACCTTGGGATGATTATAGGTTATCTGTTCTCTAGTTTGCTGTGAAGCATAAACCAAGGTCACAGAGATGTGGAATAGATAGGAGCAAGACGGATGTAGAAACTAGGGATAGAAGTAGGCCCTTTGGCCCACTGGATCTGCTCTGCAAATCAACATGATCATGGCTGATCCTCTTTCTCAACACTATAATCCCACTTTTTCTCCATATCCCTTGATGCTTTTAATGTCTAAAAACTTATCTACTTTTTTTTGAATATACTCAGGGATGTGGGCTTCACAGCCTTCTAAAGGCAGTGAATCCCACCCTCTGAGTGAAGAATGTTTCCTCATCTCAGTTCTAACTGGCCTACTCCATAATCTGAGATCATGACACCTGGTTCTAAACTCCCCAACCAGAGGAAAAATGCTCCCTGCATCAAGTCTGTCCAGCCCCTGTTAGAATTTTATGTTTCAGTCAGATCCTCTCTCATCCTTCTAAACTTTAGTGAATACGAGCTCAGTCAAACCAATCTCTTTTCATTGGACAGAAAGGGGAAAGAGGACGGTGGTAACTAAAGAGTGGTCAGAAAATGTGGGAGAAATAGAAATTGGGCATAGCAGTAGGGAAGATGAAAGGTGACAGGAGAGGGATAGTGATGTGAGATGGCGATGGGAGAAAGAGGCATGGATGGGAGAGAGAACATAGCAAAGGAAAAGGGATGGTAGTTGGCCACAGGCAAAGTGACAGTGGAACAGGAGAGAAACAGAGGGAGGTAGCAACATGCAATGGGATTGACAGGTTATACTGCTATGTTTCAATTTGTCACACAGAATTTGGTTTGCTTTGCTAATTTTGTGATTAATTTTCTGTATACACATCTGGCTTATACAAAAGTTGAATAAAATGTAAAATGCGGACTATACATCTGATATCTTGCTACTAAGAAAAACTATTGTTGTCAGTAATAATCCTTTCTAAAACTGACAGTACAGACTAATCCCAAATTACTGTGAGGTGAAGACCTCTGATGGGACCAGTGCCAATGTTTACATTTGTCTGGACATCAAGCTTGTCAACCTCAGAAACACTCTTGGAGTGAGATTTCAGTCAGAGGTCATGTACCTGATAAATTAAGCCACCTAAGAATTAATAGCATAGCCATAAGTGACAAGATTTATGTGTTACATGGGTATTAATGCATTGCTTCTTTTCTTATATTTGCTGTTCTCTGTCTTTCTTCCATACTCGCTTTTCTCTACCTCTCTTTCTGTTTTCCTCTCTGTAATCTTCTTTGCTTCGTGTCTCTCTATTGTCCCATTTGTAGTCCTTTCTGTCCTCAAAGGCAAAGTGAGTGCAGTAAAATTTGGACTGTTCTGGCATTCACAACAGCAACGATGTAAATATGCAGAAAGATTTGAAAAGTCAAAGCTGTTCTGTTGCAACTGAGGAAATTTAAAATAAATATTTAAAATTATGGAAGGATCAGACAGTGTAGATAGTGCATTTTTTTCCAGTGAATGGGAGGACATATACTTATCATGAGACCCATTTTTATGCAAAGAGTGAGAGCCTGGGGATTGCATGACTGGAGTTATTAAGTGAAGCAGCGGTCACATCAATATTATAGATCTAATTATATAGATGTTTGAAGGAAACAGATGCAGGAATAGAGTAGGGAGAGATCTGGACTAGGGTTGGAGGATAAACAACAATGTCAACTGGTTGGACTGAATGACCTCTTTCCATGTTGCATTTTCACCAACTCTGTAACCTTAGTAAAGGACTTTCCCTACCTCCATGGCTGCTGGGTAATTCCACTTCCATTACACTCTGTAGCTTTCTTTATACCTTCAATGAAAGAAAATAAGAGAAATGGAACCAAGTGGTCTTGATCTGAAAGTAGGTTAACAATCGTAATGATTTTCATATGTTTAACAGCAAATAGATATTTTGCCTGCTGTAAAATAAAGAATCTCATGTGGAAGGCTGCACTCATTTTTTTCCTACTGTAACCCACTGAAAACTGCATTTAATATCTCAAAGTAAACAGAACCAGACATTCCATTATGATTTATCTGGGATAAGTTAAGATGCTTTTAACTGAATTTTGACATTGGTAGAATTTGGCCACTGGAGCCTTTCTTCCTGGAGGCTGGAAATGAGTAATTCTGATCTGACAGCAACTTGTTTTTATACAGCAGCTTTTGATGTAGTATTATGTCCCAAGGCACTGCACAGAATGGTTATACACAAACCTTCGAAGAGCTAAATTAAGCAACAGCATCACCCAATAGAGAAAACCTCCTCTATTTGGTCATATGCAATGCCTTATCACATCAATGAAACATTTCAAAGCGCTTCACATGAGTTCTTTGCTGTTACTGTTGATACACAGGCAAAGCCTGGCAGCTATTTTTCTCACAGCAGGATCTATGCAGCAGCAATTGATGGGAAGGAAGCAAGAAGGGTTACGGCTCTCAGTCAGAGAATGATTTGCTGTCTGACAGATGTAACTTGTATTCCCTCTGAAATGCACAATAATTTTGTAGGCGTCATTACTGCTCTTTACTCCCCTGACCTACAAATGCTGTATTTCATCAGTGTTTTGAATATCGCCCCATATTGTACCTGTTTTTTTCCTGGTGTCCAGCTCTTTTTCATCTTAGCTGGTTATGAGCTACTCTGATCACGTACAATTTCTTTTGACATAGAACCCCTGAGCTCCAACCACATCACCAACTCACTTTTTACTTGTGTCTTCCGTCTAATTGTGGGGACTTCCTTTCATTCTTGACACTGATGTTAATTAACTTGTTCCTCCCATTCTCCATGTCCGCATCCTGACCCCTCTTCAAACCATATTTGCTTGTGGCTCCATTTAGCTGAGATCTAACAATTTTGGTGCATTACCAGAGAAACACCTGCTTTTATCGTTGAAGCAATATCCTGCATCCCTGTCTCAAAAGGGAAGAGACATCAGTGCAGACCTTACCTGGCCCACCAGTTAGCTATCCTCTCATACAATTTACTTGTAATATTCCAGAATATTCCTCTCGTTTGATGATCCATATCCCATTCATAACAATGGGTCCTTCTCAGTAGTAATAAAGGTTATTGCAACAACTAAAATTTGTTACCCATATGATATAGGATAGGTTCATAACTCTTCTGGAAAGATTTATTCAAAATCCCTGTGACTGCATTGTCTCCTGATTAGACTTGTGCTCTGTAGTTCAACGAAGAACCTTTACAGAAACTGTTCGGTAATAGTGGAGTAAATGTTGAGCCATATTTGAAATGAGGTGTTAAACTGAGACCCCATTTATCCATTCAAGGGGATATAAATGTTCTGATGCCCATTGGCGAGTTCGTTTGGAGTCCTATGTCCTTTAAAAACATAATTAAAAACAGATCACCTGGCTATTATTTTTTTGTGGGATGTTGCTGTTTCTAAATTGGGTGTCCCATTTTCCTCCATTGCTACAGTGACTAAAGTTAAAAAAAACTATAAAATATTTTCCAATGTCTTGAGATCATGAAAAGCTATATGCAGAATATAAAAGCAGTCTTTCCCTCAATTTAACAACTTTCCTAACCAGGCTTCTTGATTGTTTTTGGTTTTATTGAATTCATTTTCACAATTTGTGAAAGGTTACGAGCTGAACTCATAAGCTCTGAGTTACTTGTTCAGTGCCATAGTATTATGCTTCTGGACATGATATTTGGGATGGGGGGGTGGATAGTGTACGACAAGGACATTGAGACTGACAATAATGTTCACTGCAGTTTGCTAATTAAATGAAGATTTTGGGACTGGGGTTACTGTCATGGCAATCTGAGCTAAACTCAAATGACAGTTTCTGGAGTAGAGAGAATGAGATTTGAAATAATTTTACTTTAGAGGTTGCTTTCTTCCCCTGTTGCTGCCTTTACCATTTTCATCATAGTGTTAAGTGAATAAGACTTGATAATAATAGTAAGTGAGGGCAGGGTAGAAGTATAGCTGTGAATAAGTACATGGTTGCCTAACACAACAATCTCCTGAAAAGTAATGCTTTCACTTCTTCCAGGAAGCAATAATGTGTAATGTACCTATTTTATGATGACACATCATTATTATTTATTTTTTGAGGATTCATGGTTAAAGAGTTATTGAATGTAGTTCACTTACAGTCCTGAGAAGATCCTTGAACGTGTGCTTTATTTTTAAAAGGTGTGACCAAAAGGACATATTAGGACTTTCTTTTAAAGGCACCTCTTGAAAGGCATATTGCTTAAGCTAATTGCTTGGGTTCATTTACTGGAAATCACATGCCTAGGTTTGTGGCTTTGTCTTGGATATTGTTTAGAGTTCAGGTGAGATATAGCCTACTGAGAGAAAGAGAGAGAGAAAATCTACCCAGCTTGTTCTCTGCTTTTCTGAGAAAACCCATTTGCTGAGTCCAATATAAGACCTGAAAAACTGACACAGCTTTTCTTTTGAAAAGTCTGTGAATTCCTGGTGATTTCTGAATGAACTGTTTTTCAAAGGTCCCATTGACAATAGCCTGTGTTTTGTGACACCCCGCTATGTGTACCAGAATGCTGAATGAAAGCCATCTTGAAGATGCCATGCCTTATCCTTTCTTCACTCAAGAACTAACAATTATTGGCCAATTTGTTCTTTACAAAATTAATCCAGACAGAAGGCAAGTTCTTTAATTTTTATCATTTGTGTGTGTATGTATTGGGTTATTTAGAAGGTTAGATTTATAATTTTATATTTCCAACTGTGTCAATCAGCTTGACATCATTGCTGAATACTATTTTCACAATAAATCAATGATTTGATTGTTCATTAATGAAATCTTTTTTACTCTAAACCTAATATAGATAAAATGTACAATTGGTCATTTCAGTAACTTGGTAAAGCTTTTAAATTTATGTTCATGACCAGTGGAGTACTGGAACTAGAGAGTTAGTGTACTCCTCTATCCTGGGTTACAATGTTATAATTAGAAGCTTCTTTGATAATCAAAATGAATTTTACTCATTAATTACATGATCATTAATCACAATTTAATTTTGTGGTGGCCAACCTATCTCACTTCAAGCCCACCATATTTGCACACATTTCTAATTACTCCATGCAGTCCCAATTCTAAATAAGTGTCTACTCTTTGCTCATAAGTGTTGGGATCTATTTTACTTTGTAATGTGTAATAATTTAGTGAATGCAGGATAGGAAGTAAATTACACCTCATTACTTCTCCACCAGTACACCAGTAATTTTTGTCAAGCATTTGTTTCATATCTGATATATCTGTGTTCCTCCAGTTTTGACATATTGAGTTTAAACGCTCCACTATTAATGGCCTTGCTTTCACCTACCATGGCCCAAAACTCTGGAATTTCCTCCTTAAAACCTTCTCACTTTTCTACCTACCTTTTCTGCTTTAAGCACGTCTTATAACCTAGTTCTGTGATCAAGCTTTTGGTCATCTGCTCTAATATTTCATTCTGCAGCCTGGTACCGTATTTTGTTTGATTCTTAACGTAAAGTACCTTAGGATGTTTTACTGCATTAAAAATGCAAATTGTTGTTTAATTTCACTAATCTTTTCATTCCTTTTCTTTTGAATCAGGGCTATGATACCTTGGCCATTCTGCCACGTTTCCTCAAGATCCTGTGGCTCTGTTTCTAAGAAATGTAGGGAAGTTCTCCTTGGTGACCTAGGCCAACAATTAGCCCTGAACCATATCACAAAAGCAGGTTGTCTGATCAATAGACAAATTGCTGTTTCTGGAACCATGCTTTGAAGAAGTTGGCTATTACATTTCCCATAGTTTAAAAGTCAGCTATAAAGCGTGTTGAGACTTCCAGAAATTCTAAAAGGTGAAAAATGAGTGATTTTTTTTGAACATTTAGTGTTGTGCCTTAGGAACCCAGCAATTCCCAAGAACAGAAACATGCTACGAAGCTATGATTGGATGTACTATTCCCCTCCAAGCACAGAGCAAAGATCATAATGTTCACCCATTGTATTGTGGGCCATTTGTTTTATCAAGAGACACTGAAAGTAACAGAATGGGCCTTTACAATATGGGGACATGAGAACATAGGATGAATCAGTGTTGCTAACTGGGTGACTTAAGGGCTTTGAGATGGAATCAGTGTTGTTGTAGAGGCAGGAGCCATTTGGAGGCTGCAACCAGACTGCCTGGATCAACCATTCTTGCTAAGGAGGCTGCTTTCTAATTCATTGCTGAGGGTCATCTGAGCACACGTTGTGATCATTTACATTTTTACTGCACTCTGTTGGCTTCTATTTCTTCCTATTAACAATTTGATTAGTGCCCCTGCTATATGCAAACCCTAGTTCAAATTAGACAATGTCATTTAAAATCCCTTTCAAAATCTGTGCATCTCCTAGTTTGATACTGAGCCATGCAGGACAGTTGAGGAAGGGTGGGGGAGCTCTTTCCGTCAGTGCCCATATCCTGAGAACAAATAAAGGAAAGGATCAGGCTTGGACCAGAGCCAGTCCACATTCTGTGCTGACCAGTCACTGGTGCAGCAGAGGATGCTGTTGCAGTGCTTTGTGTCCCTAAGCTGCCTGAGGTGTGTTCTTGGGACAAGGGAAAGGGAGTTCTGCATAGCATTTAACAATAAAATGCCTGGGCAGGTGCGAAGATACAATGTGGTCTCTCCGTACGTACAGGAGACTGAATTTTCACCGCAGAGGAGGGAAACAGGAGCTCGCTTTGTTTTTGTGTCAGTGGAGTTCTGAGGAAGGATCGATGGACACAAAACATTAACTCTGATTTCTCTCCACAGATGTGCCAGACCTGCTGAGCTTTTCCAGCATTTTCTGGTTTTGTATCTTTCTACTCCTGTCTTAAATACACTTAGTACTCTGTGGGTGAGTTTAACAGATTCATCACCCTTTGGCTGAGGAAATTCCTCCTCACCTCATTTCTAAAAGGTCGTCCCATCACTCTGAGGTTGTGCTCTCAGATCCTAGTCACTTCTATTAGTGGAAACATCATCTCCATGTCCACACTATTGAAGCCAGTCAGTATGCTGTAAGTTTCAATGAAATCCCTCTTCATCCTTCTAAACTCCATTGAAAATAGACTCAGAGTTCTCAATTGCTCCACATATGAAAAGCCCAGGATCATTCTTGTAAACTTCCACTGGATCCCGTTAAAGTTCAGCATATTCTTCCTTAGATATAGTGCCCAAAACTACTTACAATATTCCAGATGCAGCCTAAGGAGAGCCTTGTAAAGCCTCAGCACTATATCCCTGCTCTTACATTCTCACCCTCTTGAAATGAATGCTAACATTGCATTTCCCTTCCTAATTGCCAACTGAACCTGCATGTCAACCTTAAGAGAATCTCGAACTAGGACTCCCAAGTCCCTTTGTGCTTCAGACTTTCAAAGCCTTTCCTCATTTAGAAAATTGTCTATTCCTCTATTCTTCTCACCAAAGTGCATAGCCTCACACTTCCCTACATTGCATTCCATCTACCACATTTTTGCTTACTCTCCTAGACTGTCCAAGTCATTCTGCAGCCTTCCTTCCTCCTCAACACAGCCTGGCCCTCCCCCTATCTTTATGTCAAGCGCAAACCAAGCAACAATCCCTCAGTTCCTTTGTCCAGATTGTTAATGTATAATGTTGTGGCTTCAACAGCGCCTACTGTGGAACTCCACTAATCACCGGTTGCCATCCTGTAAAAGACCCCTTTATCCCCACTCTCTGCCTTCTGCTAGTTAGAGAATCCTCTATCTATACCAGTAACTTGCCGCTAACACCATGGGTTCTCATTTTATTTAGCAGACTGTTGTGCAGCACCTTGTCAATGGCCTCTGGAAATCTAAATAGGTCACGTCCATTGGCTCCCTTTGTCTAACTTGCTCATTACCTCATCAAACAATTCTAACAGGATTCTAATTTTCGTGGGAGTGAATTCTGAATTGATACGGAGATGTGTTTTCTTTCAAATTAAAGCTGGTGAGGAATAAAGATGGAACAAATAGAATGGGAGACACATTCAAGCACCTATGGCAGCCATCACTCAGGCTGATGGTTGTCTTGAGGGAGATAGCTTGTGCTAAATCCTTCCTAGTGCAATAAAAAGAAAACAAGGAAGCCAGTGGTCTGGCAAACATGAGGGAGCAGAGAGAGTACTCCACTTTTCTGAGGTTGGCAGTAAGAGGCCTCTCACCCTGCATCAAAAGTGCCTCTCTGTTCAGTACCATTACCCTCTACTTGTAATGCCTCCTCCTCCTCACTTCCCACTTCTGTTCCTCCCCAGTGAATTGCCCCCTTCCAGGGCTTCACCATCCTCAAGGGTAAGACCTCTCAACAGTATCCTGTTCATCTGACTTCCCCCCAAGTCTTTTTTCCCTTAGACAACTCATTCTGTAATTGCCTGTCTGTCAAATTCAATTTGAAGTTCTACCAAGCTGTTTTTTTTTGTCTTGACCAAACAAAGCTACTCACCTCCTTTACTTTTTTGCCTATTCTTTGGAAAGTCAAATATTAAGTTCCCAGGCTTGGCCACCCAGTCGCACAGTGCCTAAGTGGTTTAGCCAGGGACCTGGGTTTAATTCCATCCTTGAGCAACTGTCTATGTGGAGTTTGCACATTCTCCCTGTGTCTGCATAGCTTTCCTCTAGGTGCTCTGGTTTCCTCCATCTGTCTAAAGATGTCCAGGTTAGGTCATGGTAAATTGTCCATAGTGTCCAGGGATGTATAGGCTAGGTGGATGAGCCATGGGAAATGCAGGGTAACAGGGATAGGATGGGGGGTGGGTCTGGGAGGGATGTTCTTCAGAGGGTCGGTATAGACTCCATGATGGAATGTTGTCATTGCTCCCCCTTACAGAATCCTTAAGTATAACAGCTTTTTATTAATCCTACCTTATTACATAGTACTCAATCTAAAATACCCTGTTCACTATCTCAATTTACATGTGGCTCAGGTAGTAATCTGATTGTTACCTTTCTAGTTCTGCTTTTAATTCAGCCCCAAGCTGCTTGTAATCTCTCAGCTGAACTGTTTTCTTGTTAAGGAAAAGACAGCAGCACGTGTAGAAAATCTTAACACAAACAAACAAAGTTAATGTACTTTTGTGAAACAGAAATCATGTTAGTCAAATTTGCTAGAGTTCTTTGATAATCTAACAAGCAGAGTTGGTGAAGTGGGACCAGTAATGTCATGTATATGGATTTCTCAAAAGCATGAGATAAGGTGCCACAGAAAAGATTATTTCACAAGGTAGGGGCTTATGTATTGGGGTAATAGAGTAGCATGGATTGAGGACTGGATAACACACAGAAGACAGAGTTGGGATTCGTGGATCTTTTTCAAATTAGAAAGATGAATTTAATGGAGTGTCACAAAGATCAGTCAAAGGGCACCAATTATTTACTGCCCAATTAATGACTTGCAGAAGGAGGCAGATTGTTATGTATCCAAATTTGCTGATGATACAAAAATAGGTGGGAGGGCACGTTGCAATGAGGACATAATGAATCTGCAAGGGGACATACATATGTACAGGTTGACTGAGTATCTAAAAACTTGGCAGCTGGAATGCATGAGGTCATGCATTTTGGTAGGAAGAATCAAGAGACACCTGCTGTGTTCATCCAG
>NC_063362.1:12553501-12576280 GCF_021869965.1 Rhincodon typus | reverse complement strand
GACACCTGCTGTGTTCATCCAGCTCTACACCTTGTTATCTCAGATTCTCCAGCATCTATCTCCAAGAGACAGACTGTTGTTTAAATGGAGAGAGAGACTCCAAAAAAGTTAGCACAGAGGGATCCGAGTATTCTTGCGCATGAAATACAAAAACGTTAGCACACAGGTGTAGCAAATAATTAAGAAGACAAATGGTTTGTGGCCTTCATTACTAGAGGGTTGGAGTTTAAAAATTGGGAAGTTTTCTTACAACTGTACATGATGTTGGTGAGACCACACTGGAGTACTGTGTACAGTTTTGGTCCCTTTATCAAAGCAAGGATATACTGGTATTGGAGGTAGTTCAAAAGAGATTTACTAGGTTGACTCCTGGGATGAAGAAATTGACTTATCAAGAACAGCTAAACAGGTTAGGCCATTTATTCATTAGATTTTAAGAGCATGAGGGGTGATCTTACTGAAACATACAAGATTCAGAGTGTGCTTGGCAGTGTAGATATTGAAAAGAGGTGGACAAATCTCAAACTCGGGGACATTGTTACAGAATAAAGAGACACTTATTTAAAACTGAGATGCAAAAGAATTTCTTCTCCTAGAGGGTAGTGAATGTCTGGAATTCTCTACCCCTGAGACATGTGCAGGATAGATCACTGAAAATATTTAAAGGGGAGATCAATAGACTTTTGAAATATGGGTAAATTGAAGGATACATTGAGTTGGCGTGAAGGAGGAATTAGCTGGGGGCAGATTAACCGTAATCTTGTTGAATTGTTAGTCAGGTTTGAGGGGCCAAATGGTCTACTCCTGCTCCTTTGGAACTGTCTGCCTTTGCTGAAGAGAACAGTATCTATTCCCTAAGTATGCTATCTACACTTGCTACGACATATCTCTTTCTTCCCTCCACTTGAATGGTGCTCTGGACCTTGATCCTGTGATCTGCCCTGCAGCCTGTCCCCTCATGAACATCAAAAGCAAGAACCTCGTACTTGTTGGACAAGAGCGCTCACTGACGTTGTTCCAAATCTAAATTCTGGATCCCTACACCTGCCTCACCTGCAATCACACTTTCCTTGACCATGGGCCAAATTTGATGTAATGTAAGGGGTGTGACTGTCTCTTAAAATAAAGTGTCCAGGTGCCTCTCCTCCTCTCTGACATGTCACTGTGTCTGCAGGTTGGACTCTACTCTTCAACTCTGAGCTGAGGCTAGTCGAGCAGCCAACACTTGCTCAATACATGGTCGCTGTGGCTTACATGAGTGTCCACCAGCCCCCAAATACTATAGCTGCAATACATCTCCTGCCCAGCCATCTCCACATGATTTATTTATTTAATTTGGATGCCAAATCTTTCTTAAGTGAATTTTTTGTCTGCACTCTTCAGTTGCAACAACAATTCCTAACGTAAACCACTTGGCTAATCAAAAGAGACACAGAAGAAATACCCACCAATGGCCTAGCTATTTTCCTGTGACATCACTCTTTGGCTATGATAGATACAAACAGTTTGAAGGGCTCTCTCCCACCAGTTTTTATTTCCTTCTGCCTTGACCTGTCTCTTTATAAAGCTGCTGTTCCTCTCTCATGTGTTGTTTGTGAAGCTGTCCTTGGCTTTCCAAATCTACTGTCCATACTCTGTCTCACACTGTTTTAGAAACACAGAGTACTCCTCTCTCTCACTGTTTTAGGCACTGGTAACTGTGTCTGGGTTCTCCTGTCTTTGACTCTGAAAACTATCTGAGTGACTGGATTACTAGTTTTAATGACATACAACATTATTCCTTCCTGTTTTTAAATTCCACCAGCTGCTCTAGTGGGACTTGAACCTATGCACCAGAGCATTTGCCTAGGCCACTGGATTACCAGTCCAGTGACATTACCACCACGTCATTACCTCCCTGCATTACACCACCCACTATAACAAGTTCAAATGGATTGTGGGCAGAACAGTGTTGGATACCTTCTCAAAATCTCTCTAACAATATATGTCATATTAATGCAAACTGCAACTAGTTGCTAATATGTAATAAATTATATCTTGTCTAGTCAGACAAGGAAGTTATTTTCCTGGCTCTTAAAGAGGATGATGGCAGCAATCTTCACCAGGTGGAGTAGTTCATGCGGCTTAGTGAGCTGGAATGTCCATACAATATGCACAAGGTTAAAAGTGTTTAAAAGGGATGGTCAAATAATTATGTTTTAAGAGTTTCTTTATTGATAAGAGAAGGGGGTGTTTAAGGAGAAATTTCAGAGTACACCCAGGCAGCTCAAGGTGAAGCTCCATTGCTAGGTGAAAGGTGATGGAAATAGAATCAGAGAAATGGGATATTTGGGACATGTATTTCTTGGTAGAGAACGTTGTAGAGATGGGGTGAGGTAAAGCCCTCGAGGGATTTAAAGAGAAGTTGAAAACATTTTTGAATTCATAGTATTGTATCATGGGAAACCAGAGTAAGTCAGTCAGGCCAAATAGTGCATTGATGTGGAAAGACAGATGTATTAAGACACCAAGTTTAACGATAACTCTCATTGGATAAAGCAGTGATCAGGTCTCTGAGCATGTACATTGTGCAGTAATTGGGAGCTCCCAGCTTTAATACTGTGAAGTGGGTCAAAGTGCCTGTATACAAAATACTAACTTGTCAAAGATGATAGCTTTACATATCTAGATTTGCACAGAGTTCATCAAGATGGCTAATTATTTAATGTTCCTTTTTTTCATTTTGATTCCTGTTGCCAAATCCAAATCCAAACCCAGACAGGGAGATGGATAGGGTCTGGCATTATGGATCTCAGCTGGTGACATTAAATGTTCCTTTGAAAACCTTTAATAAATGCCTAGTGTCTGACTTAATTAATAACTGATTTAACTAATAGCTGTCTTAGCTAATAACTGACACCACCAGATCACAAGACACAGGAGTTTTGTGAGGTTTGGGAGGGGGATGAGGGAGGATTTCATTCATCTAAATCAGACTTCTGTGGTTCTGAGTATGTTTTAAAAATTCCCAGAAGGCCAGCTAGAAATCAAAATCGTCTGGTCTATGGGCTGCTCACCAAATCATTTCTGTTGAACTCAAATGATCTGAGCCCAAAGACCTGAGCCACAGGGTTTGTAGTAGTTTAAGTAATCTCACAGGGCTGCCTGATATGCATAAAATTTCTGACATAATTTTGGAGAAACGTCTTTCAAACACAGCTGTTTCTGAGCTACCAAAGACTTTCAAACTATTGGGAACCTTTTATTTATGAAGTTCAATTCTTTTTCTAAGCATGTTGTGGGATGTTTCTGTCTAATTTGTTGGATTTTGGTTGCGGTATTGCAGAGATGAATGGCCCTAACTAGAACGATCTTGGTTCTTTGTACCTTTTCCAAAGCACCTCAGCTGCTGCCTTTAATATAATGTATGATGTAACAATAGATGACGAATGCGACCTAATTTGATTTATTCTGTGGATATTTATGCCTGGATATTTACCATTTAAGACGTTCAGAATTCCAGCCCAGAAATAGCATTACTAAATTCCAAATATCACTTTGAATTAAGTTGGGAGAATATCACTGGGCTTACTATGAAATTCAAGTTAGTAAAAAGCAAACTTAGGATTGATATCTGGAAGTTCTTCACACAGTAATTGATTGATGTATAGAATGATCTCCTAAGTGGAATTATTGAAGTGGTCTATTTTGTCTGTGTTAATTCTCTAAAAGTGCTTGCGAATTAGTTCCCACCACTGTTCTTCCCCCTAGCCAATTAATGTTTCATTTTCAAGTATTTCCTTTTCAAATATTGTTAAAAATTCCTTTTGAAATAATATTAATTCTGCTTCCACCTCCCTTTAAGATAGTACAATCAGATCATAACAATTCACTACATTAAAAAAAATTCTCATTTCATCCTTGAATTTTTTTCCAATTATCTTAAATCTGTGTTCTCTGGTTACCGCCCTTTTGCTGGTGGGAACTCCTTTTCCTTATTTATTCTATCAAAACCCATTAATAGTTTTGAACACCTCGACCAAATTTCCCTTAATTATCTTGGCTGTGAGTAGAAAAAAAGTGTCTTTTGTATCTCAATATATAATTCTGGTGATTCTCCTCAGCACCTTCTTCATATCTATCTTAAAATCTGGTGTCACCTAGATTTCCTAAATAATTTCATCCTATATCTGGTCAGATGCTGAAATTTAGATTGTGCAATATCCAGTACTTTAATGCCAATGGCAAAGTAGCACTGATCAGAAATTCTAGCTTTTTGGAACTGAACTTCATGAAAGTGGAATCTGGACTGTGAACTGATAGAAATTGAATGGCTTACTGTTTGACCTTTAATATAATATTTTAAAAAGTTGGAGGCAAACATATGTAAAAAAAAGTTATTAAAACAAACTTATGATAATCAGTTAATATCTGATTGTTTTTACTTTTTCCGATAGGGAATCTTAATTTTTTAAAATATATACAGGGTATTATAGAATTTTGCATTTGATCTATATAGCAAGAAGCTATCAAGCAAATTTATTAGCCCTACAATGTAGTTGTATGAACTGCAACCAAATAACCCACTATATCTGAGTTTCTGCTGAGAGACTCTCCCTTTAATGATAGAGTCATACAGCACAGCAACAGACACTTTGATCCAACTCGTCTGTGCCTACCAGGTTTCCTAAACTGAACTGGTCTCATTTGCCTGCATTTGGCCCTATCCCTCTGAACCTTTTCTACTTTTGTCCTAATGTTTTATTACTGTTGTAATTGCACCTGCCTCTATTGCTTCCTCTGGCAGTTCGTTCCATATATGCACCACCCGCTACGTGAAAAGGTTGCCCCTCAGGTCCCTTTAAATCTTTCCCCTCTCACCTTAAACCTATGCCGTCTAGTTTTGGATTCACCTATGCTGGGGAAAAGACCTTGTCTGTTCACCTTATCTATGCCTTTAATGATTTTATAAACCTCAAAAAGGACACTCCTCAACCACCTATGTTCCAGGAAAAAAATCCCAACCTATCCAGCCTCTCCTTATAATTCAAACAATCCAGTCTTGGTAACATCCTCATAAATCTTCTCTGCAACCTTTCTAGTTTGATAATATACTTCTTATAGCGGGGCGACCAGAACTGTATGTAGTACTCTAAAAGTGGCTTCATCAATGTCTTGTACAGCTGTAACATGACATCCTGACTCCTGTATTCAATGCTCTGACTGATGATGGCAAGTGTGTCAAATGCCTTCTTCACCACCCTGTCTACCTGTGTTGCCACCTTCAAGGAACAATGCACCTGAACTCCCAGGTGACAAACAACAGTGGACCCAACACCGATCCACTGGTCACAGGCCTCCAGTCCAAACAACAATCCACTACCACCACCCTCTGTCTCCCGCCGTCAAGCCAATTTTGTATCCAATTTTCTAGCTCTCCCTGGATCCCATGTGATGTAACTTTACTAACCAGTCTACCAAATGGAACCTTGTCAAATGTCTTGCTAAAGTCCATGTAGACAACATTCACTGCTCTGCCTTCATCTATCTTCGTCACCTCTTCAAAAAGCTCTGTTTGTGAGACACGATTTCCTATGCACAAAACCATGCTGACTATCCATTATCAGTCCTTGCCTTTCCAAATGCATGTAGATCTGGTCTTTGAGAATTCCCCTCAGCAACTTAGCAATTGTCAAACTCACAGCTCTGTACTTCCCTGGCTTTCCCTTGCAGCCTTTCTTAAATTATGGCACAACATTAGCCACCCTCCAGTCTTCCAGCACTTTACCTGTGGCTGTCGATGATTGAAATTGCAATTTCTTCCCAAGCTTTCTACAAGGTCCTGGGATACAATTGTCAGGTCCTGGGGATTTATCTACCATTATGCATTTTGAGACCTTCAGGACCCCCTCTTCTGTAATGTGGTCTCTTTTCAAGACATCAATAATTATTTCCACAAGTTCCTAGCTTCCATGTTTTTCTCCATGGTAAATAAGTTGCAATAATTACAGCCCAGCTATCAAATTGCTTCCATGCCACTCACACTTCTGAAAGCTACATGCCCTCAGTTTGTTTGATACTGAGAAAGAGAGGTTTATTTCACCTGTTGTTGGAGGCGAACTTCAACACTGCCATCCAATGTTCTTTAAAACAGTAGTTGCAAGTCATAGTTCTGCTTTGACAGATTTCGTCTATCAATGTATGATCTTTTTGCTACAAAGAATGTACACCACTCACTTGACTTTATCTCAGCTTTGTAATGGGTCTTGTCAGGTATCACACCTGACAATTTCAGTGCATTACAAAAGGAGTGTAGCCCAATAAAGCTGCTGTCTTTCAAATGTTATGACCCTAGACAAGGTTCCCCAATTCATTATGGATCTTTAAGGAATACCCCCAAACTGTTAAACTTCTGGGTGGGAAGACTTGCTCCCTTTCTTTATTCATGCGTACCCTCGATTGATTGCAACAAGTTAATTTTAATAAGGATTCCTACCCTTTCTCCCAGTCAAAATGAACTTGTGCTTTATAAAGGAGCCAATTTAGTCAGATTTTCTTGAATTAACAAAAAGAGCAAATTCATTAATTACCATATATAGGAAGAAATACTAACACACATATAGACAGATTAGAAATAAGGGGTGAGTCCAAAAAAAAGAAAAAGAAAAGTTACAGGGATCAATCTGTGAATTGTTCATGAAGAACAGATACTTGAATGTTGAAGCCATTGCAGTGGAGGTTACAAGTAGCATTGAAATTGATAGTTGAACAGTCTTAGACTTAGACTCCCTACTGTGTGGAAACAGGCCCTTCGGCCCAACAAATCCACACTGACTCTCAGAGCATCCCACCCAGACCCATCCTCCTATAACCCACCTAATCTACCCATCCCTGAACACTATGGCCAATCCACCTAGCCTGCACATCTTTGGACAAAATTTAATTTTGCAGATTGGTTGAGATTCTTTAATTCTGGCTCCTTTTGACCATGACTGAATTCCAGAATTCACAATGAGAGAGAATCCTTTCATGGTCCTATTTCCTTTTGTCTCGTTTGCAGCAGTTTGAGTGAGAGAATGTCTTTACCTGCAGTACAGGGGAACTAGGGGATAGTCTTTGACCATGACCTTTGCAACATGCTAACGCTCAAATCAAAGCTGGTACATGTGAGAGCATTTGGTCTGTTTAATACACTACAGAACAGTTGAAACTGGCTATCTGACCCTTGTCCATGCATGTTCTTCAAATGTAAAATAGAAAATGGGTCTGTAGTTTGGGACATAATCCATAGGGGTTGTTAGCCCCTCATAATCTTAGCAGTCACAAGCAATCACAGTTCAATGTGTTTTCACTTCCATCCTGCATCTTTTGAAGGGCTTTTTTAAAAAGTTTTCTTTGCATCCATCGATATTAAATTCTGTGGGTCTTTCTCTCTTTTTAGATGCCTGCTTAATTTCCATGTGAACCCATTTTTAGCTGCATAAGCCCTCTTTTAAAAAGAAACACATTTTGGCATCATAAGTTAAAAATGTGCACACTACTTCTGGGTTCTGATCTGTGGTCACGATACAGATGTGATACTAAATTAAGGCCTCACTTTCCTTCTCAATAAAGATCCTAGGCAACTATTTTGAAGAACAGCAGAGTGTTCTTCCCAGTCTCCTGACCAATATTTATCATCATAATCTTGTTCACTTTATGTGGGATTTTGCTGTGTACATTACAAAAGTGACAATGCACCAATTGTACTTGTTGGTCTTAAAAGCTCTGGGATGTCCTGTGTTCAAGTGGAATATTACTTAAATGCAAGTTATTTTGTTAATGCCATGTTGAGAATGAGATCTATGGGAGTTCTACAGGGAAAAGCATGGACAGAGGAACAAGGTACAGTAGCACCAGTCTTCCTGATTGTCAGTGTGTCTTGGGGCGAGGTATTGAACCATATATCCCTGGGGTTCCATAGACCCTGAGTTAGCTGAGTCCAGCACTGTCAGTGGAAGTAGCAGTTGGCTTCAATACAGGGCAAAGAATTATTCAGTGAAAGGTTTAGCACTTTTCAGAATAGCCTTGAGTTTGGCAGCCTACTGTTAACATTTCCTTTGCATTAGAAACGCTATTAAGGCTTGTTTTGTACAAATCTTTACTGTGCTACCCAATAGGGCATGATTTCAATAACAACTTGCATTTATATAGCATTTTTAATGTAGTAAAAAGTTCCTAGTTCCTTTATGGAAGAATAATCAAATGAAAATTGACACCGAGCAAGATAGGAAGGATGACCATATACTTACTTAAAGTCGTAAGTTAGAGGAGTTACCTTTAAGGAAAAAGAGTAGGAGGGTATTAAAGAGGAAATTCCAGCGTTTAAGACCTAGGCAATAATGTATTGGCAATGGACCATTGCTGCCAATGGTGAAGTGATAAAAATCAGGGATGCTGAAGAGGTATGAATTGGAGGAACAGAGATATCTTGGAGGGTTCTAGGACTCTAGGAGACTACAGAGATAGTTTGGCATGAGGCCATGGGGGGATTTGAAAATAGAGATGTAAGTTTTAAAATTTGACCTTGAGTTTGGCCTCTGTGTTTCCATTGCACAGAATCTCCCATTTGTAATGTGTTCCCATGGTTTGGTACTTTGGTCTGTTTGTCCTCATGTCAAAGCAAAAGGCAGGTTGACATTCTTTACGCTGCAGATGGACAATATTCAGCTGATTCCTACCAAAGGAAATGGCCAAGTGTGTGACCTGAGGTGGTGAGGATAAGAGATATCAGAGCAGTGTCACTGAGAGCCAACGATCTAAGACAAAGAGATGGAAAACACCAAGATCTCTCAGTTACCCAGTTGTGGTAGGCTCTCTATAAAACAAAAGAAATAATTTGCTTGTCCATCGTGCCTATTGTGATCTGAGGACATTTCAAAGTGTTTTGCATGCCATTGTAATGTATAGAGCACAGCAAGATCCCACAAGCAGCAGCGTGATAATAACTGGAGAATCTCATTTTTGGTGATGTTGGCCCAGGGATAAATATTGACCACAGATAACACAGTTTAATGTTTCATCTGAAAGGCAGCACTTCTCATTAGAGCCCAGGGGGTCAACTTCATATCTGTGGTCAATCTCCAGAGCAAGTCTGAAACCCATGAACTGCTAACTCAAAGATGACAGTATTTGCCTGACCTCTGCATGATACAATACTGAAAAGACCTAGACTAATCCTCAAATAAAAACAGGAATTGCTGGAATTACTCAAATAATCTGACAGACTATTCAGATTACTGTATTAAGTCAAATATGATCTTCCTTAGAAGAACAATCCTGTATCTTTCCTATTTTGTGGCCGACTTAGGACCCATTGTTTACTCTGAAGCCACCATCCAGTAGTTTAGTCAGAGCAGATCTGTTCTGGTTCGGTATGGCCATAGTGGAACAGCACATTAAATGGATTAGCAGCCAGACTGGAATCTGTCCCCCTGCTACTTGCCACTATATTAATTTGCTACTGTAATTTGAAGATTTGCACTGATCTTTTATGTTGAAGGCTTTGCGAGCGGTCTGACCTAAGCCCATTTTAGGATCAGGATGAAAGACAGGAATGTACCAGCTCCTGTAGCAATTGGACAAACTTTTAAAACTTCAGAATGGAGTTTGACATTAAATAAAAGTCTCTTTTACACCTGTTACACCTGTTACAAGAGTTACTGCCCTGAACCTGATTGGCCAAATGTGCTTAATTGGAGTAATAATTCATCATTACATTACAACAATCATTACACTTTGACTATGAAGTGCTTTGGAAGTGTTTCTGTCTGTCTTTCTTTCTTGTGTTCATTCTTTCTCTGGTTCTGGAGGAAAAGTGCTTGGCCAGTGTGGTACTCTGTGCCTCTGTAAACCTCTCCATCTCTCTCTTCTCCTTTAAAACACTTTTTCAAACCTATCTCTTTGACCAAATCATCTACTCTAATATCTCCTTATCTGGCTTGATGGAAAATTCTGTTGGTTGATGCTCTTGTGAAGTGTGTTGGACCATATACCAGAGTCAAAAACTGTTGTATGACTGTTGTTAGATGGAGAGCGTTTAGCCCAAGTGATACCAAATGACCAGTGTTTGACCAGACTGAGTCTGTGAGGTCAGTATTTGGACAGAGCAAAACTGAATGAGTAACTTTGGTCAGAGTTACATTGAATGAAATTATGCATCTCTGCTTCTGCTTTTGGTTGGTTAGAGAGTGTGATCTGAAAATCTGAAGTGAGAAAATCTTGTGCTTTTCTAAAAAAAATGAATTACACTGCAAAATAAAGATACTTTGTGGATGTTTATTGCTTGATTTCCTGAGTATGAATTAAAAAGGTTAGGACTTTCCAATTCTTTCAGTTGAACTCTCAGAACTATAAGAAGCTGCATTTTAGTCTGAGACAAATGTCTTTTTCAATCTAATCTTGTGGAGAAGGACAGAGACCAAGGTTTTTGCTGTCTGTGACGGCATCCGAGGGTCTTCCAAAAAATCTGTTTCCAGATCCCAATAGACGAAGGTTCATACTGGATAGATTCCTGGAATTTGGTACTTGCTGCACATGCTGAATGGATAAAGTCCTTTGGGAATGATAACAGGAAGTTATAATGTCAGCCTTGTAAATGAGGTCAGGATAGGCAGGAAGAGTGATTTGCGGAACTTGGGGTTAGACAGTGTTGTTGGGCAACATCAAAACAACCTGGCAGTTGATTGGGTAAAGCTGTTGCTGTGTGGAAAGTATATATTGTGCCCCTTGACCTTTCACAAAACCAAATAAATCTGAGAAATGCAGCTGAATTACAAATATTTATAGATTTATTTAACTCATGCTCTCCTTCCAGAATTTTCTCCTCTGGTCAGAAGCATTGACTAACAGTTGGGTACCATCCTCACATATAGTGACTTAATCCTGTATCTTGCGGCCATTCATTATCTGTGAACCCAGACGAAAGTGTTAGCATTATAGCTGAAATGAACCTGCCCTCACCCAACCTTTTAGGCGGGTGCCCCTTCCAACCTGAATTACTGACAAAAAAGATTTTTCCCTCCCTAGGAGTGCAGGTGAGGCGGAGAAAAGGGTAAATAGTGGGCAAGTTAGCACTAGAGATATCCAACCCTTTCCTTCCAACTTTATAATCGTGTTCTTGGTGGGAAAGTCAATGGATAACTTTTCCAATCTGCCATCAATTAAGGCCCTTAAGATTGTAAGATATAGGAGCAAAATTAGGTCATTCAGCCCATTGGGTCTACTCCACCATTCAATTATATATGATGTGTTTCTCAATCTCATTCTGCTGCCTTTTCCCCTAACCCATCTAACTCTGTCTTAAATACACTCAATGACCTGGTCTTCACAGCCTTCTGTGGCAATGAGTCCCACAGATTCACTACCTTCTGGCTGAAGAAATTTCTCCTCATCTCAATTCTATTGAGTTATCCCTTCACTCTGAGGCTGTGCCCTTGGGTCATTGTCTCTCCTACTGGTGGAAACATCTTCTCTATGTCCACTGTGTCCGGGCCTCTCAGTAATCTGTAAGTTTCAGTGAGATTCCCCTTCATCATTGAAACTGCATTGACTACAGATCCAGAGACCTCAACCATTCCTCATATGACAAGCCCTTCGTCTCTGGGATTATTCTGTAAACCTATTTTGGAGCCCCTCCAACACCAGCACATCCTTCCTTAAAAACAGGGCCCAACATTTCTCACAATAGTCCAACTTCGGTCTAACCATAGCCTTATACAACTTCAGTAGCACACCTCCGCTCTTGAATACTAACCCTCTTGAATGCTAACATTGCATTTGCCTCTGTAATTGCCAACTGAACCTGTATGTTAACCATTAGAGAATCCTGAACCGGGACTCCTAAGTCCCTTTGTGCTTGAAGCCTTTCCCCATTTAGACAATAGTCTACACCTCAATTCTTCCTACCAAAGTGTAAAACCTCACACTTTCCCACATTGTATTTCATCTGCCACTTCTTTACCTACTCTCCTAGCCTTTCCCAGTCATTCTCTTCTTCATCACCTCTTCTTCATCACGACCAGTCCCGCTACCTGTCTTTGTGCCATCAGCAAACTTAGCAACAATGCCCTCAGTTTCTCTGTCCAAATCGTTAATATATAACATGAAGAGTTGTAGTCCCAACACGGACACCTGTGGAACTCTATTAGTCACTGGTTGTCATCCTGGAAAATTCCATTTTATCCCCACTCTTAGCCTTCTACCAGCCAGGCAATCCTCTATCCATACCAGCACCTTGCCCCAAACACCATGGACTCTTAGCTTACCTTAAGTGGTCAATTAAGCATTACTATGGGGGACTCAACCTACCTCAATGTTGCAGTTGTACAGGACATTGGTGAGGCCACTTTTGGAGTACCGTGTAAAGTTCTGGTCACCCTGCTATAGAAAGGATAAATTGGAGAGGGTTCAGAAAAGATTTATAAAGGCATTGTCAAGACTGGAGGGTTTGAGTTATAAAGAGAGGCTGGATTTGCTGGGACCTGTTTCACTGGAACATAGGAGGTTGAGGAGTAACCTTTTAGAGATTTATAAAATCATGAGGGGTGTAGATAAGGTGAATAGCAAAGGTCTTTTCCTATGGGGTGGGGAAGTTCAAAAGTAGGGGCGCATTTTTAAGGTGAGAGGAGAAAGATTTAAAAGGGACCTGAAGAGCAACTTTTTCACACAGAGGAATTAGAGATGCAGGTATAGTTACAACATTTAAAAGACATTTGGACAGGTGCATGAAAAGGAAAGGTTTAGAAGGATATGGGCCAAATGCTGGCAAATAGAACTAGTTTAGTTTGGGAAACTTGGATGAGTTGGACCAAAGGATCTGTGTCTTTGCTCCTTGCCTCTAAGACTCTAAGTGGCTGCTTTCTCAACAGGTTTGGATGGGCTGCAGGTTTGGATGGGCTGCCATCTGACTCAATTTTGGGGCAATTGGGATCATGGATTTGGAGCAGGGGTGGATCATTGAAAGGCACCCTCCTGTCCTTGGGTCAGACTACCCTGACAGCCCTCCCCTTGTAATCCCCACCCCTTGATCTCTCCCAAAAACAACTCACCCTCTTGCCTGTCCTGGTTTTCATACTTGCACAGTATTTGCCTCCATTGACTCTCTTCAGCTCCCAGCGGCTGCCAACTCTGATCGGCGCTGGTCAGTACTCCAGTGCCTGATTGGTGCTTAAGATGGTGGGCATTTTCACTGGTGAGGGCAGGGGATCACTCACTATTAAAGATACCTGCCACCATACTTTGTGCAAAAGAAATTAAATCTCAGCCAGAGAGGGAAACCTGACTTATAGGTTCCATTCTCCAGCTCAAGGATACCTGTGGTCACAGAAACACCCCAGTTGCCAGTCCAACCAACTTGCCGTGTACCAGAGCTTAGGCCTCGGACATCGTTGGCATTAAGGCTAGTGCCGTTTAAACCCAATAGACTTTCAAAGGAACATTATCCTATGTCCATTTCAGGATAATCAGAGGTTGAGTTGGAGATTTTTCAGAGGCAAAGGTGGAGGAATGATGGGTTTAAAAAAAACATTTACAACATGAAACAGATCACTCAGTTCAACTGGTTTGAATTAGTGTCATAGAGATGTACAACATGGAAACAGACCCCTTGGTCCAACAGATCCATGCCATCCAGATATCCTAAATTAATCTAGTCCCATTTGTCAGCATTTGGCCCATATCACTGTAAACCCTTCCTATTCATATAGCCATCCAGATGCCTTTTAAATGTTGTAATTAAACCAGGCTCCACCACTTCCGCTGGCAGCTCATTCCTTATATGCATCACCCTTTCGTGAAAATGCTGCCCCTTAGGTCTCTTTTAAATCTTTCCCCTCTCACCTTATACCTATGCCCTCTAGTTTTAGACTCCCCAACCTGAAGGAAAAGACCTTGTCTATTCACCCCATCCATGCCTCTCATGATTTTATAACCTCTTATAAGGTCACCCCTCAACATCCGACACTCCAGGAAAAATAGCCCCAGCCTATTCAGCCTCTCCCTATGACTCAAACTCTCTAGTTCTGGCAACATCGTCGTGAATCGTTTTTAAACTCTCTAAAATTCAACAACATTTTTCCTATAGAAGGGTGACCAAAATTGTATGCAGTTCTAAAGGTAGCCTCACCAATGTCCTGTACAGCTGCGACGTGACATCCCAACTGCTATACTCAATGCATTGATCAATAAAGACAAGCATACCAAATACCTTCTTCTGTGACTCCACTTTCCAGGAACTATAACCTGCATCCCTAGGTCTGTTTGTTCAGTAACACTCTTCAGGGCCCTATCTTTAACTATATAAATCCTGCCCTGTTTGCCTTACCAAAACGCCACACATCAAATTTATCTAAATTACGTTCCCTCTGCCATTCCTCAGCCCATTGGCCCATCTGATCAAGGTCCCATTGTACTTTGAGATAATCTTCGTCACTCTCCAAAATACCACCTATGTTGATGTCATCTGCAAACTTACTAACCATACCTCCTATATTCACATCCAAATCATTTATGTAAATGATGAAAAGCAGTGTACCCAAAACCCAATTACTAGGCTCCAGTCAGAATTAAAGAACAAATGAACTCATTGTACTTTACAACCCAACGGGAAGGTTTTTGTTCCATAGCTGTGTTTGTGTAAAAGCTCAAAACCAGTCTGAACATGCCCGCAATCTGGCTGATGACTCATCAGCGCTCACATGACTCATCTCTTAAAGAGATACTGTCCCAGCATAACATACACCAAGCATAATACATAACATTTTTTGTTTGTGAGTTCAACCACTCAATGGGTATAAGTGTTGGTTAAGAATTACTTATTGAATATGTTGGTGATTATTTATGACTTTTCTACAACTGGTAACATCTCCCCTGCATCTATTCTATTAAAGCAATTTATAATTTGAAAGATATTTATCAGATTATTTTATTGCTCTTGTCCAGCTGGTTGAGGATAGAGCAGCATTATACCAGTGTGAAACTTCAATCACCCACCAGATGTGGGTGTTGAGACATTACACATGTCTGTCCTTCAGTTTTCTAACCAGTTAACATTATTGAACATAAAAACAAAGGCTGTAAAAGCCAGTTTTGATCTGTACTGTTCCAAAATAAGTCTCGTGTTTGAGACAATGCAAGAAGGAAATTGAATCTCGGAATCTTTTGGTCAGAACTGGGTGCGTAGAAAAGGTATTCCTAAATAAAAAAAACTGTGTCTCCCTATTACTTTCAGGGAAAATGTACTCGTTATAAATTGCAAGCCACTACTTATCAAAAGATACAGCCACGTTCTAACTGGCTTTTTATTGACATCCGACATAAGTTGAAAGTTGTCAGCAGTTCGGGGAAGAATTGGCCAAGTCCCAGGAGAGTGATTAAATGGAACTTAAATTGCTCCCCCTTGTTCTGAGATGCCTGTCACAATTAACACCTTCATCCAAAAGAAAAATAGGCTAAAAAATTGGCTACATTTTGATTGCTGCTGCTGCGTCTGGATATATTTCATTCCAAACTCCTCTAACTATACATTTACCAGAGACTGCCATGGGCTGCATGAGACTTGTAGCTCAAGCCTTGAGTTTCAGATTGTGGCTACTGTTCGGGATAGAAATGCAATACTTTATTGTCCTGGTTTGCCATAGTAATGCAACCCCTATCGTGAGGCACTCAAGGCAGGTATCCATCTTAACAGTCAGTTTGATAAAAACTGTTGACCTCCGAGTTCATGAAAAGTTCAAGACACTTCCTTGAGCTGGACACCTAATTTAAATGTGACTTTTCAGTGCTGCATTGCTGGTGGTGCCACCATTTAAATGTGACATTAATGCAATTTTTGATTAAGAATCCCATGGAGCAACTTGAAGAAGAATTGGAGTGATCCCTTCATGTCCTGATCAGTGTTTCTTCTCTAAGCCAGAAACATGAGAAAAGTACCAGCTTGACATGTAATGTAGCACATCACACTTCTGCTGTGCGTAAGATGGCAGCTATGTTACTTTTGTGGAAAACAGCCATTGCTCTTAAAGCATTACACCTGAAGGCCTTCAAGACGTTTCTGAAGGAATAATTTTTCTTTTGTGTTTGCAAGTTACATCAAAGACCTGCATTCTTAACTCAGAGGAAAATCAGGGGTATGGTTGGAGCAACTCAGTTGTCACATAACAGGGTTTTGGGGTGAAATTTCCTTCAAACTCTTCCTAGTCCACTATGGTCGCTTTGCCAGAAATGCAGTGGAATTCCAGTGAAAATTCTGAAATTACAATGGCAGCACAGAAGCAACGGCTTGAAAATTTATTCCAGTCCTTTGCCCCGCACCCCCCTCCTCAAACCCCCATAGTATGGGTTTACCATCTCTGCTTGGGTAAATTTTTGGAGGGTTCATGCTATGACCGCCTGCTCCAGTGGTCCCATGCGGTCAAACAACCTTCTTTCCCTCAATATGTTTGAAATTAATGAACAAAAGTGATCTAAGAAGCAAACATCTTTTATTTATTTCTCTCCCTGGATTGCTCACAGCAGTGTATTGGCAATTCATTGGAAATTCCTGGGGACTCCCAGACAATCCTGGAGGGTTGGCAACGCCACAGGCCTGAGAAAAGTTTCAACAGAAAGATTGAAAAACTTACTTTTACTAAAACCATTACTTTTAGACAGCATTTGATTAAAATCCTGCACTGAGTCTGTTTGGAATGTGTTTGCAAGTTCTAGCTAACATACTGTTTTAAGATTCCTGCCTGGTGTTACGTGATGTGGACATAGTCACACGGCTGTGCTGAACAATGGCTGAAACCAGCCACTTCACCCTAACGCAGACACTGAATCAAATAACGAAACCCAAAGGTGATGTTTAATGCAAGATGTGGATGATCTCACAAGCCAGCTGGAGAGCTGGCGAGACCCCTGTGTTTCTCCTTTGGGAAAGGCCTGTTGGTATTAAATATGTCTCAGGCAAAACATTCTTTTTCAATCACGTAGGAGTGATGAAGTGGTCTCCATCGCTATCCATACATGGATAACTGTTCTGACCACTTGGAGCACACCTGTTCCCATTGCATGCTCCCATCCTGTAAAAATCTGCCTGCTATAATGAATGATGCAAATTTGGGAACTGGAAGTGTGTAGCTTCCTGCAATAAACTACCAATCTGCAATGAGAGAGTACAAGACAGAATAAATAGTCACTCAATAATACATGGCATTGTTACTGCACTTGGCTGCCAGTAACCGTGGGAACTGTACCTCAGCAATATTCAGCATCTCCAGGAACTGGGAAGTGAAATTAGAGAAAATTTGGCAGATGGGAAAGGAAGGAATTGGGTGGTGTGATAAGTTAGAGGACTGACCTTTTGGCTTGGATTTCTGCCTGGAGACGCCTTTCTACGTGTATGTGTGTGCACTTGTGTGTGTTGGGGGGATTGCCGCTTTGAGATTGGAAAACCAGGAAGTATAGGTTCCCAAAAGTTGTGCAGTTTTTAACTGTTGGATTATTTTCAGTATTTTCTCTGCCTGTTTCTCACCAGCAGACAGCCTAGTTGACAGGTTAGAAGTCTATCAGGTAGGGAATCCTGCAGCATAAGGCCACAGCTGAGGAAAACTAAGTGGAGATGGATGTGGTTCCGTTTATGGAAGGGGGTGAAAACAATGATGCAGGAGAAAGGAGTTCTTTGCTGTTTGGGGTGCCCAGTGGTGGTCATTGAGTCTAATAGTAAGAATCAGAACGATAGTCATCAGTTGTAGGTTCTGACTGTAGTCAGGATAACCGTACCCTTTAAGCAGCCAAAAGTTCCTGTGCAGGCTGTGCACATGTTTGTTCTTCAAAGAGTCTGCAAATGTGTTTCTGTGCAAAACAATTGAAAGGTTGTTCACCTTATTGAGGATGCTTTATAGCATGAAAAGAAATGAAGAAGTGCATTGGTCAGAGTATTTGATGGCGATAATTTTCTTTTCTATTGATTTTGATGAAGGATAGATATTGACCATGACACTGGGGTGAACTCCCCTGCTCTCCTTTAAAACTATCTTCTCACACACCAGAGGGAACAAAGGGACATTGCATCTGAAAGATTGCATCTTTGATAATGTAGCACTCCTTCAGTATTAGCATTGTAGTGTCATCTTGTATTTTGCATTCAAGTCTCTGCAGTGGGGCCAACTTTTCATCTTAACTTTTGGAACAATCTGTCATTCCACTTTGTGACATTATATTTCTGACTTCTAATCACTAGCACACATTACTGCAAAATTTTGGTCTTTAGGTGTCACAGGGATGGTAAACAAAGTGGGTATAAGATGCGAAGTGGTTCAGAAGGCCCATCTCTGTGACTGGGACTCAATCCAATTCTATTCACGGTTGTTAGGCCCTCTAACCCACAACCCATACGGGCCCTCATCATTCATCCTAACACCCCCACCCTGCCCTAGCAATCCTCTACTGTTGGGTTATCTATTCAGACTTTTAATTGATTCAATCACCAGGTACCTTATTATGAATGCCTGGCTGATCTCCAAGACTCAGTCATGGAATCAGCCATATGCAGGGCTGTTTATAAAGCTGCCAAGTGTCTATTGGCTTTGTTTGATTTACCTGTCTTCAAGGTAGACTTTCAATATATATTTGTTATTTGGCCAGGTTTAGGAATAGTTATGTAGATTAAAGGTATTCTTCATTGGGACTTACACTGAACGTGTTTGATTGCCAGTATTATGACATTTTAAGAGTGGCAATAATTTTTGAAGAAAATTTTGTTTGATTGTTGGTTGTTTTTCAAATTCCATGAGCGTTTCAAAAACAGGGGGTCCGCAATTTATGCACAAAAACAAAGTTGCTGGAAATGCTCAGCAGATCTGGCAGCATCCGTGAAAGAAAAAGCAGAGTTAACATTTCAGAACTGAGGAAGGGTCACCAGACCCGAAACATTAACTCTGTTTTTTCCTTCACAGATGCTGCCAGACCTGCTGAGCTTTTCCAGCAACTTTGTTTTTGTTCCTGATTTACAGCATCCGCAGTTCTTTCGGTCCCAATTTACGCACGTCTGACTTACCAACACTTATACTTAACAAATGTGGTCCCATACAGATCCAACATATGAACATTTCCTGTACTTGTGAATTACTCCTTTATATTGTCCTGTGTTGAGTTCCAACTGACATACAAACTGACTTGCAATGAGACTCAAGAATGGAACCTGTTCACAACCTGAGGACTGTCTATACTTGCCATTTTCGTATATGGCTCATTAGTTCTGTAGCTGGTGGATACTGGAAGAGTATATCAAAGACTCAACAGCTATTGGGGTAACAGAGAACAAAGAACAAAGAACAAAGAAAATTGCAGCACGGGAACAGGCCTTTCGGCCCTCCAAGCTTGCACCGACATGCTGCCCATCACAACTACAACACCCTACGCTTCTGGGGACTGTATCCCTCTATTCCCATCCTATTCATGTATTTGTCAAGACGCCCTTTAAGAGTCACTATCGTATCTGCCTCCACCACCTCCCCCGGCAGCGAGTTCCAGGCAACCACCACCCTGTGTGTAAAAAAACTTGCCTAAAAAACATCATCCTAAAACTCTTCCCTCACGCCATAAACCAATGGCCCTCACTAACTAACTCTTTCATCCTGGGAAAAAGCTTCTGATTGTCCACTCTGTCCATGCCCTTCATAATCTTGTAGACATTTATCAGGTCGCCCCTCAACCTCCCTCGTTCCAGTGAGAACAACCCAAGTTTCTCCAATGTGTCCTCATAGCTAATGCCCTCCATACCAGGCAACATCCTGGTAAATTTTTTCTGTACCCTCTCCAAAGCCACCACCTCCTTTTGGTAGTGTGGCGACCAGAACTGAACACAATATTCCAAATGCGGCCTAACTAAGGTTCTATAAAGCTGCAACATTACCTGCCAATTTTTAAACTCAATGCCCTGGCCAATGAAGGCAATCATGCCGTGTGCCTCGTTGATGACCTTCTCCACCTGCGTTGCCATTTTCAGTGACCTGTGTACCTGTACACCCAGATCCCTCTGCCAATCAGTACTCTTAAGGGTTCTGCCATTTACTGTATATTTTCCATCTGGATTAGACCTTCCAAAATGTATTACCTCACATTTTTCCGGATCAAACTCCATCTGCCATCTCTCTGCCCAAGTCACCAACCGATCTATATCCAGCTGTATCCTCTGATGGTCCTCATCGCTATCCACAATTCCACCAACCCTTGTGTCATCGGCAAACTTACTAATCAGACCAGTTACGTTTTCCTCCAAATCATTTATATATATTACAAATAGCAAAGGTCCCAACGCTGATCCCTGAGGAACGCCACTAGTCACAGACCTCCATTTAGAAACGCACACTTCGACTGCTACCCTCTGTCTTCTATGACCGAGCCAGTATTTTTATCCATCTTGCAAGCTCACCTCTGACCCCATTCAGAGGTGTGAGGCAGAGTCATAATTAAACCACAGCTTTTCTTACACATATTCATATCAGATTCTCCATACTGTAAAATGCAAAACAGAAGTGTGTCCACTGGAGATTGAATACTTAAACATTACAAGTCATTTTAATAATCCAATTTAAGGACAGAGCTGAATGATCAATCAATGTATTAATGATATGTTTAACTTTTCAAACGGATACTAATTATGACAGGGAAGGTTGGCAAGAACTTTTAAACTTACTTGTCAAAAGATTCAAATTCCAAATTGACTTTCTCTAGGTATAATGAACTGACTTTTTCAGTGTGGTTCCCACAGCTTTCAGAAACCCATGGGCCTCCACAGAAATAGGAGCCTTAGGGAAAATTAAATTTGGAGCTGTCATTTAAATAGTGAACCCAACATCACTTGAAGTGTGGGTCAGGCCACAAGCTATCATGTTTCCCAACCTCTGGGGAAAGTGACGAGTGGTTAGAATCAGAGGATAAGTGTGATAATTATGGCCCAACACATCTCCCTATGATGTAGGTTTGCTCAGTATTGGGAGATTTAAATTCAGCTGCAGATTTTCTACTGAGCTGTGAGGGTGCTGCACACTCGTACCATAGCAAACATGGAATTAAGGTAATTGAATAATGTGACTGTCTCTGGTCTAAACAATGATGCTATGAAAATACTTATTGAAAATTTTAAGCATGAACTTTATGCTATGCAGTTATATCTGCAGGGTCCATGCTATTTTACTCCCTGCATATTAGGGCTTCTGGCCTCTCTGAGCAAGCCAGGTTAGTTCTATGTATAAGTAAGATTTTTGCCACCTTCTGGCATTACTGAAGGAGGCATGGGAAGAAATTGCTGGGGCCTTGACACAGATCTCTGTATCCTGTTTAGACAAAGGAGAGGTCCCAGAAGACTGGAGAATAGCCAATTTTATTCTTTTGTTTAAGAAGGCAACAGGGATAATCTAGGAAATTATAGGCCAGTGATCCTTACGTCAGTGGTAGGGAAATTATTGGTGAAGATTCTTAGGGACAGGATTTATTCACATTTTGAAAAGAATGGACTTATTAGGGATAGTCATCATGGCTTCATCTGGGGAGGTCTTGAGGAAGTGATGCAGATGACTGATGAGGGTTGGATAGTGGATGCTCTCTACATGGGCTTTACTGAAGCTTTTGATGAGCACCCTCATGGTAGGCTGGTCCAGAAGATTAAGCCACATAGGATCCATGGTAAATTGGCAAATTAGATACAAAATTGGCTTGGTCATAGGCAGAAGGTAGTTGTGGAGGTTGCTTTGCTGACTGAAGATCTGTGACCAGTGGTGTTCTGAAAGAATCTGTGCTGAATTTCTGTTGTTTGTAATTTATATAAATGACTTGGGATGAAAATGTAGGTGGTCTGATTAGTAAGTTTGCAAACAACACAAAAATTAGTGAAGTTGTAGGGTTATCAGAGGATACAGCAGGATAATAGATCTTTCGGAAAGTTGGGCAGAGAAATGCCAGATGGAGTTTAATCTGGACAAGTGTGGGATGATGCATTTTGGGATATCAAGTGCAAGAGAAATTTATACAGTTAATGGCAGGACCCTTAGGAACCTTGATAAACAGAGGGATCTTGGGGTACAAGTCCATAGTTCCATGAAAGTGGCAACACAAGTGGATAAGGTGGTAAAAAAGTCATATGACATGCTTACCTTCATTAGTTAGGGCATCAAGTATAAAAGTTGGCAAGTCATGTTGCAGCTAAATAAAACTTTAGTTAGGCTACATTTGGAGTACTGTATGTAGTTCCAGTCGTCACACTAGAGGAAGGATGTGGAGATTTTGGAGAGGGTTCAAAAGGGGTTTACTAGAATGTTGTTTGGATTGGAGCATTTTAGCTCTTAAGTAGAAGTTGGACAAAGTTGAATCATTCCTGCTAGAGCATCAGATGCTGAGAGGATGATCTGATAGAAGTATATAAAATTATAAGAGGCGCGGATAGGCTGAATAGTTGCAGTTTTTTTCCCAGAATGGAAATGTCAAATACTAGGATCCATAGGTTTAAGGTGGAGCAGAGGAGATGTGTGAGGAACATTTTTTAGACAGAGGGTAGTAGGTGCCTGGAACGCGCTGCCAGGGGAGGTGATAGAAGACGATAGCAAATTTTAAGAGGCTTTTAGACAGACATATGAACAGGCTGGGAATAGAGGGATACGGACCATTTGTAGGCAGATAGGATAACAAGGTGCAGAGCTGGATGAACACAGCAGGCCAAGCAGCATCAGAGGAGCAGGAAGGCTGACGTTTCGGGCCTAGACCCTTCTGAAGAAGGGTCTAGGC
>NC_063362.1:12463076-12543501 GCF_021869965.1 Rhincodon typus | reverse complement strand
AACCCGAAACATCAACTTTCCTACTCCTCTGATGCTGCCTGGCCTGCTGTGTTCCTCCAGCTCCACACTATTATGAGTGCACATTGGGTTCAGTTCCACAAGTGTTAATCGCCTTACAGCACCTTACCCAATGAACCATTAGTTATGTGTAAGTACAGACAGCAACTATGGTCTGGTCATTTCAGACCTTACCTGATCTGATCTACATATGATTCCAGACCCACAGCAATGTGGTTGACTCTTAACTGTCCTCTGAAAAAGACCTACCAAGCCATTCAGCTATATCAATCTGCTACAAAGTTTAAACAAAGGACTGAAACCGAACAGAGCATCAGGCATCAACCTAGGCGCTAGAAATGACAACACTAGTGATATACACATCTCACGAATAATTTTTAAAAATACTGTCTTCTTTGTGCTTATTTGGAAACTACAGTGGGACATTACATTAATGACACAATAGTTGTTGCTTTTGTCAGTTTTTTGGCAGGAAGAATGAAGAATGGCTGTCAATTCCTGCCTGTCCCAATGATTATTACTCCTTACATTCACCTTTCCTTTACTATCTTAATAAAGTAACACTATTTGCATTGTTCCACATAATTTATATCCTTCATCCTGTGGTCAAAACTTAAGACTTCACTTAGTTCAGTTATGAAAAACAGACATTTAATCCCACAAGAAAGGAGATTCAAATTGACACTTTGACCTCAAAACTAACCCTTCAGACATGGAGAGCTAACCTTGAATATTTAATCACTGATTACTCAGATCTTTTGCACCCTTGTCACATTGACAGTCTGTACCTCATTAACACAGGCAGCCCTGACTTCTGATACAATGGCAGGGCTCTTGGGAGAAGTGTTTTACGGTTGCTGTGCAGTTGCTAGGATGTGAGTGGCACAGTCTGAGCTCATTTTGTCTTATCGTTTCACATTCCTCTGGACTCAGCGCTTCCGCATTAAAATTTATAGACAGCTGTCCTCGCCGTCCCAACATCGCTGTCTATTTGCACCATTCTATACTAGTGCCACTATTTCCACTATTGCCTATCAAGTCCACTCCCTGCTCGCACCCTTCCAACCATCGTTTCTCCCTATCAGCTCCAATGCCCATGCTGTTCCCCACCCATAACCTCCACTTCATCTCCTAGAGCAGTACCCTCTCCCAACAAGTGACCATTCCCATAACACAATTCCCCCTATCCCCAGCCCTCTCTAACTTGCAAACATCTTCACCCTCCCTACCCATCTCCTTCCTTAATCCATGCCCTTTCCTACCCATTCACTGCTTCAGAAGTAGTTAATTCACTGTAAGTTAATTTTGGATGTCCTGAAGTTGTGAATGTGCTGTAGACATGGAAATCTTTTTTCTTCGGACAGTAACAGATTCAAATGCCTTTCTTAAGATTTACTCTGCTCTATTTCATTGAACAAAAATGTGTTGCTCAGAACTTTGCAATATAGAGAGAAGAATGCATGAGTGAAATTTGTCTTCAGTGGAGTGCAAAACAGGCAATGGCAAATTGGCCTCATACTACACCACATTTTACTGCCCCATATGGGGTCTTACCCCACTGCGTTTTGAAACAGTCTTGAATAGCTGAAAACTGGCAACAGGTTGAATCCTCACACAGCACTCTGGATAGCTAAAAAGAAACCAGAGGTGTTATGTATCAGAAATTAAAGCCAGTAGGTCAAAGCAGGTTGGTCAGCATTGAAAGAGAGATGGCTTACTTATAGCCTACACGTTCACTGAGTCTCCTTAAATAAAGCTGCCAAGTTCTTACCAGACCACGGGGTTGCTCTCTCGTAGAACAGAGAGTGAGAGAGAGCTGGTGGTGGTTTAATCTGAAGGTCACCACATCTTGGGTGAGGAGAGAGGTTGAGAAGCAGAGTGGTAACCTCAGCTGGTGGTGGGAACTGAACCCATGCAGTTGGTATCACTCTGCAAACCAGATGTCCAACTGACTGAGCTATACTGGTCCCCTCTCCTTAAATAACTGAATATTTATAACGTAATACACTGATGGACTAAGGTGAAGGCAGATGCAGTGGAGCTTAACATTTGCCTAATCCAGAAATCACTGACCTCAGCTGCTTTTCTAGGATTAAAGTATTTTGAATAAATGTATTTGGTCCTAGCCCTAAAGTTTAGGACATCTGCAGGTGATTGGGGTAGGATAGTTGAGAAATGGCCTCATAGTTCAATAATGAATTTGCATGAAGTTTAAACATGATTTTAAGTTAAATTCTCTTTTCAGCAACACTTACTGCACATCGAAATGTAGCACTGCTACTTTGTAAATTCCTTGTGGTGGTTTAACAACCTCAGATGCAAAGAACAAAACATGTTCCCAAGGTGAAAATGGCAGAAGAAGCTTTCTCTGACTTATTTCCATTATTTATGTTATTTTGGGTGGATGAGCCTTGAGCCCCAGTATCATACTCAGAGTGAAACTGCAACAGCAAAACCAAGAGACTAGTTCCCCAAACAACTTTATTTTTGTTAACCAATCCAGGTTTACTCCGACTCCAAGTTTCTCTCCCTCTAGATTTCAAGCCTGTGCTGACCTCTCGTGGCCACTGGTTGCAAGTGTAACAACCTGCACTCCTATTTCAAGGACTGCAACTTCCTCACTCCCATGATCAAAAATGCCCTCAGCCGCATCTCATGCCTTTTCCGCACTTCTGCCGTCAAAACCCCTCCCCCCAACAAAAATAAAGACAGAATCCCCCTGGTCCTCACATACCATCCCACCAACCTCCACATCCAGCGTATCATTCTCTGCCACTTCCACCACCTACAATCCGACCCCACGACTAAAGAGATATTTCCCTCCCCAACCCCTATCTGCCTTTTGTAGGGACCGCTCTCTCTGCAACTCCCTCGTCTGCTCCACACTCCCACTAACACCACCACCCCGGCACTTTTCCCTGCAACCGCAGGAGGTGCTACACCTCCCCCTACACCTCCCCCCCTCACGTCCATCCAAGGCCTAAAGCAAATCTTTCATATCTGGCAGGGGTTCACCTGTACATCCTCCAACCTGGCCTACTGTATCTGTTGCTCCCGATGTGGCCTCCCCTACATCGGTGAGACCAAATGCAGACTTGGACAGCGATAAACGACAACACCATCTGGTTGCCAACCATTTTAACTCCCCCTCCCAATCCCTTGGTGACGTGTCCATCCTGGGCCTCCTCCAGTGCCACAATGACACTGCCCGCAAACTGAAGGAGCAACACCTCATATTCCACCTTGGGAGCCAATAGCGCAATGACCTAAACATGGAATTCACCAGTTTTAAAATTTCTCCTCCCCTGGCATCATCCCATGTCCAACCCACCCTCTCATCCCTGCCTCCTTGACATGACACAACCTGTCCATCTTCTCTCCCACCTATCCGCCCCTCCCATCCCATTGACTAATCCCCACCACTCCCTATCTGCACTCACCTATCACCATCCCACCGACCTTTCCTAGCCCCATTCCTGCTCTCTCTATTTATTTCCCAACCCCTTTCCCGCTCCTCATTCCTGAAGAAGGGTCCCGACGCGAAACGTCAACTTTCCTGCTCCTCTGATGCTGCCTGACATGCTGTGTTCCTCCAGCTGCATACGATGTTGTCTCTGACTCCAGCATCTGCAGTTCTTGCTATCTCTGCCACACCCCTTTCACATGTGGGTTAGTATTACATACAAGATGAATGGGTGTGTTTGGGAAGCTGTAATGTTGCTTTCCTCTCTGGAATTACCAACTGGCTGAAGCTCCTGGCTTTGCCGTGATGGTTTGTAAAGGTGAATATAATCATCAGAGAAGTTGGGTGCATAGAGTCATACAGCATGGAAATGGACCCTTCCATCGAACTTCACCATGCCAACCAATTGTCCCAAACTAAACCAGTCGCATTTGCCAGTGTTTGGCCTGTATCCCTCTAAACCTTTCCTATTCATGCACCTGTCCAAATGTCTCTTAAATATTGTAGCTGTACCTGCATCTACCCCTTCCTCTGGCAGTTCATTCCATTACAAAACACCATCTGTGTGAGAAAGGTGCCCCTCAGGTCCCTTTTAAATCTTTCCCCTCTCACCTTAAAATTAAGCCCTCTAGGTTTGAATTCTCCTACCCAGGGGAAAAGACCTTTGCTATTCACCGTATCTATGCCCCTCATGATTTTAAAAACGTCTACAAGGCCATCCTTCAACCTCCTAAACTCCAGTGAAAAAAGTCCCAGCCTCTCCTTGTAACTCAAAGCCCGCAGATCCGGCAACATCCTTGTAAATCTTTTCTGAACCCTCACCAATTTAACAATATTCTTCCTATAACAGAGTGACCAGATTGTACACAGTACTCCAAAAGTGGCCTTTCCAACGTCCTGTACAACTGCAACATGATGCCCAACTCATAGTCGGTGGTCTGAGCAATGAAGGCAAACGTGCTAAATGCCTTCTTAACCACTCCGTTTACCTGTGTCACAACTTTCCAGGAACTATGTACCTGAACTCCTACGTCTTTCTGTTCGACAACACTACCCAGAGCCCATTAACTGTATCAGTTCTGCCCTTGTTGGTTTTACCAAAATGCATTTATCCAAATTAAACTCCATCTGCCAATCCTCAGCCTGTTGGCCTAATTAATCAAGATCCCTTTATAATCTTAGATTACCTTCTTCACTGCCCACTACACCACCAATTTTGGTGTCATCTACAAACTTATTAATCATGCTTCCTAAATTCTCATCCAAATGATTTATATAAATGACAAACAACAGTGGACCCAACACTGATCCCTGCAGAACTCTACGGGTCACAGTCCTCCAGTCCGAAAAACAACCCTCCACCACCACCCTCTGTATCCTATGGTTAAGCCAATTTTTTACTTAACTGGCAAGCTGTCCCTGAATCCAATGTGATCTAACTTTACTAATCAGTCTACCATGCAGAACCTTGTCAAAGGCTTCACTAAAATCAATGAAGACATTGTCTATTGCTTGGCCCTCATCCATCTTTTGGGTCACGTCCTCAAAAAACTCAATAAAGTTTGTGAGATACGATTTACCATGCACAAAGCTATGCTGACTATCTCTAATCAGTCCTTGCCTCTCCAATGCATGTAAATCCTATCTCTTAGAATTCCCTCCAACAACTCCCCCACCACTGACGTCACCAGTCTATTGTTCCAGGCTTCTCCTTACTGCTTTTCCTAAATAAATGCACACCATTCTCCACCATCTAGTCTCCTAGCACCTCACTGGCAGCTGTCAATGATACAAATATCTCTGCTAGGGTCCCCGCTGTTTCTTCCCTAACTTCCCACAACATCCTGGGATGCACTCGATCAGCTCCGGAGATTTATCCGTCTTTGTGCTTTTTAAGATCTCCAGTTCCACCTCTTCTGCAATGTGGATTGCTTTCAAGACATCAATATTTATTTCCCTGAGTTCCCTAGCTTCCATGTCTTTCTCCACAGTAAATACTGATGTGAAATATTCATTTAGTATCTCTCCCATTTCCTGTGGTTCCACATACAGACGACCTTGTTGATCTTGAATAGGCCTTATTGTCTCCCTAGTTGCTCTTTTGCTCTTAATGTGTTTGTAGAATGTATTTGGATTATTCTTAACCTTATCTGCCAAGGCTATCTCATATCCCCTTTTTGCGGCCCCCCCATTCCCATCTTAAAAATGCCCCTACACTCCTTATACTCTTCAACAGATTCTCTTGACCCCAGCTGTCTATACCTAACATATGCCTCCTTGTTATTTTTGACCTGAGCATCAATACCTTTATTCATCCATTGTTCCCTACTCCTACCAGCCTTACCTTTCATTCTAACAGGAACATACTGCCTCTGAACTTTTGTTATCTCACTTTTGAAAGCGTCCGACTTGTCAGTTATTCCTTTACCTGTGAACAGTCAACTCTAATCAACTTTTGAAAGTTCTTGGCTCATACCATCAAAATTGGCCTTACTCCAACTTAGAACTTTAACTTTTATACAAGGCTTATTCTTTTCCATAACTATTTTAAAACTAACAGAATTATGATCACTGGTCTCAAAGTCCTCCCTCACTAATACTTCAGTCACTTGCGCTGCCTTATTTCCCAAGAGAAATTCAAGTTTTGCTCCTATTGTAGTAGCTACATCTACATATTGATTAAAGAAAATTTTCTTGAACACATTGAGCAAATTCCTCCCCATCCAAGAGTTTAACACTATGGCAGTCTATGTTTGAAAAGTTAAAATCCCCTACGTGGGTTCCAATAAAACAAAAAGTCGTCAGTCTCTGGCCTCTTCAAATGATCGCTCACCAGAATAACCTGATACCTAGGTGTCACATCATTAGAGGGGCATCACTGGAACTCAGATGCTTGGAGTGATGTCACAGGGTGATGACTGCCTCAGGATTACAAGATCCTTGAGTGATAATGGTCACAGGACCATTGAGTGATTTTTTTTGTTGCAAAAATATACTTTATTCATAAAAAAACTTTAGTTACATTTACAAGTGCTAAGGCTGTTAGAACATAGAACAGTACAGCACAGTACAGGCCCTTCGGCCCACAATGTTGTGCCGACCTATTATCCTACTCTAAGATCAAAACTAACCTGCATACCCTTCATTTTACTACCATCCATGTGCCTAGCCAAGAGTTGCTTAAATGTCCCTAATGTATCCGACTCCAATACCACTGCTGGCAGCACTTTCGACGCACCCACAAGTCTCTGTGTAGAGAACCTACCTCTGACATCTCCCCTATTCCTTCCTCCAATCATCTTAATATTATGCCCCATCATAATAGTCATTTCTGCCCTGGGAAAAAGTCTCTGGCTATCCATTCTATAGAGTTCTGTACAGTCTTTGTGTATCAGGAAAAACAAACATTGGAATTTGAAATTCCCTGCAGATGCACAGACCAAAAGCATTTCTTACTCAAATAGGATAGTATTTACATACATTGAGACAAAGACAGATCTGATAACTGAATGGACCCTCGTTGTATTTTGTCAGGATGACCTTAGATGGCAGTCTTTCCCCACAGCACCTTGACAACAGCTGCCCCAAGCTTTAGTGCATCTCTCAGCATGTAGTCCTGGACCTTAGAATGTGCCAGTCTGCAACACTCAGTCAAGGTCAGCTCTTTGCATTGGATGATCACCAGGTTCTGGGCAGACGAAAGAGCATCTTTCACTGAGCTGATGGTCCTCCAGGTGCATGTTTGTCTCGGTGTGTGTCCCGGGAAACAGGCCGTGGAACACAGAGTCCTACATCACGGAGCTGCTCAGGACAAACCTCGACATAAACCACTGCATCTCTCTCCAGATTTCCTTTGCAAAGGCACATTCCAGAAAGAGATGTGTGACAGTCTGTTTGCCAGCACAGCCATTTTGAGGGCAACGTGTGTTGGCAGAGAGAGTCAGGGCATACAACAGCAACACTGAGAGTACCTCACACTTTATGAACAGGTTCTTATGTGCAATGGAGAGGGAGCGTTGCTTCTATCTGCCCAGTTTCTACCTCACTTAGGCAAAATGCTCCTCTTACATTTTTGCACTTGCCCCAGCTCCTCTGAACTATAAACCCAACACCTTCAGGTAATCTGTCCTGACAGTGATGGCAATAAAAGATTGGTTGGCCCATTTCCCAAAGAACATGACCTTGTTCTTGCCCTAATTTACCTTGGCTACCGTGGCCACTTCAAACTGGTGGCAGATGCTCATGAGTCTGCACACTGATGGCAGGTCCAAGTAGAAAACGGTGACATCATCCATGTACAGGGAGGCTTTGACCTGCAGACCGCTGCTGCCTGGAATAGCCACCTCCACCCCCACCAAGCTCACATCCTTCCTGATGGACTTAGCAAAAGGCTTTGTACTACACACAAACAAGGCAGGTGAGATTGGGCAGCTCTGTCTGACTCCAGATGTGATTGGGAAGTTTCCTGATTCCCATCCATTGATATTGACTGCAATAACAATGTTGGTGTTGAATAATCGGTTCAAATTTCTGAATCCTTCCCCAAAAGTCGTTTGGAGGGCATATCCCACAGGTAGGTGTGCGATATCCAGTCAAAGGTCTTCTCCTGTCCAGGCTGATGAGATAGATGTCCATCCTCCCTGTTCTGCACAGAGGTGATTGTATCCCTGAGGAGCACAAGGCACTCAGAGATCGTCCTGCCCAGTACAGCACAGGTTTGGTTGGGATGAATCACTGATTCCAGAGCAGATTTGACCCGATCAGTGATGACTTTAGACAGGATCCCTATTCAACAGTGAAACTGGTACCCAATTTCTAATCTCCTCCTTCTCCTCCTTCCGCTTGTAGGTGAGGGTGATGATACCTTTCCTCATGGATTCGCACATGCTGCCTGCCAGAACCATACTGTCATGCACCTCCAGCAGATACTGGCCAATCAAGTCCCACAGAGCTGAATACAGCTCGGCCAGTAAGCTGTTGCTTCCAGGAGTTTTATTCTTTACAAAGGACTGAAGGGTCTTGGTCAGCTCATGCACAGACAACAGCTGGTCCAGCCTCTCCCGTGTGCTGTCTTCTAAGACTTCCATGATAGAGGGCAGGTACAACATGGAGGCCGCACATGTGGGCTTTGTGTCATTCAGTCTGGCATAAAAGGATTTGGTTTGATTTATTGTTGTCACATGTACCTAAGTACAGTGAAAAGTTTTATTTTGTGTGCAGTACAGGCAGATCATAACATACAAGGACATACAGATCACTGGGTGCTTAGACAGAGCGAGGCATACAAGGATACAACTGAGGTGCATAAAAGAAAGATCAGCATTAGATTTGAAATTAGAGAAGTCAATTCTGCAGTTCAATAATAGCAGGGAAGAAGCTGTTCTTTAACCTTTTTGTGCGTGTGTTCAAGCTGCTATATCTTCTGCCTGACGAAAGAGTTTGGAAGAGAATCTAAGTGGCATGGGAGGGGTCTTTAATGATGTAGGCTGCCTTTTCATGGCAACAAGTCCATGGATGGGAGGTTGGTTTGCGTGATCGTCTGGGCTATGTTCACAACTTTCTGTAATTTCTTAATTCCCCTAGGCAGAGCAGTTGCCGTACCAAGCTGTGATGCTCCCAGATAGAATGCCTTCTATGGTGCATCTGTTGAGGGTCCTTATGGACATGGCAAATTTAGTAAGCCTCCTGAGGAAGAAGAGGCATTGTTGTGCTTTCTTGACCGTCACCTCTACGTGGGAGGACCAGGACAAATTGTTGGTTATCGTCACTCCTAGGAACATGGCGCTCTCGACTCTCTCCTCCTCAGCTCCACTGATGTAGATAGAGGCCCGTCCTCCTCCTTTCTTCCTGAAGTTGATGATCAGTCCTTTAGTTTTGCTGACATTGAGGCAGAGACTGTTATCCTTGCACCATGACACCAAGCGTGTTATCTCCTTTCTGTATTCTGACTTGTCATTGTTTGATATCCGGCTTACAATGGTGGTGTTGTCTGTGAACTTTGAGATCATGCTTGGATGAAATTTGGCCACACAGTCGTGAGTGTGCAAGGAATACAGAAGGGGCTGAGTACGCATCCTTGTGAGGCATCGTATTGAGGATTATCATGGAGGAGGTGCTGTTGTCTGTCTTCACTGATTGCGATCTATGGGTGAGGATGCTGAGGATCCAGTTGCATTGGGCGGATTTGCTGATCCTCAGGATGTCAGACTGAGAGGACACGAGGGAGCCATCTTCTTCCTTCAGGCTGCTGATCACAGAGCTCTCCCTGTGCACCAACATGAGCACATTTCATCCTGCTCCATGGAGAGTACCCTAGAATGGAAGATTATTTTGGAGGCGTCCAAGGTGAAGAGCAAGGCTTGCTGGCTGTTCGCCACTTGGAGATCTCTTTGACATCAACCCCCATTGCCTACAGGAGGAGTAGGTTCTGCATGCTTTTCTGGAGTTTGGACAATATTACCCATCTCTGCCTTGGCTTCTGAACACCTTTGAGGATGAAGAACTTCTTGATGTTCCCCTTGACTGTTTCCTACCAGTCTGCGGGAGACTTAAAGAGGGATTTCACAGTTCGCCAATCTTTATAGTCCCTTTTGAGTTCTTCAGTGTTTTCTGGGGTCAAAAATTTCACATTCAGCTTCCATGTTCCCTGCCTGCCTGCTGGTCATCCCGTAGATGACAAATTGCAAGCAGGAGGCAGTGGTCAGAGAAGAACACCAACTTGACATTGGTGGATCTGACTGAGAACATTCGGGACTCAAATGGGAATCCTGTCCAGGATAGACCTGTCTGGTCGTGACCAGGTGCATCTACGCTGCCCTCTGCTTGCAGGGGCGCTGAAGACATCATATAGCTTGGCGACTTTATCTGTTTCCATCTAGAATCTGGATGTGGCGTCCAGTTTGCTGTCAGCCTTTCTGGATTGTCCAGCTGCACTGATGAAGTCACCAGCAAAAATGACTGACCTGGATGTCAATAGCAGCATTGGGAGCTGCTGAAAGACAACTAGCTGCTCACACTTTACCGCTGGGGCTGGGCGGGGGGGTAAACACATCAATTAATCTCAGGGGAGCGTTTCTGTAGATAATATCTGTTATGAGGAGGCACCCACTCATCTCTATTGAGTGATAGCCCACATGGGTCATGGGACCACCCCTCCTCCACTCATCAGGTGACGACTGGATGAAGAATGTATCTGAGCTGCAGGACCTCTCACTTACAACGACACTCTTGGTACCCTCAGTTTTTGTCTGGCTCATTATCAGCAAAATGCAAATATCTGGATTCGCCACTTGAGAATATCGGCTAATATCACACAGTTAAAAGTATTAATATGAAACCATAATTTACGACATGTTGAAGCTGAAGTACTCCTGAGATGATTTGATGACTGGTAAAATATTTTACATACGAATACCCAATGGCTTTGCTGTGAGTTTACTGATTTTAAGGAATTGTTTTTGATGGATTAACAACTGTCGATTGTTGTAAAAACCCATCTGGTTCATTAATGGCCTTTAGAGAAGGAAATCTACCATCTTACCTTGGGTCTACATATGACTCCAGACCCACACTCTTGGTTGACTCTTAACTGCCCTCTGGGCAATTAGGTTCAGACAGTAAATGCTGCCTTGCCAGTGATGCCCACACTAATGACCAAATTTTAAAAAATCCATTTTGTCTGCAATGTGAGTTGGGAGCTATCTGAAAGGGGCAATAATTTGCTGTCCTGTCATGGGTTTCCCTATGGTACTTTTCTAGTAGATATGCGAGTAGGGAGGGATGGTAGTGATTTTGTGTTCTGCCCAACTTGTATCCTCAGAGTGCAATTTAATTCATTCACCCAGAAAACGTTAAAAGACATATTTTGCTGCCCAGCAGTCGGTTGTTTTGAAAGAGTTGATGAATTTGCCAGATGCACACTTGGAAAGTTGGCCAATAAAAGTTTCTGAGGAAATATTCAAGAAGATGTTGTCTGATCCAATCTCAATAAAATTCAATGAGCAAGTGAGTGGAACAAAGGCGACAGTTTACAACTGGAAATTGCATAGCCTTTTGCACTGTCCAAATATAATGGGCCATATACACAGTGAGGTACAGATCATTTAGATGTGTACCACACAACTTCGCATGCTTGCTGAATATAGCAAATGTATTCAAATAGTTTCCTGGCTAGTTTTCCATATTCCACCTTTCTAAACTTCAGCTCATCCAAGACTTCGCTGTTCGTATCGTAACTTGCAAACAAACCCATTCAGCCATCAACCTTGTGGTCACTGACCTCGTTTGATTGCCAATCAAATTAACAGTTGATCCTTATTTTCAAATTCCTCCATAGTTTCTCTGTCCTACTTTCTGTAATGTACTCCAGCTCAACAAGTCTCAGATTGTGGACTTCTCCAATTCTGGCCACTTGCACATTTAAGTTTTATTCACTCCACCATTGGCAGCCTCAAGCTCTGGAATGCCTTCCCTAAAGCTCTTTGCCTCTCTACCTGTCTCTTTCCTCCTTCAGTGACCCTAAAATCTATGTTTCTCTGCAAATATTTGGTTACCTGTCTTAATATCTAAGTATATGACTTTGATAACACACGCACGAAGTGCTTTAAAATGTCTTACTTATGTTACAGATGCCCTATAAGTGCAAATCATTGTTGATTTGCAGATTTTTATTTAATGCTGGTGAAATTTCAAGTCCATACTAGATCTGGCAAAGCTTAAATATTTCTCTTTGGCAAACATGCCCACCTTTGAACTGAGCAAGACCCCAAACTGCCTCTCTATCCACACAGTAGTCTGTCAGTGGTGTTGTGGAACATTGCAGCTTTTCTTTGCTGCAATCCCTTGCTAATTCACTAAAGTGTTTTAATAATTTTTTTTTAAACAAGTCTATGCTTCTCTTAAATATCAAAGAGTGGAATTTTATATCAGGATTAAACCTTTGTACATTCTTGTCCTGCGATTTTAATTGAGAGTTTCTGGCATGTTTAAACTGTAATGGCCAATGTCTCCCACCAGGGGACAGCAAACCATGTGCATTTCTTGGTTTGTTGATATTCGCTAAAAAGGGAATTAAATCTACAGAGGAAGTGTCGTGTTTAGTGGCTGTTCCTTTGCCTGTGTCCTTCAGTATCTGCGTTCCGTGTTTGCAACTATAAACCAGCCTCCGGAACCTCACATTCCTGCAGGGGTGATCTGTCACACTGTTGCAGTTTTGTTTAAGCCCATTTGCTTTTAGTGTTCATGATAGTATCGACTGAAGATTTGTCTATTTGTTTCTGTCTTTTGTTCTTCAGCCTCTCTCTATCTCCTCTTTCTGTCTTTATGTCTGTATTCTTCTTTCCAGCATGAATTTGGAATTGTGCACTGTCTACCCATGCACCTGTATCATTCTAACATTGCTTTAGCTTATATTTTCTTCCATACATTCTTTTATCTCATTGGTTCCTTCTCCATATTTCTTGTTGTATAAAGCAGTTAGTACCTGAAAAGATCAATTGACATCACGAGATAAACACTGCCCATCAGGATGTAAAGTGCTTTTCCAGGAAGGGGCTAACCAGAGTTGCCATTGTTCAGTTGTCTTCAGGTTGTGTGCCAAAATATTTCGGTAGCTGTAATGGGTACTTACCCTTAGCTTTAGCCTGATGTCTCACAAGAAACTGGCATGTATCTCTGACATCATGGAACTAGCTATTAAGCAATATGTAAGCATATTCTATTCATCAAGACTGAGCCTATGTTCTGCTGAAGACTTTGTGTAGGCATCCTTTCACATTTGGTATCAGTAACTTAGTCTACTAATACCAGGAAGAAAGATTGGTGTTAGTTTCTTCTACCCAATGCATCCTAGATGGTTCTGGTGGACAAACATAACATTACGTCAGGGAGCTGTTCCTCTGATGCTGCCTGGCCTGCTGTGTTCCTCCAGCTCCACACTGTGTTATCTCTGACTCCAGCATCGGCAGTTCTTACTTATCTCTGTCTAATTCAAAGTGTCTTGTTGATGGAGTTCCGGTTGGAATATACAAAATACCATGCAAGGACTGTGAGAAACACTACATAGTATTTTGTATATTACATCAGTTTTGCTGGTTTTCTGTATACCTATAAACCAGCAAAACCAGTGTAATATACAAAATACTATGCAAGGACGGTGAGAAACACTATACAGGCCAAATCGGAAGAAAACTGACAATACAGACACACGAACACCAACTAGCCACCAAGAGCCACGACCAATTCTCACTTGTCTCACTGCACACAGACAACGAGGGATACAAATTTGACTGGGACAACACATGCATAATCACACAAGCCAAACAGAGACATGCCAGGGAATTCCTGGCGGCCTGGTATTCCAACTGGAACTCCATCAAACAAGACACATTGAATTAGACCCTGTGTACAAAACCACTGAGAAACAGAACCGGAAGTAATACCAACCACTCCAGCAAACCAAGCATTAAATAACAAGAGGGACAGATCACCGACGCACTGACGATGTTACCAAGCAGGCTGACTAAACATTTGCATCCAAACCCCCCGGCTCAGTGAGCATGTCTACAACCTCTGCTAAAAATAGTGGAAACTACTAAAAAAGCTTGTGTAGACCACAGGAGACTCACCAAAGTTGCAGGGGGAAAAAGCTGAATCATAAATTCAACATCAGTAGTTGACATCAGACTGCCAAAGTAAGTCCCTTTGAGAAAGGGTGAATATTCTTAAATTTAAGGAAATGAAGCTAAAGAAATGCTCAAATTGCTATATTTAGTAAACAAGCATTATATAATAATTTAAAGTTATTGGGAAAAGCTACAAGAAATACTTCGAAAGAAAATAACATTCATTAAGTAAGAACATTGTTAAAACAGCGATATAATTTGACTTATGAGACTGAAAAAAATGAAGGCTAAAAAAAAGTTTATTAATAGACACGTTCTTTTCCCTGTGGTGGGGGGAGGGGGGAGTCAAAAAATAGAAGGCACAGGTTTAAGGTGAGAGGAGAAAGATTTAAAAGGGACCTAAAGAGCAACTTTTTTATGCAGTGGGTGGTGCGTGTATGGAATGAGCTGCCAAAGGATGTGGTGGAAGCTGGTACAATTACAACATTTAAAAGGAATCTGAATGGGTATATTAAAAATCAGTGTTTTGTGGAAAAGCATTTTTATTATGCAATGGAAAATAATCTTAAAGCTGCAATTGCAGTGTGATACTATTTTTTCAATTCAAAATGTCTATCAGAGAAGAAGCAGAAAGGTGTGACTCATTTGTATTGTTAAAAAGAGCATGAAATCCCACTAAGAAGAAAGTAAAAATAACAGAACTTGACTATTCTTTCCTTTATTGCATAGACATTTTTTAAAAGGGGAAAGTCTTTGGAAATCTGAAGCACAAAGGGACTTAGGACTCCTAGTTCAGGATTCTCTTAAGGTTAACGTAGAGCCATAGAGATATACAGCACGGAAACAGACCCTACGGTCCAACTTGTCCATACTGGCCAGATATCCTAGATAAATCTCGTCCCATTTGCCAGAATTTGACCCATATCCATCTAAACCCTTCTTGTTCATGTACCCATTCAGATTCCTTTTAAATGTTGTAATTGTACCAGCTTCCACCACATCCTTTGGCAGCTCATTCCATACACGCACCAACCACTGCATAAAAAAGTTGCTCTTTAGGTCCCTTTTAAATCTTTCTCCTCTCACCTTAAACCTGTGCCTTCTATTTTTTGACTCCCCCTCCCCCCACCACAGGGAAAAGAATGAGTCTATTTACCCTATCCAGTGTTGCTGAAAAAAGAGACCTTGGAGTGCAGGTTCATAGTTCTTTGAAAGTGGAGTCGCAGGTAAACAGGATAGTGAAGAAGGTGTTTGTTATGCTGCCTTTATTGGTCAGTGCATTGAGTATAGGAGTTGAGAGGTCATGTTGTGGCTGTACAGGATATTGGTTAGGCCACTTTTGGAATACCACGTTCAATTCTGGTCTCCCTGCTATAGGAAGGATGTTGTGAAACTTGAAAGGGTTCAGAAAAAATTTACAAGGATGTTGCCAGAGTTGGAGGGTTTGAACTATAGGGAGAGGCTGAACATCATAGAATCCCTACAGTGTGGAAACAGGCCCTTCGGCCCAACAAGTCCACAGCGACCCTTGGAGCATCCCACCCAGACCCATCCCCCTATAACCCACATACCCCTGAACACTATGGGCAATTTAGCATGGCCAATCCACCTAGCCTGCACATCTTTGGACTGTGGGATAGGCCGGGTCTGTTTTCTCTGGAGAGTCAGAGGCTGAGCGGTGACCTATGGAAGTTTATAAAATCATGAGGGGCCTGGATAGAGTGAATAGCCAAGGTCTTTGCCCCATGGTAGGGGAGTCTAAAATGAGAGGGCATAGGTTTAAGGTGAGAGGGGAAAAATTTAAAATGGATCTAAGTGGCAACTTTTTCATGCAGTGTGTGGTTTGTATATGGAATGAGCTGCCAGAGGAAGTGGTGGAGGCTGGTACGATTACCACATTTAAAAGGCATCTGGATGGGTATATGAATAGGAAGGGTTTAGAGAAATATGGGCCAAATGCTGGCAAATGAGACTAGATTTATTTAGGATATCTGGTTGGCATGGACGAGTTGGACTGAAGGGTCTGTTTCCATGCTGTACATCTCTATGACTCTACTCTGATTTACAATATTGTCTCAAATGGGATTGTTTGTCTCCACTATATTATTGAAAACCCTGTCCATTTCCCTTTGTTACATGGATCACTGGAACACTAGCCCAGCACAGTTCAGGTAAGGATGATCCCAATGGTACGGCCCCACCTTTCCCCATACTCCACAGGCTAGAACCCAATTCTCCGACACCAGTCTGTAGGCCACGCTCACATATCTTTTTCAAATTTGCCCTGTACCAATTTGCACATGGCTCAGGTAATAATACAAAGATTATAATCTTTGTAGTTCTGCTTCTTAATTTGGTGCCTAGCTCCTTGTACTGACTCAGCAGAACTTCTTTTCTTGATCTGCCTGTGACATTAATACCTACATGGACTATGATGACTGGATCCTCCCACTTCTACTGTATGTTCCTCTCCAACCCTGATGTCCCAAACTATGGCACTGGAAAATAATGCAGCTTTCAGCACTTTTGCTCTTTGCTGCAGAATACATTGTCAATCCCCCTCATTATACTTCCCTACTACCACATTTGTGCTCCACCCCCACTTGAATGGCCTCCTGGTGTCATGGCATGGTACCATGGCCAGTTAACCCATCCATTCTGCAGCTCTTACTCTCATCCAGGAAGGCTGAAAGGATTGCAAACCTTTTGGATGATTGGAAAGGCTGATGCTCCTGCACTCATGACCTCTTGGATGGCATTTAACATCCTGAATCTGTTTGGAGCTGCACTTGTCCAGGCAAGTTGATAGTATTCCATCACACTGGTGTCTTGTGCATTGTGCCTTGTAGATAATGAGCAGGCTTTGGGGAGTTAGGAGTTGATTTATTTACAACAGTCACTTTCCTCCCTGCTTGAATCACCGATTAAATCAGAAGATTCTATCTTAAGTGGTGTGATCACTTCCTGGTACAGGATATCCAAGTACCTTTCCCACTCCCTGATGTGTTGCATTATCTGCCACTTGGTCTCCAGCTCCATGACACTTGAGTTGAAGCTCCTCAAACCATAAGCATTTACTGCAGATGGTTTTGCTATGCATCATACTGCCATTCAAGAGCTCCCACATTCTGCAGCCATGACACATCACCTACGCTAACATCTCTAGTATGTTGCAATTAACTGCTTAATTATTTTATTCAATTATTTATTTTTCCTTTACATATAGTTTATTAACCCTACCACCTATTCATATTCTATTTTAATCCTTAGAAACAGACTCAATCTTAACCATTTATCAGACATTCACCAAAAAGCTAGCCTTTTCCTTATAATGGAGTAAGAACCAAATGCTACAGGTGAAAAAGTTAGAAAAACAAAGGAAAACCTCCTTCTTCTATTTCCTCAGCTCCCTTACTCACCCAACTCCCAGCACTCAGCTCAAAATGCTCAGTGAACACCAATTGGAAGAAGCATTGCAAGTGGCAAAGACATAGAATGTACTCTGGCTGGGGAGGTTCAATGTTCTCTACTAGGAATGGCTCAACAGCACCACTACTCACCAAACTGGTCAAGTTGACCAAGTTGCTAAACCTGGTCTGTGGCAGATGGTGAAGGAACTAGCAAGAGAGGAAGAACTTACTTGGCATCATCCTCACTTGTCTACCTATTCTAGATGCATCTGCCCATAACAGTAGGAGTAACCACTGCACAGTCATTGTGGAGATAAAATTCCAATTTCTCATTGAGGATATCCTCCAATGGGTTGTGTGGAACTACTGCTATGATGAATAGGATAGATTCAGAACAGACTTAGCAACTTAAAAATGGGCATCCATTAGGCACTTGGGTCTCAGCAGAATTATATTCAACGACAATCTGTGACCTCATGGACTGGCATATCCCTTGCTGTACCAGTATCATTAAGCCAGACGATCAACCCTGGTTCAATGAAGAGTGGAGAGGAGCTTATCAGGAGCAACACCAGTCATACTTAAAAATGAGATATTAACCATAAGAAGCTACAACGCAGGACTACATATGTGCCAAACAGTGGAAGCAGCATGCAATCGACAAAGCTAAGTGGGATCCTGCAACCAACAGATCAGGTCTAAGCTCTGAAACATCAAACCATGAATGATGGTGGACAATTAAACAACTAACTTGAAGACAATGCTCCACAGATATCTCCACCCTCAATGATGGAGGAGCCCAGAACACATCAGTTTCATAGATAGGGCTGAAACATTTGCATGCATTTTCAACCAAAGTGCCAAGATGCATCAGATCACAGATTTGGTTTGATTCTCTCCATATAATGTAAAGAAATGACTGAAGGCACAGGATGCTGCAAAGGGCCCTGACAGCAATCTGGTACCAGCACTGAAGTGTTATGTTCCAGATATCAAAGCAGTCCATGCTTATGAGCACCGAGACCTAGACAACATCCTGGCTCATGCTAATAAGTTATAAATAACATTGGGATCATACAAGTGCTAGACAATGACCATCTCCAACAAGAGGGAATGTCGCTACATCTCCTTGATAGTCAACAGTATTATCATCACTGAATACCCAGCTATCAACACCCTGAGGTTTCCATTGACCATAAACTTCACTGGACCAGCTACATAAATACTGTAGCTACAACAATAGGTCAGAGGCTAGAAATTCTGTTATGAATCAACTCCCAACTCCTCAAAATCTGTCAACTGTCTGCAAACCACAAAACATGAATGTGATAGAATATTCTCCTCTTGCCTGGATGAACGCAGCTCTAACAAACTCAAGAAGTTCAACACCATCCAAGACACCCTAGCCCATTTGAATGGAACTCCAGCCAGCAGCTTTAACATCCAATTCCTCCACCAGCACCGCACAATGGCTGTAGTGTATATCAGCTACAAGATGCATTTCAACAATTCAACAAGGTTCCTTCAACTCCACCTTCCAAACTTACAACTTCTGCCACTAAGAAGGGCAACAGTAGCAGATGCATTGGTTCACCTTCAACTGCAAGTTCCCCTCCAAGCCACACACCCTGCTGATTTGGAACTAATCCAGGATCTCAGACATGTTATGATGAGGACAGAAGCTATTTGGCTCATCATATCCGCACCAGCTCTCCGAGCATTTTAACCTAGAGCCAAACTGATGCCTTTTCTCCATGAACCTGCACATATTTAAATAGAAACAATCATCTAAAGCTGTCTTGAATATCTCAATTGAACCTCACTCCACGACCACAATTCCAGGCAGTGCATTCACACCCTAACTATTTACTGTGTGAAAAAGATTTCTTTCATTTCACATTTGTTTCTTATGCAAAACACTTTAAAATTGTGCTGTCTGATAGTCAATACATTTAAAAGTGACAATTTATCTCTATCAACTGAGTTCATACCCCTCATGAGTTTGAAATCTTTGATCAAATCTCCTCTTAACCTTCTTCCATCCAAGGAAAACAATTCCACCTTCTCCAATCTTTCCTCATAACTGAATTGTTTAATTCCTCGAACCATTCTCATAAACCCTCCTACATTCTTTCTGATGCATTCACATCCTTCCTATAGTGTGGTGCCCAGAACTGCACACATACCAGGTGAGGTCAAACCAATGTCTCAAATTAGTTCACCATGACCTCCCTGCTGTGGTACTGTATGCCATTATTAATGAAACCTGGAAGTGGTACGATTTCTTAACAGCTCTCTTTCCCTGTCCTATCACCTTTAATGAGTTATGCACACATACAACCAAGTCTCTCTGATCCTGCACATCCGTTTCAATAGTACCCTTTGTTTTATGTTATCTCTTCATGTTCTTTGTACCAAAGTATCATCTCATACTTCTCTGTCAGCAATTCACCAACTCCACCAACATATCAAAGTTCTACACTGTCCCCCTTACAGTCTACAATTCTCCCAAGTTTTATGTCATCTGCAAACTTTGAAATTGTCCTCATTCACACCAAAATCTAGGTTATTACATATGTCAGGAAAAACAAGTGTCCCACTACCGATTCTTAGGGAATAACACTTCAAAGCTTCTTCCAGACTAAAATAAACCCACTAACCATTACTCTCTTGTTTCCTCAGCCAATTTTGTATTCGTGTTGCTCTTATTCCTTTTATTCCAGAATCTATAACTTATCTCACATGTCTGTTTTGTGGCACTGTCCCAGCAGCCTTGCCCTCATCAATCCACCTCCTTCAAAATTCTAGCAAGTTATGATTTTCCCTGAACAAATCCATGCTGAGTCTTCTGAATCAGCCCACATTTTTCCATGTAACTTATACTAATAATTGTTTTTAGAAGTTTCAGCACCTCTGACATTGAACTGACTGGTCTTTAATTGTTAGGCCATGTTTCTTGCCTCTATGTGTAAGTCCCCTTTTGAATATTTTATCAGTCCTAATCCTTTTTTACCATATTTTTGCTACTGATTTGCTTATAGAAGATTTGGGGATCTCCCATTATGTTAACTGTTATTCTTTTTATCACAATTCCTGTTTATTTCTTGCATTTGCTTTTTTTACCTCCCTTTTGAACCTTCTGTATTCAAGTTGGTTCTCAATTATATTTACCACCTGACATCTGTGTTAAGCATATTTTTCTTCTTTAACTCAGGGACTGCAACAGTTCTAGAAAGTAGCTCAGTACCGTCTTCTCAAGGGCAATTAGAACTAGGCAGTTAATGTTGAACAAATAAATAAAAGATAGCTTTTAAAAATGATCAGAATTAGCCATGACAGGATTCAAAATTATTTTCTATGGATTAACTAGTTCAATACATAATCTGTTACATCTCACTGGGGTAGCATGCTGGAATTCAAGCCCTGTTATTCCCAGACTTGTCATAAAATACAACATTTTAAACAACATACATAGAATTCCCCAATTTACCTAACCATCAGACACAGGTTGACTGCAAACACAGACCAAGGTTCTGTCCTTAACAAGAATTGTTATTTATTGCAGGTAAATAGATTCTAGCTATAGATAAACAATTACGAACTGTCAACCTATAACCTCAATTAGTTAAAACTTTAGCCTCTTATAAACTCCCCTTACATACACACACATACACACACACACACACACACACACAAAGACATAGACATAGACAGGAAAACTGGATGGAAAAGGAAAAGGGAAAGGCTAGGAAATCAGTTCAGTAGTATCTATTCACAGGACCGGCTGAGATGGTTCTTATACTGATCAGAATGCTGTTTCTCAGTCTTCCTTCTCCGGATGCTTTCACCGGTTTGTAGGAGGCATAGGTGACTGATTTGTACTTAAAAACGGTCTCTAACTTAGTAATCAAAAGCCACAGCTTACAGCAACTGTTGAAGATAAAATAAACTGATTTCCTTCAGGGTTAAAGTGGGTGTACTGCATGGAACATGGTTTATGGAGATGTCATGGCTTGTCCCTATCTTGTTTGCAGCTCCAAGCTGTTCAGTTACTCAAGAACAAATCACATAGTTGTTGGCAGGAGAAAAAACTTTGATCATCCATAACTGGTCACTAATCCCCAGACCAATCAGCCCCCTATATGTCGCTGAATTTCCATTTGTACACAGCCTTGGCTTGAGCCTGTCTGCACCTTATTCCACTACTGCTTGAACCAGCAGCTGTCTAAGCAGTTCTTACAATGATGTCAGGTTACTTGATTTCAAAAACATACAGTAATCCTTCAATAGTCCTTGGTTTTAAAACAGTCTTTTTCTCATTTCATTCCACAATTAAAGTATAAAAAAGTAACAGTCTTTACAAACCTATGTACTCCAATATCCACATATTGAGTGAAGGCTGTATCAGCTCTGATGCCTTTTATTCTGAAATAGCCTAATGTCTGATCTGAGAGCTGATTTTACTTGAAATTGGCAGCATTCTTTGCTTAGAGTCACCATCCATGCAAACAGTAGATCAAAGGAAAGAAGGAAGACTTGCATTTATATATCACCTTTCACCACCTCCACATTTCTTAAAGTGCTTCACTGCGAATACAGTACCTTGGGAGTGTCTATTCTAATGTAAGAAAAAAGCTGCCAACTTTGACACAGCAAGATCACACAATGTGGCAAGGAAACAACTTACTCGATAAGCTGTTTTTTAAAGTGATAGTTGAAGGGTAAATTTTGGGCTGAACGTTGAGGGAATTCCCCTGCTCCTCTTCCACAAAGCATTCTGGAATCTCTTATGAACCACCTGCGAATGCAGACCTCTATTTAACATTTCGTCCAAAGGAGTCACCTCAAACTGTGCAGCAATCCCTCAGTACTACACTTGGAGTGCTAGCCAAAGTGAAATTACAACGTCCTAACTCTGAAACAAGAGTGCTACCCACTCAGTGAGGGCTGTCAGATTTGCGCTTAAGGTAGCTTGGCAAGCAGCAGCTTGGAATTATCTATTACTCCCAATACTCCGCAGACAATCTTTGGTACAGCCTGCCAGCTATCAGCTTATTAATATCGTTTTTCACGTGGTAATTATGGACCATGTTACACATTCCAACCCTCAAACAGAGATCTATAACAGAGCTGTTTCGGTGACAAGCAGGAAGCAGGCAGGCTGTCTTAATAACTGACAGATGTGCTGCCTTACTTTGCATCTATTCCAGTGAGGTTCCTCCTCCTGCCCTCTTCCAGTGCCTGGATTCATTCATCCCCTGCAGACGGCAGTTTTGATGCTCTCAGTTGCCCCCACTGTAATTAGAGCCCCTGCGGCAATCATCCATCTAATGCTGAGCTCTGTATGGTGGGTCGAGGTGGGGGGGGGGGCGTTTGTTGGGGGGATGGTTGGTGGTGGAGTGTAGAATGTACCATCCCCACCCCCCAGCTCCAGCCCCAGTTCGTAATCCTTTTCCATCGACCACGGAGTCTCAATTCCCCTGGATATTGTCTCCCTGTGTGATTATTGAGCCAAGGAGACACTATCCCTTTTGTTTTTGCTAAAGCAATGGAATATGAATGAGTTTTGTGTGAGCCACTGGAGTTGGACTCCAGACTATTCTGTTTGGTTTGATCGTTTCTGGCGCCATCAAGTTCCTTGCCGTATGAAAAACATTTCCCCGCTTGAGAAAATTGTTACTGCCATGTAGTACTAACAGATGTTTGGAATTCCTCTGTCTTCCCTTCTCTAATTTCTCTTCTAAAGTTGCTGGGTGCACTTCCCTGAGCCTCTCCCCACCCTCCCACAATAACTGATCCATGTGGCCAGTGTTCAAATGTGAGCATAACTAGTAAACATTGCCAGGCTGTTCTTCCATGGGAGAAATTGCAGGACTTGACTTCAATCAATGCTGCAGTCACTCAAAACCCTGTGTCCAGCACAGGTCAGTAGATAGTCATCTGACTCTGATCCCTGTAGAATTTATCCATCTTGGGAAAGATTAACACTCAGTCATTGTGCATTTTCACCTCATCCTTAGCTCAGGGATGCTTTACAATGGAACGTTGAACTTCCAGCTGCCACGGTTTTTCCCATTCTCTGAATTGAGCAATGCCCTCTTACTACTTTTGCCACCAAAGCAATTTAGATATCTATTCCTTCATTCTAGTTATTGATAAATATGGTGCAAAGGTGAGGCTCCTGTACAGATGTCTGGCAAACACCATTGTACATTCTATTATTTGGAATATATATTCATTTCACTTTGACCCTCACATCTCCTAACCAATTCCTGATTCATGTTTTAGATTGCCCCCAATTCCATGTGCTTTTAAAAAAAAACACAAAGAACTGCGGATGCTGGAAATCAGAAACAAAGAGCAGAAATCCCTGGGAGCACTCAGCGGGTCTGGCAGCATGTATGGAGAGAAAACAGGATCAACATTTCAGGTTCAGTGACCCTTCTTCAGAACAGAAGAATCATAGAATCATAGAATGCCTACAGTGTGGAAGCAGGCCATTCGGCCCATCGAGTCTACACCGACCCTCAGAAGAGCATCCCACCCAGACCCACCCTCACCCTATCCCTGCATATCCCACCCTAGACACTATGGGCAACTTAGCATAGCCAATCCACCTAACCTGCACATCTTTGGACTATGGGAGGAAACCAGAGCGCCCAGAGGAAACACATACAGAAACAGGGAGAATGTGCAAACTCCACGCAGACAGTCACCCGAGGGTGGGGTCGAACCCGGGTCCCTGCCGCTGTGAGGCAGCAGTGCTAACCGTGTGCTTTCATTTTGCTAACCATCTATTGTATGGTCAAATACCTATGGGAGGTCCATGTAAATGATGTTCATTGACTGAATTATACATTGTGTCATGCCCTCAAAAGCCTGACAACTTTCATATCTTATTCCCAGCTCAGAAATGAAATATATTCTGTAATGCTACTCCAGCAGTGATCAGCTATCTTAGCACAGTGGAGCCAGATTCAGTTGCACATTGAACAACATCTTTTCTTGCCGGCTTTGGGCATCTGTGCGGAGGCCTTGGCTACCTACAAAGATTGTCACCACACATTAAACGCTTTATATATTAATCACCTAACTAAAATGGAGGAGCTATTAGGTTAAAAATGATCAATTTCTACCTAGTTTGTCCTCTAGCAGGATACAACAATAATGGAGTTGTTAACCAATCACAACAATCAATCTCTTATCGGTTAATCTATTACAGAGCCAGAGTGAGGTAAGGAACACCCAGTGCTGGAAAGCTTGGGGTTATCTTGAGGTTCAATGCCAGCTGTTTCACTGACCATGTTACACTTATAACTGCCATGGCTCAATTTATTAATATATTGAATCTTAAATATATCTAATTTTCATTTAAATGTATCAATACCAACTATTGCTGCCATTTCCAGGGGGAGCTTGTTTGAGTTATGCCTGACATTTAATTAATCTATAACAACATGTAGAAAGCATGAAAAACATTTATGATACTAAAAAAATCCACTATAAACTATTTGAGGAATGAAGCCACTGACAGTTTACAGCACTAACTTTCGTCTTGTGTGCAGTACATTATAGGGTACACATTGCACTTGACAAATTGTTTATTTCTCAGTCTGAAATGTCGGCTGAAGATTTGGGTGATGTTAGGTCATTAGACCCCTTTACAAAATCAATAAACTGTGGAACAAAAATTGAAGCTGCTGGAAAAGCTCAGCAAATCTGGCAACATGTGTGGAAAGAAAGCAGAGTTAACGTTCTGGGTCCACTGACCCTTCTTCAGAACAGATTACAGATTACACTGCCCTAGCCACTTTCTCACCGTAACCTCAATCCTTTCTCTCTCCAAACAAAATGTCCAATGGCTTCTTGAGCTCAATTATGGGATGAAAAAATTCTGCCCTGATATTCCTTCTTTCTTCTTCTGTTAGCCTTGAGGTTACTATGGTCAAGTGCGTTTTTCAGACACTGATTTGGTTGCTGTTTTCATAAAATGTTTGACCTGCTTATTTGAATCTGTTAATGTCATTGCTTAAGTAATGGAGAGAAAAATTACATTAAGCACCAACATCTCATGGCACAGCCTGAAGGCCTCTTCTGCTTCTCCTTATATTTCACCCTTGAACACAGTGAACTATTTGTGAGGATTGATTTTGTCTCTCACAACCTCCCTGCATCTCTATTTCTCTCTTCCTTTAAGACAATCTTTTAAACCAATTTCTTTGATTATATTATTATTGAACTGTCCTAATTCCCCTGATGTGGCCCCATGGCAAATTTGTTTGATCATCGATGCTGTGAAGTGTGACAGAGTGTTTTACAATGTTGAAGGCATTATATAAATGTAACATGTAGTTTTCTTTATAATGGTGTGGAAGTACAATTGATTCAAAAGTTCAAATACAGGTCTATAGACACATTCCAAATCTTCTTATAAAGCATCCTTCAAGAAATTCCACTGCATTTTACTGTCCAAGAATTTTTTTTTGAAGTATAATAATTGTGATGTCGGAAATCTTTCAGCCAATTCACATTCAGCAAAGTCCCATAAGTAGCTTTGAGATAATGACCAGATAATGTTTTATCATGATGTTGGTAGTGGGATAAGTATTGGCCAAAACAGTGGTGAGAATTCTCGTTCTCTGTTGTGGGATCTTTTAAGCCCACCTGAGAAACATAGAAACATAGAAGATAGGAACAGGTGGAAGCCATTCAGGCCTTCGAGGCTTCTCTGCCATTCATCACGATCATGGCTGATCATTCAACTCAATCGCCTAATCCTGCCTTCTCCCCATAACCTTTGATGCCATTCACTCCAAGTGCTATATCTAGCTGCCTCTTGAATACATTCAATGTTTTGGCATCAGCTACTTCCTGTGGTAATGAATTCCACAGGCTCACCACTCTTTGGGTGAAGAAATGTCTCCTCATCTCTGTCCTAAATGGTCTACCCCGAATCCTCAGACTGTGACCCCTGGTTCTGGACACACCCACCATTGGGAACATCCTCCCTGCAGCTACTCTGTCTAGTCCTGTTACCATTTTATAAGTCTCTTTTTGTCTGAACTCCAGCAAAAATGATCCTAACCTAGTTAATCTCACCTCATATGTCAGTCCTGCCATCCCTGGAAGCAGCCTGGTAAACCTTTGCTGTAATCCCTTGAGAGCAAAAGCATCCTTCCTCAGAAAAGGAAACTGAAAGTACACACAATATTCTAGAGGTGGCCTCACCAAGCGCCTGTATAACTGCAACACATCCCTGCTCCTGTACTCAAAACCTCTCGCAATGAAGGCCAACATACCATTTGCCTTTTTACCGCCTGCTGCACCTGCATGCTTACTTTCAGCGACTGGTGCACAAGAACACCCAGATCCCACGGCACACTCCCCTCTCCCAAATTGCAGCCATTCAGGTTTTTGATTCCAAAGTGAATAACCTCACATTTATCCAAAATATACTGCATCTGCCATTGATTTGCCCACTCACCCAACCTGGCCAGATCATGCTGAAGGATCTCTGCATCTTCATCACAGTTCACCCTCCCACCCAACTTGGTATCATCTGCAAATTTGAGATGTTACATTTTGTTCCCTCATCCAAATCATTAACATATATTGTGAATAGCTGGTGTCCCAGCACCGATTCCCCGGCACCCCATTAGTTAGTGCCTGCCAATTTGAAAAGGACCCATTAATTTTTACTCTTTGTTTCCTCTCTGCCAATCAGTTTTTTATCCATCTCAATATACTTTCCCCAATCCCATGCGCTTTAATCTTGCATAATAATCTCTCATGCAGTACTTTGTCAAACACTTTCTGAAAGTCCAAATATACCACACCGACTAGCTCCCCCTTGTCAACTCTATGACTTACATCTTTATTGAATTCCAACAGATTTGTCAAGCATGATTTCCCCTTCACAAATCTATGCTGACTCTGTCTGATCATTGATTAATAACTCATTGAATAGATGGCACCTCAGATAGGGCAGTACGCCTCCAATTTTCTGACTCAGAGGTGAGAGGGATATCCATTGAGTTAAAGGCTTACACTTCTGTGCCTTTAGCCATATAAATCAGGCATTCAGTGATCTATTTTCACTCATCACTCCCCAGGCCTTTGCCAAATAAAATGGATTAAATATTTGATACAAGGTTAGTGAGATTAACGTGGCTGTAGCAAAGAGCCTGATGTGGACACAGTGTACTGAATGACCTCATTCTAAGTCTCTGTAAAGACATCAAATAGGCAACATGCTGAGATTGTGTGTGTGCTTTGTTTTACAGATGTGAATGAATGCGAAGAGGACAATGGAGGATGTGAAGGTCAATGCTGTAACACCATTGGCAATTTCTACTGCAAGTGTCAGGAGGGTTTGAAGTTGAGGGCTGATGGGAAAACCTGTGAAGGTAGGGATAAAGTACATTGGGCATTTGAGCTTTTGAGCACCGTGACGTGAAATTTGTTTGAAGCTTGTTATGAGCACTAAATTTTGGATTGAACTATTGTGTTTGAAATAGATTTATTGGATAGCTGAAATCATATCATTTCCTACAGTAATCCATTTACATGATGGGTTTATCAGCTGTTTATCCTGAAAATGATTTGAGCTTCTGTTGATCACAATTTGTATGTCAAATATCATTAAATTATGGGGGAAAAAATCAAGCACCAGATCCCTCCGTGGATTGTGTATCAATTGAAAGTGGTCAAGGAGATCAATATATTTCAAGTGCACAACCTTTAGTTGTTACATGAAAGAGGGAAGGAGAGACAGACAGAGCATGAGAGAGAGATGGGCACTGGAGCTTAGAACATGGAACGAAATGGGTTTGGAAATTAAAAAATGAAGGAGAAATAGGTGCTAGTGATTAGAATGTAGGTGGGTGTTGGGTGCTGGGATAGGTTGTGGGTGGAAGTTAGGTGCTGGAAATTGAATAGAACAGTAGAGCACTGTACAGGCCCTTTGGCCCATGATGTTGTGCCATAGACACTGGCAGTGTGAGATAGACACTGGGTTTATGATGCCCAAGGTGCTGTCATGCTGACCTGTACTGTTTGACTGTGGTATCACTTGGATTAGGTAATACTTGGATGCAATAGCAGTGCAAAATATTTGACTGTAGTATTGATGAATGATATTTGACTGCCATATGAGGTTTTACACCTCTTGTTTAATTTATAATTATTCATGGATATCTCTCAGGACACTTATTTCATGAATCTCATCCAGGAAAAGTCAATGAAAGATTCCAGAAAGTCTGGACAAAGTTATTAATATTAGTGGAGTTTATAAATTATACTTCATGACATTTCATTTGAACCCTCTCATCATGTGCTTCATTGTTAATTGTTTCAGCTATTTATATTATCTCTATAAATTTAAGCGGCAATTTACTTTTTTTCTAGAGTTAATCATGCCAGAGGGATTGTTGTTTTATTTTTCATTTATCTAACACTATATAAAGGTTTTCATGCAGGTTTGATCAGAAGTATATGCCAACATCTTTCTGGTAGAAATTTTTTTATATGTTCTATTTTTGATTCTACTATTTGAAATGTGCATTGTATTTCTAAATAGTTGTCTCTCTTAAGATTTCAATCTTGTAGTTATCATACTTTTAATGGTTTTCAAGGTGTATTTGCTGGTCTAAGACATCGTAAGCCTTCCTCATGTTCTACTTTGTATGTTTCTTTACCTTTTGTTCATGAGATTCTAGTTGCTGTTTGATTCTTGACTGTATAGGACTTTGGTTACTCAGTGTTTTGTCACTTTTGAAGAGCTGTCTTTGTTCCATTGCTGAGAATATAACAAAAGAATACTAAGAAGTGTTTAATGTTCTGCCATTGTCAGAGTGGGTATTTATGAGAACGACTATCATTAGAAACAATGAGGCTTTATATTGTAATAGGTTGATGTCTCACTCTAACTGACAGACAGTAAAGATCATACCTAAAGATAACACATTAAAACACATATTTCAAACTTACTTCAAACACTGAATACATGAATGGAACCACACTGGTTGAGATTTGGTGAGGTGGTCAATGATTGTGGATGGTAAATGCAGGATGTATCCTGTGCTTTCAGGAAATGAAATGAGAAAACTGGAGGAGGAGGGAATATGAAAGGTTGAGATCACACATAGAGTATGAAGATATAAGGACAAAGATATGAGAAGTCTGTATTTCATGAGAATAAGAATGAATAAAATAAAAAAAGTCTTGCAAAGGAACATTGGGGAACAGATGTAACACAGTCAATTATGGGATGCCTGGGCTATTTATTCCAACTGGTGGGCAGAATCCAGTTTCAACTGGGGGCTGAATCTTTTTTTTGGCAAAGTCCAAGTTACGTTGGGTTTTCTGGAGGTTCTGTTGCCATGAGGCCTAGAGAATTCTCTTGCCGTATCTTACCAAATTCACCTCATTAATTACCTGCCACGCCTATTACATCTCTCACGTTTGACCTCCACCTCATCTTCCCATGTGCTGTTCCCAAAACTGTTCACCAACTCACTGACTATTCCAGAATTCACTGGCATCCCTTGTGTCCACGTCATTTCTAAATGCCCATTGTACACCCGGACAAGCACGTCAGTCTGGAGCTGCCCTTAGCAGTTCCTGAGCTTTGCTCCAGATGTGGCAGATGGGAGAAATTAGAGTCTCACTTTGTGGGCAGGGGCTTGGGGGTCTTGCTAGACTGGGTAGTGCTGACCCCAGGAGGCCATAACACCAGACCATTACAGCCTGTTCCGAGGTTGCCACCCAGGTTAAAGCAGTCTCAGGCATCTAGAGACGAATGCCCAGACCTGTAGGAAGAAGGTCAAGTCTTTCTCCACTCTGCCTATATGTGCCATCATCTTCTCTCCAATACCTCACGTTCACTCGATCTCAGCTACTGTACGCACCTCCCACCAAGGGTCATGCTGCACCACTTTCACATTTGACTGCAACATCTTCCTCATATTGACACTCTCCCCGACCTCTAACACCACTACCCTACATGCCCTCTGCGCTACCTTAGACCATAAGACCATTAGGTACAAGAGCAGAATTAGGACATTCAGCCCATCAATTCTGTTCTGCCATTTGATCATGGCTGATATCTTTCCTAACGCCATTCTCCTGCCTTCTCCCTGTACCCGTTATCCTCTTACTAATCACAAACCTATCCATTTCTGTCTTAAAAACGCTCAATGACTTAGCCTCCACAGCTCTCTGTGGCAATGAGTTCCACAGATTCTTCACCCTTTGGCTGTAGAAATTCCTCTTCATCTCAGTTCTAATGGGTTGTACCTTCACTCTGAGGCTGTGCCATCAGGTCCTAGTCTCTCCTACAAGTGAATACATCTTCTCTTTGTTTACTCTATATTGGCCTCTCAGTATTCTGTAAGTTTCAATGAGATCCCTCCCCATCCTTCTAAACTCCATCGAGTATAGACCCAGAGTCCTCAACCACTCCTGATGTAACATGTCTTTCATTCCTGGGATCATTCCTGTGAATCTCCCCTAGACTCCCTCCCAGGCCAGCACATCCTTCCTTAGATACAGCCCAAAACTTACAGGGGTGTTACATTAGCCATTTTCCAGTTCTCTGGGACCTTCACTGATTCCAAGGATTCCTGAAAGATCATCAGCACATCTCCAAAATCTCCTTAGCTAACTCATTCAGTACCCTGGGGAGTGGTCCATCTGGTCTGGGTGATTTATCCACCTTCAGACCTTTCAGCTTCCCAGTACCTCACCTTAGTGATGGCCACCACACTCACCTTTGTCCCCTGACTCTGTTGAAATTCTGGAATGCTACTGGTGTCTTCCACCTATTCAGTTCCTCTGCCATTCCTTTCTTCTCAATTGCTACTTCTCCAGCCTCATTTTCCAGAAGTCCAACGTCCACTCTTGATTCTCTCTTACCTTTAATACATCTAAAAAAAATTCTTGCAGTCTTCTTATGTATCACTAGCTAGCCTGCCCTCACACTTCTCCCTGCTTATGGCTTTTTTTTACTTACTCTATGCTGGATTTTAAAGGCTTCCCAATCCTCTGGCTTCCCACTAATCTTTTGTATTTATGCTGTCCCTGACTTCCCTTGTCAGCTGTGGTTGCCTAGTCCTCCCCTTAGTATGTTTCTTCTCCCTTGGGATAGATTTCTGCTGTGCCTCCTGAATTACCCCCAGAAACTCCTGCTATTGCTACTCCCTGGTTTTCCCTGCTGGGCTCCCCTTCCAATTAACTCTGGCCAGCCCCTCCCTCATTTCTTTGTAGTTACCTTTACTCAATCATAGTGCTGTTACATCTGATTCCAGCTTCTCCCTCTCAAACTGCATGGTGAATTCTATCGTATTATGGTCATTTTCACTCAGGGATTCCTTCACCTTAAGCTCCCTAATCAAATATGCCTCATTACACATCACCAAATCCAGAGTTGCCTGTTTCCCCAGTGGGCTCTATCATGAGTTGCTCCAAAAACACTATCTTGTATGCATTTCACAAATTCCTTTTCTTTGGATCCACTGTCAACCTGATTTTCCCACTCCACCTGCATATTGAAGTGCCCCCATGATTATTGTAATACTGCCTTTCTTACATGCCTTTTCTATCTCCTGATTTATTTTCTGCCCCAAATAAGGGGACAACCTTGAGGAGAGAGGCAGTCTACACAGGACTGAAGGTATTGTGCTCAAATAATCCCAGGATACAAGACAGAGTAAAGGAGCTTGTAGCAGAGATTGAATACCGACTGCTGCTAGGGGGCCTTTACATCAAGCCCATCACGGTCTTTTCTCTTTTGCAGTCCCTCAATTCTAACCACACAGAATCAATGCCTTGTGACCCTGTGTCACTTCTTGCTATTGTGGGATTGTGTTCAATAATGACCGAGATCAGTGAGTTGTGAAAATAGCCTCTTTATTGAACGTCTGCAGTAGCACAGTTTGAGGTGGTGATAGAACCCGAAGTACAGTTTTACAGTAGCCTCTTTTATACACAGTTTTTACATACATTAAAATTTTAACATTATGGTGTCACATGTATCTATTGTACACAGGTTTGCATGACGACTGTCCTGGGGAAGCAGGAGATGGTTTAAGCACTTGCTAAATGCTGGCTGTTACTCCTGAACGGATTAGAATATCTGTCTGATCCGAGCTTGCATAATTAAGAGATGTTAGTCCTTTTGTCTTTAAAGTTAGTAATGTTAGTAAAAATACTAGATCTATATGATTTAAATAAGTGAGAAATTATATGTGTCCTAAATAAAACTGAAGAGAATATTAAACTGATTTCCCGCAGCTAGAGTCGTGAGATTTCATTTACTATTGCCGGTTTTGATAGCTCTTACACGCTTATTCAAGCAGTTTCACGGAAGTGCTGTTTTGATGGTAAGTTTCTTAAAGGGGTAGTGGCCCTACTTAATGTGTATTTAAAAAATACATACTAGTGGAAGAACTGTTTGATATTCTGTAACCTTTTCGCGTCCCGAGAGACAGTTGCTAAGCTATAATTAATATTATAATCTTTCCATAGTTTCGAGTGAGTTATGGAGACACAATGGCAGGGATGGCATTGTTGTGAGTAGGTTACAATATTAACACTTATTTAGAGGTAGCCTTTGATACAGGAACAGGTCTAAACACTGCTTGCAGCTTGCGGTCAATAGCAATGGAAAGGTGTAAAGAAGCAGTAATGGGTTGGAAGGGATGTTTAATTTAGTTTAACGTGGTTTTACAAATGTGTGAATGGAAATGCAGTATAGTAAACATTGTGTGCTTGTGAGTGAGTTGGTAAAGAGAATCATAATACAATATCTCACACTATCAATTTAATTTAGTGTCTTACTACGAAGCAACCCCATACCCTGCGGCCATTTGCCTGTCCTTTCAATATGACATGTATCCTTGGATATCTAGCTCCTATCCCTGATCCTCTTGCAGCCCTATCTCTGTAATAACCACACATCATACCCACCACTGTTAATCTGCACTACAAGCTCCTTTACTTTGTTTCATGTACCGTTCACATTTAAGTACAGCACCTCCAGACCTGCATTGACTGCCTGTCTTCTCATATTGTCTCCTTATTTGCTGAGTGTGATGTTTGCTTCCTGATCCTTTCCATACTCTCTGTCCTATTACTTGATCTGGAAACTTTAATAACTTCTTCTGTACCCCCAACTAGTTTAAAGTCCTTTTGACCACCCTATTGAGCCTTTCCAGAGGGATTCGAGTCCCAGATTCATTATGGTAGAGCCTGTTCCAATGGTACAGTTCCTTACTGTCCCAGTATTGATGCCAGTGCCCTATGAAATAGAACCCCTCTTTCCCATACCACTCGTTTAACCACGTGTTTACTTTCCTAATCTTCTTGTCTCTTTGCCAGTTTTCAGGGGGCTCAGGTAATAATTACAACCTTTCAGGCCCTGATAAAAAGGTGAGAAATCATAGTGGAGAGAGACAAGGTGGAGGCAGAAACAGTGAATTTATTCTTCAGTGTGGAAGTCAGAGAGACATTGAAAGTACTTCACCAGGTATGTGCATCTTGCAAAGGTATAGCTTCTCAAAAGTTGAGATGTTGAACAGAACAGAACTGTTTGGCAGAAAAGATGAAACTGAACTTATTGGAGGCAGATTTAGCTCTGACAAGATGTGAACATTCCAGTTGAAGATAGTGAAGCCAAGAATGTTAATAGATGAAGTTCAATTTGCAAGATAATTCAATAAGACTGGCATGCAATTGGATAACTTGCTGATATAATAATGACTATTTATTGTGTATGGAATTCATTACTAAAAGACAAATAAAAATTCACCTAGTTGTAACATACTATATTGTATTAATATAAAAGGTTGTGGATAAAATAAAGTGCAATTAAGTTGGCATTTACCTTATGGGGTAATTGCTTGCAGTTTCCGGTATTTATTCCAACACAGAGGCTCCTGCCTAAGGATTGAAAACATTGCGTGCGAGCATGCATGCGTGTGAAAGTGTGTGTGTGTCTGTCTGACTGTCTGTCTGAAGGGCCAATGCAGTGTAACTGCCATAATCTATCTGTGTGGCAGGGTATTTAAAATAGTGGCTGCATTCCTGTAGTAGCCAATTTCAGGGGCTTACAAACCGCAATCCAAAAGCCATATGCAGGCCATCAATGTTGGTATTCCAGCTTTCTAAATCCAGGCAGCTCAATTTTGTTGTGTTTATGTTTCTTACTTTGCTTTATCCAATTTAAATTCTATTGATTTTAAGGTTTAAATGGCTTATAGTGTCTCTTTAATATTTAAATTCTAAACTGGAACCTCATCTATTAGTGTTACCAGCTTGAGGCACATGCAGATTAATTGAGCACAAGACCAAGGCTGACATAGCCAGTAGAGTGTTGCTGGAATGCTGCATTGTCACAGGTATTGTTCTTATGACATGTTGAACAAAACCTCTGCCTGTACATTTGTGGATGTGGAAAGGTCCAATGGTACTATTTTAAAAATAAAGAAGGGAAATTGTTCCAGGAGTCATGGCCAATATTTATCCCTCAACTAAATTAATTAAAAATTGATTATGTAGTAATTAGCCCCATTGCTATTTGTGGGAGCTTGCAGTGTGCAAATTGATTGCCATGTTTTCGATATTACAATATGATATTTTGCTAGCATGCACAATACTGTTGCTGTAATTTAAGTGTTCTGATCATTGGAGATTTTCATGAGAAGTTCTTTCTCTGAATGCAACTCCCCTTTCCAGGAGCTAGGCCTTGATGTTGTTTGGGTGTACAGACTGCAGTTCTTGGAGAAGGTGACTCACTGATACATTCTCAAGGGTATTTAGCAATAGGAAATAAATGTTGACCTGATCAGCAATGCCCATATTCAATGAACAAAGGAAAAATCATTAAAGGATACGGGCAAATAGATCATATATCAACCATGATCTCATTGCCCAGGTTAAAGGAGCAAAGAGACATGTTCCTATGTTGGTGAGGTCACATTCTTTTGAGGAAAGGTTATGGGACCTGAAATGTTAACTCTGATTTCTCTCCACAGATGCTGCCAGACTTGCTGAGCTTTTCCAGCAATTTCTGTTTTTATTTCTGATTTCCAGCATCCACAGTTCTTTCGGTTTTTATCACATCCATTAGCCTGTCCAGTGGCAGATGCTATTAATTCCATGTGGTTGGCGTGATATTTTGACAGGAATCTGTGCAGACCAACGTCCACAGCCAAGTCCGTGATGTCCCTGGGAAGGTGAAGGACAGAAGGTTGATCCGTTGCCACCTTGACCAATTATGGAGGATCTTGTGCAATGGGGTCAAACTTGGCATGGCTAAGATCTGACCCATGATCTGGGGACCGTCCTCTCCCTGCAGACTTATACTCTGTCCATTTCTGGGATTGTGTTAGGTATCAAAGGGTATACAGTTAAGTCAGATAAATGAACCTGAGGTGTTGATCAGCCATTGTTGAATTAATTTTAATTAAACAGGTTTGAGGAACTTAATGCATGTTGTATAAATCTGCTTGTATTCCCTTGAATTCAGAGTATGAAAGAATGACCTAATTTAGGTGTTGAAAATATTAAAATGGAATTTCTAGGGTAAAAATGGTGTCACATGTTTCACAGGGAGGGGAGTACCATAGAATTGTATCATAGAATTCCCAGAGTGTGGAAACAGGCCATTTGGCCCAACAAGTCCACACTGACCCTCCGAAGAGCATCCCACCCAAACCCATCTGCCTACCTTATCCCTGTAACCCTGCATGTCCCATGGCTGATGCACCTAACCTGCACATCCCTGGACATTATGGAGCAATTTAGCCTGGCCAATCCTGCACATCTTTGGACTGTGGAAGAAAACCAGAGTAACTGGCGGACACCCACGCAGACACAGGAAGAACATGCAAACTCCACACAGACAGTCGCCTGAGGGTTGGATTCAAACCGGGGTCCCTGGCGCTGTGAGGTAGCAGTGCTAATGACTGAACCACTGTGCTGAAATTGGAAATTCTCCCCCTGAGGTCTGTGAAAACAGCTGGAGCTTTCATATTGAGATAAAATCATGTTAGGTTAAGTGTATCAAGCATTGTGAAACAACAGCTGGTAAATGGAGTAATACATAGATCTTGCATGTTATAATTGGATGGGGGAGCAGGTTCAAGGAACTGAATGGCTTCCTCCTCTTCCTCTGTTGAACTCTGAGGGATTCTGAAGCCATAGCATTTAATACATTGGAATGGAGGCATTGTTAGATTAACAAGATGCCCAAAGTACAAAGTCATATATTCTCCTGATGGTCTTCACCTGCCTCTTCCAGTGCAACGGTTCAATTCGAAATGCAGTTAATTGCCAAATTTCAATGATTTTGGAGCAAAGTGGACTTAAGTGGGAATTGTAAAGAGATTTTTATTTCTTGAATTCCTCTGAAATATGCGAGGAAACAAGACACAAATGTCTGCATTGGGCCTGAAGAAATAGTCCCTTCAGTACACAGATCAAAGGTTGCTCTGGGATTTAGTGGATAATCTGTGCTGATATATTGTGGAGCCAGGAGACATAGATTCATTTCATACTGGTTTGATTAACAAGGTAAAATAAGTCACTGGCAAGGAGCCAGGAAATTAAAACACAATGAAAAGTGGGCTTTTTCCACCTCAGACTGCATTTGCGTTTTATGAACTGAGCGGGTGTCAGGTCTGGTGTCAGCTATTAATTTTCCTTCAGTGGACCAAAGATCAAACACACAATACTCTCATTGTGTAAATAGGTTCACTAACTGCCCCAGTCAGGAGATTGCCCTGAAGAAATGTCAGTCTGCACACTCGTCAAAATAACTTGGTGCACATGTTGACTGTCAGTTTTGTGCCCTGTTGGTACCGCGCAAATCAGACTGTTATTTCTAGTGGACAATTTTTCAAATTAAGACTCATTTGTGACTGTAGAGATTGTGTAATACATGACCTGTATTTGACACAATCAAATTACAGTATTAATACTTCTATCCCAATAGGAGCAATGTAATGTAGATAAATGCTTCTCTCTCCCTATGGCATTCACCTATTCACCCCATCCCCAATCCCCTCGACTGTGATTGGGCCCTGTCCCTATTTGTTTGCCTCTCTCCCTCTGCTTCTGTTGATTGTTCTCTTTTCCAGTTTGCTTTCTGTTTCTTTCTCTTGGTTGAGCCATGGTTGTCTTTTTTTCTGTCTCTGATGTCTCGATCTGTCTTTCAGTTTGTTTGTCTTCCTGAGGTGATAAATTGACACAGTAGGTAGGGGAGACAGTGACATGGTGATAATGCCACTGGACTTAAAATCCAGAGGCTCGCACTAATATCCTGGGGACAATTAATAAAATGATACCATAAAACGATTGTCGTAAGAAAACTCCATCTGCCTCCTTTAGGGAAGGAAATCTGCTGTCTGATCCTGGTCTGGGCTATATGTCATCCATTCTTAAATATCCTCTGAAATGGCCCAGGCCACTCAGTTGTGCCAAACTGTAACAGAAGAGTCAAAAGAAATAAAACTGGTGTATCACTGAGGTGACCAAGGCATTGGAAATGACAACAAAATACCAAGCATACTGATTTGCAAAGCCTTCCTTACTAACATCTAGGATCTTATGCCAAAATTGGGAGAGCTATCCCACAGAATAGGCAGTCTGACATCATCATATTCACTGAATCTTACCTTAAAGACAATGCCAGAGAATCATCACCACCATTCCTGTGTATGTCATATCCTACCAGCAGGGCAGACCCAGGAGAGGTGACTGCACAACGATGTACAATAATGTCAGAGTTGCCCTGGGAAAGGACAAGAAAGGAAAACCAATTAGTCCTTTTCATCACCATTCTATTGTCACAGAAGCATCTGTGCATGACTGTCTTGGGAGGAGTGACTGTCGTACTGTCCTTGTGAAAACGAAGTATTGTCCTCAAACTGAGCATACCCTCCATTGCGTGGTGTGGCAGAAATACTGTGTCAATAGGATAGATACAGAGCAGACCTCGCAGCTCCAAACTCGGCATTGCTGAGGTGCTATGGGCCATTAGCAGCAGCAGACTTATATTTATCTACAATCTGTAATCTCATGGTTCGCATATCCCTCAGTGTACCATTCGCATCAAGCCAACAGATCAACCATAGTTCAATCAAGAGTGCTGTAGTGTATCCTGGGAGCAACAACTGCAAAACTTAAAAGTTAGGTGTCAACTGGTAAAGTTACACAATAGGGTTGCTTGCATACCAAACAGTGGAAGCAGCATATGATAGAACTAAATGATCAAATATAAGCTCTGCGGTTCTGCCCCACCCAGGGGTAAATGGTGGTGGATAATTAAACAATGTAGATTTTACCAATGTCTTTTTCCTCAATGAGCTCAGCACATTTCTGCAAAAGACAAGGCTGAAGTTTTACAAATATTGACAGCCAGAAGTGTCAAGTGGATGTTCCTTCTTGGCTTCCTCATGAAATCCTGAGCATCACTGGTGTCAGTCTTCAGCAAATTCGATTCACTGCATGCGATATCGAGAAATGGCTGAAGGTATTAGATGTTGCAAAGGTTTTGAGACCTGACAACATCCTGGGAACTGAAGACTTATGCTCCAAAACTAGGCATGTCCCTTGCCAACCTGTTCCTTCACAGCTAGAATACTGGCATATACCTGACAGTATGAGAAATTACCCAGGTACCTCCTGTCCAAAACAACGCAGGAAAAATCTAACCGAATTAGTTTTCACCTTATCAGCCTCCTCTTGATCATCAGCAAAATGATGAAAGGTGTTGTCAACAGTGCTATCAAGTGGCATTTGTTCAGCAATAACCTGCTCACTGGCATTCAGTTTTGGTTTTCTAAGTGTCAAGACAGCTTCTGACCTCATTACATCCATGGTCCAAACATAGATACTGTAAAAGGGTTGAATTCTGGAGGTGAGGTGAGAGTGCTCGAGATCAAGGCAGCCTTTGACCAAGTGTGGCATCAAGGTGCTCCAGCTAGACTGGAGTTATTGGGGATCAGAGGGAAAATTTGTCATTGCTTGGAGTCATTGCTAGCACAAAGGAAGATGGCAATGGTTGTTGCAGGCCAACCATCTCAGTCATAGAGTAATAGAGTCATAGAGATGTACAGCATGGAAACAGACCCTTTGGACCAACTCATCCATGCCGACCAGATATCCTAAGTATATCTAGTTCCATTTGCCAGCATTTGGCTCATATCTCTCTAAACCCTTCCTATTCATATGCTCATCCAGATGCATTTTAAATGTTGTAATTGTACCAGCCTCCACCACTTCCTCTGGCAGCTCATTCCATACATACCCACCATCTGCATGAAAAAAATGCTCCTTAGGTCCCTTGTAAATCTTTCCCCTCTCACCTTAAACCTATGCCCTCTAGTTTTAGACTCACCCACCCCAGGGAAAAGACCTTGTCTATTTACCCTATCCATGCCTGTCATGATTTTATAAACTCATTTAAGGTCACCCCTCAGCCTCCAACGCTCCAGGGAAAGTAGTCCCAATCTACTCAGCCTATCCCTATAGCTCAAGCCCTCCAACTTTGGCAACATCCTTGTAAATCTTTTCTGAACCCTTTCAAGTTTCACAATATCCTTCCTGTTGCAGGGAGACCAGAATTGCAAGCAGTATTCCAATGGTGGCCTAACCTATGTCCTGTACAGCCGTGACATGACCTCCCAACTCCTATACTCAATGCCTTGACCAATAAAGGCAAGCATACCAAACATCTTCTTCGCTATCCTATCTACTTGCAACTCTACTTGCGAGGAACTATGAACCTGAACTCCAAGCTCTCTTTGTCCAGCAACACTCCTCAGGACCTTACCATTAAGTGTATAAATCGTGCCCTGATTTGCCTTTCCAAAATGCAGCATCTCACATTTTCGTAAATTAAACTCCATCTGCCACTCCTCAGGTAATTGGCCCATCTGATCAAGATCCCGCTGTACTGTGAGATAACCTTCTTTGCTGTCCATTACACTTCCAATTTTGGTGTCATCTGCAAACTTACTAACCATACCTCCTATGTTCACATCCAAATCATTTATATAAGTGACAGAAAACAGTGGACAGAGCACCAATCCTTGTGGCGCACCAATGGTCACAGGACTCCAGTCTGTAAAGCAACCCTCCACCACCACGCTCTGTCTTCTACCTTTGAGCCAATTCTGTATCCAAATGGCTAGTTCTCCCTGTATTCCTTGTGATCTAACCTTACTAACCAATCTACCATGAGGAACCTTGTCGAACGCCTTACTGACGTCCATATAGATCACGTCCACTGCTCTGCCCTCATCAATCCTCTTTGTTACTTCTTGAAGAAACTCAGTCAAGTTCGTGAGACATGATTTCTGGTGCACAAAGCCATGTTGACTCTTCCTAATCAGTCCTTAACTTTCCAAATACATGTAAATGCTGTCCCTCAGAATTCCCACCAACAACTTGCCCATCATGATGACAGACTCACCATTTCTACAGTTCCCTGGCTTTTCTTTACCACCTTTCTTAAATAGTGGCACCGCGTTAGCCAATCTCCAGCCTTCCGGCACCTTGCCTTTGGCTATCGATGACATCAGGACTTCCTGGTTGGGTCTTAACCGCAGCCATCTTTAATACATCATCTATGATTTCATTGGTCATAAAATGATGCAGCGTATAAAACATTTTAATTTTTCTGGCCCCAAAAATTGTACTGTCGGATATACTTAGCTAGTATGTCGACTGCTTATCCACTCTCCCTGCCTCCCCTGCCCCCATACATTTCAGCCATGACATGCTATACTTGCACTGATAGTCACCCTTAATTTTCACAAATGCGCACTTTACTTACCGGGCTATTATAACTGAGTGCAAAGGGACAATTCAGCAAACAATGCTGGCTGTGTTGTAAAGATGCGCAGGAGTTTAAGACACATCCTCAAAGTCAGACTGACTTGGAGAAAACAAAACAAATGAAGCATGAAGCTGGTTTAGGATGAAAGTAGTATTGTTTTGCTATAACTCTGACAGGAGGAGTCTGCTAGTAATGAAGTTCCCCTACTCCACGAGCCATACTAAAAGTGTAAATGTTTTGATTATTCATCAAAATAGTCAATATGTTTCACTGTATTACTGCCCAGAATAAAATAAACTATCTCTAGGTTCATTGAATAAACTCAAAAATAACTAATTTATTGTAAGCAAAATAAATCTTATAACTAATGGGAAACCTGGTTAACAACCTAAGCTACTATGCATGATTAACCCATATATCTTTAATTCCAAACAAGTGCAATTATATGATAAGCATAACAATACAACTCTGCAGTGATGAAATGGGTTTTGAAAAAAAAGCAATTGTGAAAACACTCCTCTGAGTCCAAGGGTCCTAACTGACCAGATTGAAAAAGAGGAAAAGTTTTTGTGGTCCAGTCAACATTCTATTGCCGAGATTGCAATGCTGACAGCCATGGGATCGATGGGACATCTTTCAATTATGCTTTAGTTCAGAAGAGAGTCAATTAGAAGTAGCAATCCAGCTGGAGTTTAAGAGAGAGTTAAGGATACTGATTTCAGAAGTTTCTTAGGTTCCCAGAAAATACTTTACTGAGAGAGATCTATGCAGCTTGTTCTTCTGTAAGGTTTCTTCTTTTCCTGGAAAGAGATCTTTATTTTTGCTGCCAGCCTCTTGGAGGCTTGTTCCTTCAACTGATACACCTGTGTGTGTGTACTGAAAGCAGCAACCTTTCCAGAGGCTGTTGCTAGGCAGCCTTCAGCACATTGGCCTATCTCTTCTAAACCCAGGATGTCAAACAATTAAAGCCATTAAATCCAATTCTTATCTCTTTTATAAGCTTTGCTTATATGATTTCCACAAAATCATTTGACATTTTGTAAATATAGTAGGTGGCTAAAGCCGGTTTTTTTATTTAAAAGAAGGCATAAACCTTTTTTAATCCAGTGTGCGCAAATTCTTCCATCACTTCTAGCTTTCTTCATGTGGTTATTTTTAGTGGCTGTGTATTCCAACAACTAATTTGCTATATGATTGGGCCACAGTAAGGGAATTCAGTGTGTTTGTAAGAAATTGGTGAGAGAATGGAGGAAGAAGAGGAAGAATGGAGGAGAAGGGGACATGAGAAAACATTGGAAGATAGGATCAAGGAAAACCCCAAGGCTTTTTACACGTATGTGAGGAATGAGAGAACGACCAGAGAAAGGCCGATCAAGGATTGTAAAGGGAATTTGTGAACAGAGCCTAAAGAGATAGGAGAAGTCCTTAATGAATACTTTTCTTTGGTATTCACAACTGAGAGGGACCTAGCTGTAGAGGAGGACAGGCTGGTAGGCTAGAGGAGATAGATGTTAGTAAGGAAGATGTTCTAGGAATTTTGAGGAATTTGAAGATAGATAAGTCCCCCGGGCCTGATAGGATTTATCCAAGGATTCTATGGGAAGCGAGGGAAGAGATCGCAGGGCCTTTGGCGATGATCTTTTCATCCTCACTGTCCATGGGTATAGTGCCGGAAGATTGGAGAGTGGCAAACATCATTCCCTTGTTCAAAAAAGGGAATATAGATAACACCGGAAATTACAGGCCAGTTAGTCTTACTTTAGTGGTGGGCAAATTATTGGAAAGAGCTCTGAGAGATAGGATTTATGATCATTTGGATAGGCACAGTTTGATTCGTGATAATCAGCATGGAGTTGTGAGGAGTAGATCATGCCTCACAAACCTTATTGGATTCTTTGAAGAGGTGACCAAACACGTGGATGAAGATAGAGCAGTGGATGTGGTATACATGGATTTAAGTAAGGTGTTTGATAAGGTTCCCCATGGTAGGCTCATGCAGAAAGTAAGGAGGCATGGGATAGGGGGAAATGTGGCAGATTGGATTCAGAATTGGCTGACCCTTAGAAGACAAAGGGTGGTAGTGGACGGAAAATATTCAACATGGTGCTCAGTTACGAGTGGTGTACCACAAGGATCTGTTCTGGGTTCTCTTCTATTTGTGATTTTTGTAAATGATTTGGATGTAGGAGTGGAAGGGTGGATTAGTAAGTTCGCGGATGATACGAGTGTGGGTCGAGTTGTGGATAGTGCGGAGGGCTGTTTTAGGTTACAAAGGCTCATTGATGGGATGCAGAGCTAGGCTGAGAAGTAGCAGATGGAATTTAACCCTGAAAAGTGTGAGGTGATTCATTTTGGAAGGACAAATTTGAAAGCAGAATACAGGGTTAATGGAAAGATTCTTGGCAGTGTGGAGGAGCAGAGGGATCTTGGGGTTCATGTCCACAGTTCCCTGAAAGCTGCCACCCAGGTGGATAGAGTTGTTAAGAAGGTGTATGGTGTGTTGGCTTTCATTAATAGAGGGATTGAGTTCAAGAGCTGTGAAGTTATGCTCCAGCTATACAAAAGCCTGGTTCGGCCACATCTGGAGTATTGTGTCCAGTTCTGGTGGCCTCATTAGAAGAAAGATGTGGAAGCGTTGGAAAAGGTGCAGAGGAGATTTGCCAGGATGTTGCCTGGAATGGAGGGATGGTCTTACGAGGAAAGTTTGAGAGAGCTAGGGCTTTTCTCTTTAGAACGACGAAGGATGAGAGGTGACTTGATAGAGGTGTACAAAATGGTCAGAGGTATAGATAGAGTGGACAACCAGAGACTTTTTCCTCGTGTGGAGGTAGCTATTACGAGGGGGCATAGTTTTAAAGTGAGTGGAGGTAGATATAGGGGAGACATCAGAGGTAGGTTCTTTACTCAGAGAGTGGTAAGGGCGTGGAATGCATTGCTGGAGAGGGTAGTGGAGTTGGCCTCATTAGGGGCATTTAAGCGGCTATTAGATAGGCATATGGATGATAGTATAAGGTAGGGGTGGAGGTCAGGTAGACCTTAGGTTTAGGGTAAAAGTTCAGCACAACATCGTGGGCCGAAGGGCCTGTACTGTGCTGTACTGTTCTATGTTCTGAGAAATCTACCCTGAAGAAAACAAGATATTGGCCTGATCTTGACCAGTGTGTATTGGAAACAGTCCTTGAGAGTCATCGGAATGATTGTCACCAGAAATGCAATATGGATGGAAGCACTGAAATGTGTCAAATCGCAGCCTGAGTCCAGCAAATATCTTACAACAACAACAAGTAGGTGTAGCCACTTTATGCAACAAAAATATTTCTACACTTTCCAAAGCACTTGAAGACCAGTGTCACTCAGATGCTACCAAAAACCTCTGGCAAAATTACCAGTTCCCAGCTATGCCTGATCAGATAGTGACAAAAACATAAGTAGAACACTCGACGCCACATTGGCAACAGGGATGAAACATCCATAAATTTTGATATGCATAGCAACCTAACTGTGGAAAGGTTGAAAAGCAGTTTCTAATGACAGGCACAGGAGTTGAGAAGACAGGGTTAAGTTATTAGTCATCTGCATGGCTGATGGAACAAAATTATCACCAGTAGTAATTTTCAAACCTAAGACCTTGCTGAAAATCAACCTTCCTGCTGGAGGTTCTGTGCGTGTCTGTAACAGTAGTTGCATGGATGAGGATGGAGTGAAGTTATGGATCGATCATGTTTGGAATAGGTGTCCCATTGGCCTACATAAATAATGCAGTTTATTAGTTCAGGACATGTTCAGATACTGTACAACTGATGATCAAAAGGCACCTGTAAATAAGTAACACCCACATTACAGTGATACTGGGGAATCTAATGTCCATAGTTCAACCTTTAGATGTATACTCCTTCAAGCCATTTAAGGGTCATGTTTGTGTTGAATGGAACAGGTGGATGATTGATGGTAGAAAAAAAAAATCACATGTAATGGAAGTATGTGTACTGCCGACTTGATATTTTATGTGGCTCTGTCAGCAAATCATAGAATGATATCAGTGCACAAATTGTCATCAGGTTTTTCAAAAAAAAATGAACTATCAATTCAATGGATGGACAGAAAGATGATTTGTTCTGGAGGGATGGTTCTGTAACAGAAAACATCACATCTAATGCAGAGTGGGATCCTTATGATGATTCCAATGCCAAATTGATTCAGATTGAATTTACTAAACTCTTTGTGCTGATTGTCAAAGACAGTGATACTTGTAGTTAAAGGTATTTCCATACAATTAATTTAATTACTAAATCATACTACATTATTTTAATAGGATATACTAGTGTTATTTCCTTTCACATTTCAAAATGGTGGTTTATGTTTTATACTCCACTTTTAAATTGACTCCCATTTTTGGAACAATGATTGGAGATTTCTAAGACTGACTCATATGCTGACATCTATGGTTATGTACACAAATCATTGAAGTTGGCAGGACAGGCTCAGAAAATGGTTTGTGAGGCATGAGGGAATCTGGGATTTATAAATAGAGGCATAAGAAACCAGAAACAACACAACCAAAAAGTTACTATGATCAAAGAAACAGAAACTCATTATGGCTCAGTACTGCCAAACTGGATTATCAGCTCAAATTCTAAATCACGTAGGGGATTGTCGGAGGATCCAATAACATGTTAATTCAGAGATTGTCACCAGATGAGTCTCAATTGGAGTAAAATATCCAATTCTAAGCACTGCACTTTCCAAAGCATTTGAAATTTCTAGAGATATGGTATAAAAGATTTCTAAGACCAGTTTCTGGGATGATAGATTTCAGTTATGTCGAGAGATTAGAGAGACTGCATCTGTTCTCCTTAGAGAAAAGAAGTTTGAGAGGAAATTTGATGGAGGTATTCAAAATAATGAGGAGTTTGGACAGAATAAATTGAGAGAAACTTCTCCATTGATGTAAGGATTGAGAACTAGGAGGCACAGATTTAAATAGAACAGCAAATGAAAAAAAATGACATGAGGAAGAACTTTTCAGTATGGTCAAGTTTACAATTTAGAATGCACTCTAGGAGACTGTGGAGGAGGCACAATCACTTGTTTCTTTCAAAAGAGAATTGCATAATTATCTGGAGACAAAAACGTGCATGACTGTGGGAAAAGGCAGGGAGTTGGACTAGCTTAGGTACTTTTGCAGAGAGCTGGCATTGACACAATGGGCCAAAAACAAAAACAGAAATTGCTGGAAAAATTCAGCAGGTCTGGCAGCACCTGTGGAGAGAAAGCAGAGTCAACATTTTGGGTCCAGTGATCCTTCTTCAGAACAATGGACCAAATGTCTTACAAGCATAATAAGGGCCAGTCAGTCCTTTCAGCCTGCTCTGCTATTCAATGAGATAATGGCTGATCTGATTTTAACCTCTGACATATCCCAGATAATCTTTCATCCAACTGGTAATCAAGAATCTGTCCACCTCCACCTCCACCTCCACCTCCACTGCCTTTTGAGGAAGGGAATTCTAAAGACTCACAACCCTCTGAGAGAGAAAAGAAGTCTTCATCTTTATCTTAAATGGATGACCACTCATTTTTAAACCCCTAGTTCTAGAATCTCCTACAAGAGGAAATATCATTTGGACATCCACCTGTTCGGAAGTCACCTCAGGATTTTATATGTTTTGATTAAGACACTTCTGACTCTTCTAAACACCAAAAGAGGCAGACCTAGTCTATCTACCTTTCCTCATAAGGCAATCTGATCACTCCAGGTGTAGTCTTGTAAACCTATATGTCTTCTTCCGTACTATGTAATTCTGTGTGTCTAATACACAGATACAGTACACAGATGTTGAATGGTAAATATAGCTTTAGTGCTAAAAATGTTAGTTTGTAACTTAAACATTGCTTTAAAAGAGATACATGCTTAAATTGTTTGTCTTGCATTCGGCAGGACTGGGGCGCAAGAAACAGATAGAAAAAGGGTATTTAATACTCCGATTGGGCAGTTAGTCTCTGATTGGTCAGGGTGTTGCCGTTGCCAATGCAGCAGGAATTGACAGTCCTATGACTGCTTGGTTGTCTAATGGTAAAGGTGAAATACATGTACAAAATTCTTTTGCCCACATAAAACAGAGTGCTGTGTGCTACGAGATTTAGCTTCCACCATGCACAAGTGCAGGCTGGACTGATAATCTTGAATTGATTTACAGTATAGTCTGGATTATCTAATAAATGCAGTTCAGTAACGGAACCACTTCTTATGTTGGACATTGTGTTCTAAGTTTTGGTTGAACACGATCAGCCTGCTTTAAACGGTCAATCAGACGTGTTGTTTAATACGGTGCACCAGTAGTTGGGACATACAGCCTGGCATCACACACACAGGCACTAAAACATAGATATCACATTACATTTTCTGAAGAAGGGTCCCAACCCGATACGTCAGCTTTCCTGTTCCTCTGATGCTGCCTGGCCTGCTGTGCTCCTCCAGCTCCACACCTTGTTATCACGTTACTCTTTTGTGTGGTAGGGAGAACTGGTTTTGGCTTGGCAGCAGTATCCTGTGATTGGAAAAAAACACTCATGGGTTTACTGCAAAGTAGCAGCATGGAGTGTCTCGCTTCACCTGCTGCTCAAATTTTTCGAGACACCTGCTCCTTCCAGGGAGTTTTAACATGGGAAACTAGATGATTTAATGTTCAAACGATAAACTTGTGTTTATGTTGAAACTTATCATATTTTTCAAACATTTCAAAGTGTGTTCATGTATAATATATTACAAAAAGTGTGCCAACAATCATTGTACCAACTAACACAAAAGGCATTATTTTGCAGTGACATAACATATGATAGTTGTGTTTGTTCAATATTTTACAAGTTGAGGCATTGTGTCTTGCCATCCACGTGAACAGACAAAAACATAACCTCATTACTGCTCAGGACTTCCAAACACAATTATCAACTCAAAATACTAAAGTATGTAGGGGTTTGGTGGGAGAGAAACCTAATAACTGCTAACCTAGAGAGTGCCATCAGTTGAGGCAACTACATGGAGTATGAGTGGGGTTGATGAGCAGGATGTTGATCAGGAGGCAAACAGCTTGTGAACAAAAATGTAGAACAAACCGTGAATTAGGCACTTACTAAAGATTTTTCCTAATGCTATCGTCAAGAGTTAATTACAAAGCAGTGTTGCCCACAGGCAGCCTACTAAAAGCATTGTAACAGGTTTCAGCCACTTCAAAGCAATGTGTAAACTGAGAAAAAGGGCTGGAGCCAGACTAAGTGTGAGTTTTACTGCTGCCACACTCATGCATCTCTCTCTGATTGTTGATCTTTTTTTTCTCTCTGCATCTCTCCCATTTACCTTTGCTTAGCATCCTGTCACTATGTAACACCGTGTCACTTGGTAGCACCATCAGGGACAGGGAAACCTGAACATAGCTCATCTGTATTATCCTTACCTCATACTATCCCAGGTCTGATTTCATGCTCAAAATTAGAGTAGACTCAGCATTTTCAACTAAATTTATCGCAAGCATTTCATGCTTGGTCACACTTGGCTACGTCATTGGCTGCCCTCCCATTGGCCATTATCCATGTATGTGTCTGGAGAACTTTTGTCTAGACTGGCTATTTGATCTTAATGCAACCAAGCAGCTTCAGTATTTGCTTGAAACTAAGTAGCCACAAGGCATACTCAGTCCCCTGACACACACCCACACACACACACACACGCACACACACCCACACACACACACACGCACACACACCCACACACACAAGCTTCCTCATTCTATCATTCCTCATTCTGCACATCTGCTAAGGTGGTATACTGCATCCGCTGTACCCGCTGTGGCCTCCTCTACATCAGGGAAACAAAGCGGAGGCTTGGGGACCGCTTTGCAGAACACCTACGCTCGGTTCGCAATAAACAACTGCACCTCCCAGTCACGAACCATTTCAACTCCCCCTCCCATTCCTCAGATGACATGTCCATCCCGGGCCTCCTGCAGTGCCACAACAATGCCACTAGAAGGTTGCAGGAACAGCAACTCATATTCCGCTTGGGAACCCTGCAGCCCAATGGTATCAATGTGGATTTCACAAGCTTCAAAATCTCCCCTCCCCCTACTGCATCCCAAAACCAGCCCAGCTCATCCCCGCCTCCCTAACCTGTTCTTCCTCCCACCTATCCCCTTCTCCCACCTCAAGCCGCACCCCCATCTCCTACCGACTAACCTCATCCCACCCCCTTGACCTGTCCGTCCTCCCTGGAATGACCTATCCCCTCCATAACTCCTCACCTACACTCACCCTTACTGGCTCCATCCCCGCCTCTTTGACCTGTCTGTTTCCTCTCCACCTATCTTCTCCTCTATCCATCTTCTATCCGCCTCCCCCTCTCTCCCTATTTATTTCAGAACCCCCTTCCCCTCCCCCATTTCTGATGAAGGGTCTAGGCCCGAAACGTCAGCCTTCCTGCTCCTATGATGCTGCTTGGCCTGCTGTGTTCATCCAGCTCTGCACCTTGTTGTCTCTCATTCTATTGGTGACAGTTTTCAACAGGTGACTCCTTATCACTGATCCCAGTGAAAAGAAATAGGCTTAATTTTAACTCTGTTGCCCAATGGAAACAGAATAAATCAACACTTAAAATACCTCCTTGTTACATTGTTCATCACTTCCAGGATTCCACTGATCATCATTTTAATCTGCTGTCTGGAGTCAAAGACACCTGCTCAGGTTACCTTATCAGAACCATAGATTCATAGAGATATACAGCACAGATATCTGGTCTATTGCTGACTAATTACCCTATGTAAATCTAGTCCCATTTGCCAGCATTTGGCTTATATCCCTCTAAACCCTTCCTATTCATGTACACATCCAGATACTTTTTAAATGTTGTAATTGTACCAGCCTCCACCACTTCCTCTGGCAGAGCATTCCATGCATGCACCACCCTCTGAATGGAAAGTTGCCCCTTAGGTCCCTTTTATATCTTCCCCCCGCCCCTCACCTTAAAGCTATGTTCTCTAGTTTTGGACTCTCCCACCCCAGGGAAAAGGGGACTCTCTGGTCAGAGGCACATACAAACATTTCTGCGGCCAACAGTGACACATCAAATGGTGTGTTGCATCCCTGGTGCCAGGATCAAGGATATCTCAGAGAGGGTCCAGAATGTTCTCAAAAGGGACAGGGACCAGCAGGAGATTGTTGTACGCATTGAAGCTAATGACACAGGAAGAGATAAGGCCGAGATTCTGAGGAGAGAATATAGGAAGTTAGGCAGGAATTTATAAAGGAAGTACTTGAGGGTAGAGATACCTGGATTACTCCCAGTGCCACAAGTAGTGACGGTAAGAATAGGAGGATAGAGCAGATAAATGTGTGGCTGAAGAACTGGTGCAGGGGAGAGGGATTCACGTTTTGGATCATTAGAATCTCTTCTGGGGTTAAACTGACCTGTATAAGAAGGATGGATTGAACCTGAATTGGAAAGGGACTAATATAAGGGTGGGGAGATTTGCCAGAGCTGCTTGGGAGGATTTAAACTAGTAAAGGTGGGGTCAGGTGGGATCCAGAGAGATAGTGACAAAAGAGATCAGTCTGAGTCTGGTACAGTTGGGAAAAGGAGCAAGTCAAACAGTCAGGGCAGGCAGGAACAAAGCAGAGAACAAGGTAGGACTGATAAATTAAACTGCATTTATTTCAATGCAGGAGGCCTAATAGGTAAGGCTGATGAACTGAGGGCATGGTTAGGAACATGGGACTGGGATATCATTAGCAATTACAGAGACGTGGCTCAAGGATGGACAGGACTGTCAGATGAATGTTCCAGGGTATGTATGCTATAGGAAGGATAGAAAGGGGAGCAAGAGAGGAAGGAGAGTGGTGTTTTTGACTATGGATAACGTTACTGCTATACTTAGGGAGGATATTCCTGGGAATACATCCAGGGAAGTTATTTGGGTAGAACTGAGAAATAAGAAAGGGATGATCACCTTATTGGTATTGTACTACAGACCCCCCAGTAGTCATTTTTTAAAGTCTTTATTAAATTTACTCTGCCCATTGTGAATTACACCTGGTTCTTCAGTCTGTCTCCATGTGCCTGCAATTCTCACCCCCAGCATCATTTAAACTAATTTTGTGTTTGATATTTCTTTCGCAATCAGGAAATTGTACCTAAATGGAAATACATTCCACAGTAAGGGTGTTGATTGCTGATGTTTAATTTGTTATTGGCATTGAAAGTTCTGTTGGAATTAATGACAATTAACCTGTGGGAATGCATTTTTCATGTGGGAGACGTGAGGATTCGTTTGGACTGTTCAAACGTCACTGGTCTGTATCCAAAAGTAAGCTTGTCAAGGAATTGGACTTGAACATTAGAAAGCATGAAATCAGCCAGATAAACTTTAATATGACAATAGGATATTAGTTGCTTCAATACACCAGACTGTACAGCTACACGGGCCACTGCAGAAATATACAGCAAATGGAGTTTAATTTAGATAAATGTGAGGTATTGCATTTTGGTCAAGCAAACCAGGGCAAGATTTGTACAATTAATGGTAGGGCACTGGAGAGAGTTGGTGAACAAAGGGACCTAGGGGCATAGGTGGATAGTTCCTTGAAAGTGGAGTTGCAGGTAGACAGGGTGGTGAAGAAAGCTTTTAACATGTTTGTCTTCATTGGTCAGAGCATTGAGTATAGAAGTTGGGACATCATGTTATGACTGTACAGGACATTGGTGAGGCCACTTTTAGAATACAATGCTGGTTGCACTTCTGTAGGAAGGATGTTGTTAAACTTGAGAGGGTGCAGAAGAGGTTTACAATGATGATGCTGGGACTGGAGGGTTTGGGTTATAAGAAGAGGCTAAATAAACTGGGGCTTTTTTCCCTGGAGCAATGCAGGCTGAAGGGTGACCTTATAGAGGTTTATAAAATCATGAGGGGTGGATAGGGTGAATAGCCAAGGTCTTTTTCCCCAGCCTGGGGGAGTCCAAAACTAGAGGGCATAGGTTTATGGTGAGAGGGGAAAGATTTAAAAGGGACCTGAGGTGTACCTTTTTTTCACAGAGGATGATGGGTGTATGGCACAAGCTGCCAGAATAGGTGCTGGAGGCTGGTACAATTACAACATTTAAATGGCATCTGGATGGGTATATGAACAGGAGGGGATTAGAGGGATATGGGCTAATTGCTGACAAATGGGACTAGGTCAGATTGGGATGTGTGGTCATCGTGGACGAGTTGGACCGAAGGCTCTCTTTCAGTGCTGTATGACTCTATAACTACTAAACACTAGATAATAAGACAATATGTTCCCAGAGTCATCATTCCAAATAGATAAATGACCAGAAGATTAGAATAGACAAAAGCCACATAGTCAACAGACGGCTCAGAATATGGCCAGCATTTATTGCGACTAATAAACACTAGGCAACCATTGAAGATGGATTGTGACTGCTGTGCCTTTGGTTTTCAAACTGGTGTCAACAGAATGGAATGTGGCCAGTGCATGAAAAGCACGGGTTGGTTGTCATTATTTTGGATGGGATGGCACACAGAGGAGTACTGAGAATGCCCACCAGATACACCTGCGATCACCAAGACTTATAGTCTATTCAGCCTTGTCTGAGGCAGGGGACCTTTCTAAAATACTGAGGTATTATATACTGAAACTCAAAAAGAATACAAAATACCAGGTACATTGAGTTTTATGATTTACAGTCATAGAGTCATATAGCACAGAAACTGACCCTTCTGCCCAACTCATCCATGCTGTCTAGGTTTCGTAAACTGAGCTAGCCCCATTTGCTTGTATTTGGCCCATATCCCTCTAAACCGTTCCTATCAATGTACCTGCCCAAATATCTTTTAAATGTTGTTATTGTACTTGCCTCTATCACTTCCTTTGGCAGTTTGTTCCTTATAGGCACCACCCTCTGTGTGAAAAAGTTGCCCCTCGTGTCCCTTTTGAATCTTTCCCCTCTCATCTTTAACCGATGCCCTCTAGTTTTGGACTCCCATACCCTTGGCTATTCACCTTATCTATGCCCCTCATGATTTTATAAGCCTCTATAAGTTTTACCCCTCAGCTTCCTAAGCTCCAGGGGAAAAGAATCCCAGCCTATCCAGCCTCTCCTTGTAATTCAAACTCTCCAGTCTTGGTAACATCTTTGTAAATCTTTTTTGCACCCTTTCCAGTTTAATAATATCCATCCTATAGGAGGGTGACCAGAATTGGACACAGTACTCCAGATGTAGCCGTATCAATGTCTTGTACAGCCGTAACATGATGACCTAACTCTGGGGCTCAATGCTCTGACCAATGAAGCCAAATACCTTCTTCACCATCCTGCCTGCCTGTGACGACACTTTCAAGGAACTATGTACCTGTATCCGTAGGTCTCTCTGTTCGACAATACTCCCTAAGGCCCAACCATTAACTGTGTAAGTCCTGCCTTAGTTTGTCTTACCAAAATACAATTCTTCACATTTACCTAAATTAAATTCCAGCGGCCATTCCTCGGCCCAATGGCCCAGTTGATCAAGATCCTGTTGTACTCTCAGACAACCTTCTTCACCATTCACTATGCCACCAATTTTGATGTCATCCACAAGCTTACAAATCACGCTTTCGATATTCTCATCCAAATCGTTTACATAAATGATGAACAACAGTAGACGCAGCACTGATCCTTGTGGCACACTGCTGGTCACAGGCCTCCAGTCTGAACAACAAACCTCTCCCACCACCATCTGTCTCCTATTGTCAAGCCAATTTTGTCTTCAATTTGCTAGCTCTCCATGGGTCTGTGTGTTCTAACTTTACTAACCAGTCTACTATACTGAACCTTGTCAAAGGTACCAGTCCCCCCTCAATCAATGTTCGAAAATTCCTGTCTAATACCATCAAAATTGGCCTTGCTAAAATCCTTGTAGACAACATCCGCTGTTCTGCCTTCATCTATGTTCTTGGTCACCTCTTTAAAAACTCAAACAAATTTGTGAGGCACGATTCCCCACGCACAAAACCACTCTGACTATCGCTAATCAGTCCTTGCCTTTCCAAATGCACATAGATCCTGTCTCTCAGAATTCCCTCCAACAACTTATCCACCAGTAATGTCAGACTCACCCATTTGTAGTTCTCTGCGTTTTCCTTTCAGCCTTCCTTAAATAATGGCACAACATTAGCCACTCTCCAGTCTGCTGGACCTCACCCATGGTGGTTGATGATGCAAATATCTCTGCTAGGGGCCCAGCAATTTCTTTGCTAGATTCTCACAATGTCCTGGAATATTAGGTCCCAGGGATTTATCCACCTTTATGTGTTATAAGACCTTCAACACCTCCTGTTCAGTAATGTGGACTCTTTTCAAGACATCACTATTTATTTCCCTGAGTTCCCTAGTTTCCATGTCTTTCTCCACAGTAACTACTGATGCAAAATATTTGTTTAGGATCTCATCCATTCCCTGAGGTTCCCACATGGATTGACCTGTTGATCTTTAAGGGGCACTATCTGGTCCCTAGTTATTCTTTTGCTCTTAATATACTTGTAGAATTTCTTTGGATTCTCCTTAATCTTATCTGCTAAAGCTGTCTCATATCCCCTTTCACCTTCCTGATTTCCTTCTTAAGTGTACTCCTATACCAGTATACTCCTCAAGGGACTCACTTGATCCCAGATGCCTATATCTAACATATGCCTCCTACTTTTTCTTGACTAGACCCTCAATATCTCTCGTCATCTAGTGTTCCCAACTCCTGCCAGCCTTGCTCTTCCCACCAATAGGAACATGGTGTCCCTGAACTCTTGTTATCTTGGTTTTGGAAGCCTCCCACTTTCCAGATCTCCTTTTACGTGTGGACAGCCTCCCCAATCAAATTTTGAAAGTTCAGTTCAAATACCATCAAAATTGGCCTTGCCAATTTGGATTGGGGTATTGTCCATGATTACTAATCCATTTGAAAGGGGTTGTTCATCTAAAAAGTTTGATAAGCATTACGCTAGGTAATAGGCAATAGGAACAAGCAGAAATCACTAGATCAGTTCATTCATAAAAATAGCTACTGGAACACCTTTGAATGACCAACAAACACTAGGCAACCATAGTAAATGGGATGTAACCACGAGTCTACCTCAAAAAATGTGCATTTAGCCAATAGAACCATCAAATGTAGACATTGTGGGTTAGGGACCAAATGCAAAATAATCTATTGAAGTTGTGAATTGTTTTAAAACTAAATAAAATGGCACTTTAGTTGTCCAGTATTCCCTGCATAGTGTATCAGAGGACTTATTTTGTACAATGAATGCTCAGAAGTATGCTCCTGAATATAATTAGCTATAAGGAAGAGAATCATGCATTGGAACAGTTAAGGGCGCTTTGTGGATTCCTGGTAGCAGTAATGGTGTTTATGCTGAAGGAATCTTGGCTGACATGAATTTGGAAGAAAGCCAATGCCTCATGAGAACATGCAACTTGTGGAGCATCACTCAATGTGATAGTTTAATGTAAAGATTGAGAATAAAAACAGAAAATACTTGCATTTCTGCAGTGCCTTTTATACCTCAGTACTTCATAACGAAAGAAATACTTTGTAAAGTGCTGTCACAATTGTGGTGTTGGAAACACAGGTTTGCAAACAGCAAGGTCCCACAAACAGAAATGAGTTAGTGACCTGACAATCTGTTATTGTGATGTTGTTTAGGATACATAAGGTCCAGGACACCAGAGAGAACACCTGCTCTGCTTTGAAATATTACTCTGGGAACTTGTTAATGTCATGCTGAGAGGGTAGACAGGGTTTTGTTTTGATGTAAAATAAATCCGAAAGAACTGTGGATGCTGGAAATCAGGAATAAAACGAGAAACTACTGGAAAAGTTTAGCAGGCCTGGCAGCATCTGTGGAAAGAAATCAGAGTGAATGTTTCAGGTCCAGTGATCCTTCTTCTGATCAGTTCTGAGCAAGGGTCACTGGACCCGAAACGTTAATTCTGATTTCCGTCCACAGATACTGCCAGACCTGCTAAACTTTTCCAGCAGTTTCTGCCTCTGTTATTATTTAAATGTCTCATTCAAAGGGCAGTTAGATTGCTAGGACTTTAGAGGAATGAGAGGTGATCTAATTGAAACATACAAAATTTTTAAAAAGCTTGACAGAGTTGGTGTCAGGCGGATGTATTCCCTGGCTCAGGAGTCTAGAACTAAGGACTCCAGTCTCATAATGAAGGGCCAGCCATTTAGGACTAAAATGAAAGAAATTTCTTCACCTAAGCTATTATGAATCTTTGGAAATCTCTACTTTAGAGAACAGTGGGTGCATTCAAGAAAGGGAGAAATAAATTATTATGTGAAGAGGAATTGGGGATATGGGACGATGTGGGAAGATAGAGTTGAGGTATGATTACCCATAATCGTATTGATTGGGAGAGGGCATGTTTAAAGGGCCTATTTTTGCTTGTTTTGTTATGTTCTTATCATTTGGTTCTTTTCACAATTCTTTCTGATTGAGATACAGATCACACAAAGCTCAGTAATAAGTTCAGCCATTCCATTGGTTGATTCTTTCAGTAACAGTGCATTCTCTGGCTTATGAACATACAAAATAGGAGTAAGTAGGCAAGCGTGTGAAAGGTGCAGCAGAAACGGGTCCCTCAAGGCTGTGACAGTATTCAATAATGGCTAATCTGTTTGTGTTTTGAATTCTACATTCCCATCTACTCCTGATACCTGTGATTCCCTTGCCATACAAGAATCAATTCACCTCTGTCTTAACAATATTCAATGACTCTGCTTCTAACAACTTCTGGGACAGTGTTCCAGAGCCATACAATCTCTGAGAGAAAACAAATTCTCCTCATCTCTGCCCTATGAGGATAATGCCGAATTTTAAAACAGTGACCCCTAGTTCTGGACTCATCCACAAGAGGGAACATCCTTTCCATGACCACCTTGTGAAGACCATTTGGGAGCTTATGCACTTCGATCAAGTCACTCCTCATTCTTCTAAACTCTAGTGGAAAGCCCAGCCTGTCCAACATAACCTTGTAGGACAATCTACCAATTCCAGGTATCAATCTATTAAATCTCCTTGAACTGCCTCAGTGCATCAGATCATTCCTTATATAAGAAGACCAAAACTGTTACACACAGTATTTAACTAATGGTCTCACCAATACCATGTAGAATTGAAGCATATCATCCTTTTATATTTAATTCCTCTTGTAGTAAAGGATAACATCTCATTAGCCTTCTTGATAATGTGCTGTAGCTGCATACTAACTTTTTGTGAGTGTCTAATAAGCTGGAGCCTCATGAATTTTGAGTTAAAGATTGCAAGTTTGACTCCAATCCAAAATATGAATGCGCAGTCCATGCCAATTATTTAGTGCGACACCGAGGGAGTGGTGCATTGCCAGAGGTGTCAATATTTTAGATGAAACATTAGCTTGAAACACTGTCTGTCTCTTTTCATTTAGATGCAAGAGATCCTGTGGAATTATTTGAAGAAGAGGGTGTTCCCCCAATGCCTTTGCCAACATTGTTACCTCAACCAATACCCCAAATCATTTTCTCTAGTTGTCCATTTAAGTTGCCGCTTATGGGATCTTGATGTGCTACTGTTCAGCACCTCCGATGAACTTCAAAAGGAACTTCTGGCAGGGAGATGTGTGAAGGCATCCCATAAAACAGAATATCTTTCTTGTAAAATCTTGCTGTGTACAATTTGCCGGTTGAGTTTGCATATGTAGAATTATAATTAGGTTTTATTGTCATGTGTACTCAAGTACAGGGATACCAGAGTACAGTGAAAAGTTTACAATACCATCATTGACAGCACCATCTTAGGCACAATGTACCGAGGTAAAAAATCTTAGGTAAAATGTAGAAAAATAACGAAATAAGTTAGAAGTTCAATGTTACAGTTCTTCTCAGTACAATGTAGGAAGTAAGAAATAAAGTTATAAGTTCCAAATTAGAAACCCTCTTTAGCCGTGGGCCTGCAGTCGCTTCCCACTGGACTTTCCCCTCTCGTGCTGGATTCCATTTCTCTCCTGTGCTAGGCTCCATCTCTCCCCGTGCTGGGCTGCATCCCTCTCCCATGCTGCACTCCATCTCTCTCACTCTGGGCTACATCTCTCCCCTGTGCTGAGCTCCGTCTCTCCCTTGCGCTGGGCTCTGCCTTTCACCCGCTCTGAGCTCGATTCCCCCTCTGCAATGAGCTTGATCTCTCAAATGCACTGGGCTCGATCTCTCCCCCACGCTGGGCTTGATCTCCCTCTACACTGAGCTGAATCCCCCTCTGTATTGAGCTTGATCTCTCCCCCGTGCTGAGCTCAGTCTCTCCCCCATGCTGGGCTCCATCTCTCCATGCGCTGAAGCCCATCTCTTCCAGCACTGGACTGCATTCCTCCCAGCTTTGGGCTCCATCTCTCTAACGCACTGGGCTGGATCTCTCCTGAGCTGGACTGGATCTCTCCTGAGCTGGATCGATCTCCCCCCTGCACTGGGCTTGATCTTTCCCATGGGCTCGATCTCTCCCCCACGCTGAACACGATGTTTCCCCGAAGCTGAATGTGATCTCCCTCCTGCACTGGGCTTGATCTCTCGATCCCTGCATCTCCACACTGCCATCTCGCCGCTGACTGCCATCTGGGCTCACTATGCCTTGCCATAGGCCACCAGAGTCCTGTTTGTGTGCTGCTGTGGGCCCCCAGCCACTTCCATGACGCCACCGACAGCCAGAGTTCTACCTGGGCACACCAACTGCCTCATAGCCAACTGCCAAAGTCTCTGCTCTGGGTCTTCAACTGCTGCTATCCTTGCCGTTGCCTCTATGACTGAGCTCCCTCCAGAAGATAAGTAGGGAAGAAAAAACTAAGAGAAAGATGAAAAAAGCGAGAAAGGCTCAGGGTTTGTAGCCCGGCTCCACTGCCATCTTGCTCCCTTTTAAGAAGGGATAATTCTTAACAGTAAATTCTATGTTTTGAAGAATATTGAATTGGATCGCAGAAGTTCTTCGTTTCGAGCTGGATGTTGTTTGGAGCTAATTCTGAACAAGAAGCATGGTTCTTCAACAAATATATTCGGAACTTGACCAGTGATGCTGAAAAAGTCCATACCTACACACCTTTTAAACTTGGTTACTGAATGAAAATCTGCTTCCACTATCCTGACTGGGATCACTTTTAAACTGTTGGAGGTTATTATCTGTCTGTTGATAAATATGAAAGAAAGAACATGCAACATTTATATAAAACCTTTTTGACTACAGGACATCCAAAGCCGATTAAGTGTTTTGAATTAAAGATATAGTTATTAATATTCACAGGAAGGCCTCCAGTAAGTAAGGTGATAGTTTTTCTAGCTGGTTTAGGATAAATATCAGCCAAGACTCACAGGAAGAGATGTTCTGCTGTTCTTTGAAGGAGTACCATTGGAATTTTTACATTGTCCTGACTCACTGGAGTTATGTGAAGGAAGTCAAGCACCAGTATTTCTAGAGTTGTCACAAATGTGAAACAATTTAATCAAACTCTCCAAAGTCCCTAATTTACCTGGTTTCTGTACTTAACAAGGAAATAACTTCATTATGAACAAATTGTCTTTAACCAAAGGCAATTAGGAAATATGAATTACTAATTTTTAAACTCTACAACTTTTCGCTTCTTAAATTCTCCCCTTCACAATCAGGCAGACAAACAAAGACAGGAATGACATGGATATTAAGAGTCAAAAAGAGAAAAGAAATTAAGAGAAACACAGCTTGAAAGCGCCAGTCTGGTCCACAAGATTTGACAAGTTGCTTTCTTTCTATTTCATTCAATTCTTTATTAGTTCTTTGCTGTTGACACAAGATTCATTGCATAGTGACGCTCTCTTTCATTTACTTGATTGAAAATTCATCCTTTAGCAATCTTTAATGGCATTTTATCTTCCTTTAATAGGGGATTTACAGAAAAATAGTATTGGAAGACAGCTAGATATTATTGGAGACTTTCCAGTACCTTCACACAAGAGAGAGAGAGAGACAGAGAGAGAGAGAAAGAGAGAGAGAATATTTGACACTTTCTCTTTTCAGGCTTGGTGGATCTCTGCTGCACTGCTCCCACATAAGCCATGATCACCTGGTCAGGAGCCAATTGGAACCTTGTTGTCAAGCGTTTTCCTCCTAAGTTTGAAATCCATTGGCTCCACATGCTTGTTGCTCTCATTGAGAGCCATGGAAATTGTATATAATTCACAGAATTTGATTTAAACTGCAGCCATCTCTATAGAATCTCCTTTGTTTAAAGCAGTATCTTGCTTATTTCATTCACAGTCCAAAAACAAAGGAAAATGTAATCTTTACAAAATCCACCTTTGAATGACATATGGTGCATTGGTGTAATGTTAATTGGATTAGGATTCATGTTTGCATTGATAAAGGTACATACAGACCATACAAATTTGAGTGATGAGTTGAGCTGTTCCTGTGGCTGGTTCTACTAATTAAACCCAGCCTCTAGGCAATAAAGATGAGAACAAAGAATTTGCTAGACAACACATTTTTAAATAAATTGTTCAACCCTAAAAAAAATGATGACATTCTTATGTGGAATCAAGGAGCTTCATTTGAGAATATAAACACCACAGTCTGGGCTGATTATTCAATGTAACACCAAAGGAAGTGATACAGGTATTATCTTGTAGGTGAAATATAATATTGAGCCCCTGCCTATCCTTGTTCATTTTAAACATACAAGCTCCTGTGAAAGTATTTAGCAAAATGGGTGTTAATCTAATGTTCTTGCCAACATTCCTTCCTCAAACAACACTCCTAAACAGAATTCCCCTACAATTCTTTGAAACAACACCATGTTTATTTCCATCTTGAGAGAGTAGATGGATTGTTGGTTTTTGCATAGCAATCACAGGAGTACACTTGTCCATGGCAAGAACTTGCATGTTTTTTTAATTCACTGGGTGAGGGCATTGCTGGCTAGGCCAGCATTTATAACCCACCCGACAGGGCAGTTAAGAGTCAACCACATTGCTGTGTCTCTGGAGTCACATTTGGGCCAGATCAGGTAAGGATGGCAGATTTCCTTCCATAAAGGACATTAGTTCACATTAGTGAACCAAATAGGTTTTTCTTAAAATCGGTAATGTATTTGTAGCCATCATTAGACTCTTAATTCCAGATTTTTTTCATTGAATTCAAATTTCACCATCTGCTGGGTCCCCAAAACATTACTTGGGTCTCTGGATTAACAGTCCAGAAATAATGCCACTAGGCCATCGTCTCTCTCATGTGGAGTCTTTTCATGAGGGTGGCTTTTGCATTGTAGCTACCACACATTTCTGGCTGACCCCAGAATCTTTGCTGTCTTGTCACACGCTATTGATTCATCAGAAAGATTTGTAGATTGATAGCCAGCTTAGTTGGCCATGATATGGCACGCCTTTTGCGGCTGTCAAATCCTGAGCTGTGGTTTGAATCATGATGGAATGATTTGAAATGGATACTCAAGAGGTCAGTTTTACATAGAACATGGCAAAACCCTGGAAAAGCTAGGAAGTCACCATTTTAATTGTTAAAAAACAATAAAACCTCAGTAAGTAGTACAGAGAGGCAATATTGCAAAAAAACAGAATTGAAGAGTTTGAAAGCAGTAAATCATTACAGAACAGCCGTTAATTGATTTAAAAGGTTTTGGAAAAATTTAGTATAATCTTTGCACAAAATAGAGATTAAAAAACAGTCAAACAAAGAAAATACTGTAGAGTCTAATAAATACTACAGTTACATTCTAAAGCGGCATTGATGAATGCGGGAATATAAATTTAAAGAATAGCAGATTAAAAGCAGTATTTACAGATGCTAATTTAAAACAGTATTACAGTCATATGAATTAATAACTGGATTAAAAAGGAATTAAAGGTGCAATGAGTTAGTGTCAAAGCTGTGGAACAGCAAATTCTCTCAGGTATAGATAATGTGCAGCCCATGATAAAAGAATACGACATCTGTAAGTCTGTAAATCAATTCCAGAAGATATGCAGAATTGGATCTTAGTTATAAAGCTTCAATAAAGGAGGAAGCTACACACTCAGAGACTTCAATATGGTTGAACAATTTTCTTTTGAACAGATAACTGAGGCAGTCATAGGGGAAATATGTGATCACAACTATCCATTGTTACGTTAATGGATATACTCTTAGTTTAAAACTCAATGCAAGCACTCCTGTCATTATTCTATCCAAGCAGATACAACAGCTGAAGAATCAGAGATTACAGCCTATGAAGGTGACATTAAATGGTGCAGGTTGAATAACGGTCCAGAGCATAAGAATGCTATAAGTTACATTGAATCGCAAAACAATATAAGGGAGTTGAAAATGTGTGTGATTCACAATCGAAAATCTTTGCTTTAATCCCGCATGTGTATCTCAATCGCAACTTCTTTAAAAGGGCAGAAAAAGTCCCATTATTTCTAAGAGAGCAATTATTTCAGAAGGATATCGTTGTTGACTTACCAGTCAAGAGCACCCATTGGAAGATTTCATTTGTCTTCCTAGACCTATGGCAAAAACTAAAAGTCGAAAGAATCTGTAAAGATTCTCTAGGGTGTCATGTTTCATATGGCTGAGAAGAAGCAGTAGCCAGAAAACCAAGAGGAACTTAATCAACTTTAACAAGCACAAAACAGTGACCAAGAATGTGCTACCATTCGCCAGTGATGTATTGAAGGATGTCCAGTGAGTTGGCCAAGAGCATATACCTTGAGTGCCAACAGTGTTTCACAATCCTGTATGACTCACCAGTGTATGTCATAAAACTAGTTATTCCAGCTTCCCTAGGGAATATGTATTGGAAAGGATACACTGGGGACAATTCTACAGCCAGGGCGCAATCAGTGATGTGCAGGACAGAAATATCAAATGAGACTGAAGATCTCATAGCTTATTGCAAAATCTGTGATTATGTAGAATTGTCAGGTCAGGAATAAGAAATACCTGATTTAAGCAACCAGAATACTGCATTAAAAGGAACTGCTCAAGCAGAAAAGTATTGTCTGGTCCAAACTTCCAGGGTGTTACGAGGAAGAATATACTTATTTCAACAGAACAATTGTCTTCCATGATGGACATTCTCAAGGTTAAAGGTCTCCCAATGATATTATGGGGCAACTGCCTGAATTAGCAGGGAAGTACTGCTCTGCAAAAGGAATTCAGGAGATTAAAGGCCTTCCAGGTAAGGTAATAGACTAACAACAAGGTTTACTAGAAAATATGTCATACATGAAGGTCATCCCAGAGATATAGGTTCCTCTGACAGAGAAATGTTCTGTCCATCAGAATTAAGTTCAACAGTGTTGAAGTGTTATTCATCCCAGTCTGAAGAAAATGCATTATAGGAAAATTGTGGAGCCTCCAGACCAGCATTGGGTCTAATTTTCTTACTGCCTTCAAGGTCCATGCACAGCAGTAACTTCCAGAAATGACACAGTATCACAGTATAGATGAAGGAAGATTAGTGGCAGCAAACTACCTCAAACAACTCTTGCATTGTTCCACGTATTGGCAGACGTGGCATATACCACAAGATATCAGCAGTGGCAATTAGAGCAAATACCAGAGGAGTGATTCTGATCATACGTGACACAATTTTTTAGATTTTGTATGGTGTTATACCATGATTTTTCTACATCTTACTCAAATGTTTATCTCTTAAATTCCTTCTGAACAGGAGTTGTCAGTTCTGGTTGAACATATTCCTGGCATTTTCATCACTTGACCTCCTGTCCCTAACTGCCCTGCCCAGTCAAACAACATTTTTGTTCCATTTTTCAATATTTTATAACCCATAAATGAAAAACAAGTTGCATGATGTTCCCATGATCTTCTCCCAAGTTTTCTTGCAACAGTGTTCATGGGATTAATGTTTATTTCTTGGCGACTTCAAGACAATCCCTAAGGGTTGGTAACTTTTTCTCTGAAGGTATTTAGTCAGGCACTGAGCTGTGTTAAACAGCAGTTTAAGCAGAAGGTCCTTGATCATTGCCTGAGGGTAACTAGGGAGGGGCAATAAATGTTGAAATTATATCTTGGATAAATGAAAAACAACAAAAAGCTCATTCTGGTATCAATGTGCTTGTGCAATCATTTGGGCAGAGTTGTGAGCACACAGCAAATTGGAACCAGATCCAGCTGCTGTGTTGCCAGAACATAGGCCCAATCACCAAATTAATGCAGGAAACAGAACAAGGCAATCATACAAACAGAGGTAACCAGTACCAATCTCCTGAATACATGACCAAAACAAAAAATAAGGCAGTGGAACGTTTCCTACAGAACCTGACTGCGAGGCATAAGTTGCCTAACTTCTGATCCTGACTCTTGTCATCGAGAGAGAGAGAGAGAGAGGACATGTTAGACAATCCAGTCTGGACTAGACGATCAGATACTGGGTCTCTTTGGGACATTCTCTGCTTATTCTCATCACAACTTGCTGTTCAAAATCAAGCTGTACTTCCTGATTTTTATTTGAAATGACACATCCTCTGCTGATCTCTTACACATCTGCACGGAATGTACTGCTAAAGCCTATGTGTACTTGGGTGGTCAGCTGACTGATCTTAGCAAGAAATATGGTTTCTATATTTTTAATGTGAAAATAATAAAAATATGTCTAACGCTGTTGAAACCTCTCATCACCTCTAAAAATACTGACATTCCTGGGGACCACCTGTGAACAGTGACATGCTCCCAGAGACCTCCAGTAAATATTGATACATGTCCAGAGGCTTCCTACAAATAGTGGCACCCTCCTGGTGACTAGCTGTAAATACTAAAACTCCCAGGGACCCACTCTAAATACAGACACTTCCAGCAACCTTCTAGAAATATTTACACTTCCGGGGACCCCTGTAAATATTAACATTTTTGAAGACTCACTGCCGACACTTTTGGGGATCCCCTGTACTATCGACATTCCTGGAGACGCATAGAATCATAGAATCCCTACCATGCAGAACAAGGCCATTTGGTCCATTAAGTCTACACCGACCCTCCAAAGTGCGTCCCATCTATCACCCCCTCCCCCCACCCCATTTCCATAACCCTGCATGGGGTTTTTACCACGGCTAACCCACCTAACCTGCACATCTTTGGACTGTGGGAGGAAAGTGGAGCACCTGGAGGAAATGCACACAGACATGAGGAGAATGTGCAAACTCCACACAGACAGTCACCCAAGGCTGAACCGAACCCAGGTCACTTGCACTGTGAGGCAGCAGTTCTAACCACCATGCCAAACCCTTTAAAGACAGATAAACCTCGACAAAGACCACCTGTAACCAACTACTGGGGAACCCCATTAAAACACAGCATTGGCAGAGATGGGATCAGCATTGAGATATCCTGCCCTTATTCTCAGGTATAGGAGAATTCTTTCAGCCTTCAGCATGAAGAAACTATTAATGCATTACTCTGGATTTCAAAATAGGCTCAGAGGTGAAACAGTGATACCTACGACTGATGGCTAAGTGATGAGGGATGTTCTCTGAAACACAGTTGCAGGTGTAACAAGAAATAGTAGCAGTGGATCATTGAGATTTAATATGAGTGGGAACAAGATTTCGCCAGTTTATGTAGGAACTGTTCAATTGTAATCTGATTGTGAATGAGGAAGGAAATAGATATTAGGCTCCATGCACAATCAATGGACCTTTGATGCAGATTTTGAAAATCCTTGCTGTCCCAGGCCAATATAGCATCGGATTTGAACACAGCAGCACACTTCACCTTTAGCTGAATCCTGTGAACAAGTGATTTTTGGAACTGTCTTAGGTCTGCAGCTCAGTATTTAGACAGCCAGGAATCAGGGGAACTGTCAAGTCTGGGGAAGAGATACAATTAGTAGTTGGGATGGAATCATCTGCCTGGAAAATCTCCTGGGGCAGGCCAGAATGGGATTTGGGATTATAGAGATGTAGTGGAGGGGTAGTGGGATTTATGTCCTGACTTAACAAAGTGTAGAGCTGGATGAACACAGCAGGCCAGGCAGCATCAGAGGAGCAGGAAAGCTGACGTTTCAGGTCTGGACCCTTCTTCAGAAAATTCAGAAAAGGGTCCAGACCCGAAACATCAGCTTTCCTGTTCCTCTGATGCTGCCTGGCCTGCTGTGTTCATCCAGCTCTACACCTTGTTATCTCAGACTCCAGCATCGGCAGTTCCTACTATCTCTATGCCCTGGATTTATGTTCTTGCTCTGACATAGATATACATAGAGTTCCATTCTTTTCAAAATAGCTTCTGCAGGACCTACCTATACACCTTACATTTTCTATTGTCCCAAAATTGGGTCACGGTTTTCTGTTAGTGTGGGTACTTAAGTGAATGATTTTCATTTAGCTGTCCCATAGCTTTCTTACAGAAAGAGCAGAGGAATTTCCTTTAACCCATTTCAAGATTTCCATACTCATAGTGATCGTAGGAATTCTGTCCTTTGCAGAAAACTAGCTTCCTTAACTGTTTCTGATGCAAATATGTGTTTTGTAGCTAACAAGAAAATAATGAGAATCTGGGGCAGGTGTTATTAAAAAGAATTCAAATGCCAGACCTGATTACAGGCATAATGCTCCATCCCTGTTCTGTAGAATCACTACTTTTGAGGAGTATTTCAAAGTGGAGAGAAGAGGTAGTGAGGAAGAGAGGCTTAGGTAGGGAAATCTAGAGCTTCAGCCCTAGGTGGCAGAAGGCATAGGCACCAATGGAGAAGCGATTAAAACTGGGGAAATTCAACAGGCCTGATTTGGAGGAACACAAATCACAGAGGGTTGCGAGGCTGGAAGAGATTGCAGAGATAAGGAGGTGTAAGGCTACGGAGGGTTTGAAAACTAGAAGTGAATTTTAAAATTGAGGCGTTTCCAGAAGGTGAATTTTGTAGGTTCTTATTACCAGCAACTTGTGACTAGCAATCATGGTAGTTTACTAGCATCAATTCTCCTTTTTCTGTTGAGTCTGAGGATATGTCTAATTATTAGTGGTGAAAATAAACCATAATAGAGTCTTAACAAGAAGATGCACTTGTCTTACATAAGGTAATATTTATTGTCTGACAAAAATGGGTACAATTAACATTAACTTGTTAGATATAATCAAAAGCTGTTATGACACATCTGTCTTCTTTGGGACCTCATGCATGACTGACGGCTTGTACACCCAAAGACTGTGATATTATCAGGTTGGATGGAGTTAGTGCAAGTTCAATGTTAATGCCTTCCAAATCATGACCTTTTGCAAAAATAAGGAATGAAGGATTTATCTCAAAAGAAGCTTAATTCACTGCCCTTCGGTAATGTCTGCGTTTTAATGCTGTGTGCGATTTAATGTTGTAGTGGTCTGTCTCCCAATACAGGTTGCACATTCTTACTGCATGGGCTTTTCCTGCTTGAATTAAATTTGGTGGCATTTCTTCTGCAGCAAATGTTGGATTTTGAATTTATTGAGGAATAGCAGCACAGACTACAGCTGCAAACTATAGAGGCCAATTAGAAAGTACTTGTCTCCTGTTTGCCAGCAGAAAATTGAGACGAGCAATCAGTTCTGGTTGGCCCATCATGGGGCCCAATAAGCTTAATTTCTATTGTTTACTGTATTGTAGCTGTCTACTACATGATTTCCCTCCCTCCCCCAACCTATACCCACTGTTTAGTTCTAACTACTAGGTTGGACAAAATCCTGACGTCTTGTTTGAGACACAATTGTAAAGGATGTTGACAAAGACTTAAGTACAGTGTTTATTCTACCTCAGTATCTTTAATAGATAGTCTGCTATTTATTATGTAGACATAGGCACCATCTCTGCTCATTCACTCTCAGGAACTCTTTAACCCCAACTTAATTTTTTGCCTTACGTTAGTAAACTGAAGCTTTGTGTTACCTGATCCCAACTTCTCTGATTTAGGTTGTTGTTTGATCAACCTTAGTGGTTACTTTTGCAATTTTGATCTAGCCAAAAGGCAAAAAGACAGAGTCTTATATTGGTAAAGGGCAAAAACAAGACTGATATCAAGAATGACCTCGTCAGTCAAAGAATGATCAGGATTGTGCTTAGTGTAGAGGAATCAAAATTGCTGGAACTGTCCAGGTGATAGCTACTTGTTGTGATATTGGTTTTGGAGTTTTTATGCAAGGATTAATCAGATGAGCTGAGTGACCATCTTTGAACTATATCTGTCTTTCTCATCCTTATATTGCACTGTGGGTTTTCTCCCAGAGATAACAATAACAGCATTTGGCTTCTTATTTTTCTCAGATGCAATCTTATGCCTGCCAAATTGAGGGATATCAGTGGTGAGGAAGTAAAACCCTTACTTTGTCAACATTGAATCAGGTCTAGCAATTGGTGAGATATGGAGTAAAGCTCCTCTAAATGTGGCCGTAAGCTCCATGAGGCCTCAGATCAGTTTACCATGCCTGCCTGTGTAAGCTCTGAGAACGATTGCCAACTAAACACCAGCTTGTGCAGCTTTGCACAGTGCGCTCACGTCTACTGGGAGCTGGGTTCAGACTGATCAAACCCGCTACACTTAGGAACATTTGTTCTCTAGGAAGGTTTTTGTCAGGTTCAATGTCTTTGCATTTAACTGAGGACATAACCTGAACAACACTCCCTGAACTCAGTTTATGGGAAACATCAACTGCATGCATTGAGCATCCTAACTTCAATTTAGGAATGCCTCAACAGGGATGTTTGCTGTACTTCAAGAGTAGTCAGTATGACGGTCATCTTAATTACTGTCATAGTGAGATTGGGTTGGAGGACAAATCACCAATGCTTGGGGAAGCACCACAAGTTAATTAATGATCTACTGCTGATGACTTGGCTGGTATCAGGGATCTGACCTGGAAGGGGTTAGAATTCATTTGTGACAGTAGTAGGCCACATCATTGTGTCCCAAACAGGCATTTGGCCATCATTTCACTCCAAACCTCAGCTAGCTGTCTGCCTGGAGCCCAGGTGGAGGACTAAACTAATGGACCTTCAATGGGTATAATTTATTTTCTTGTTCATAAGCGTCATTTGCAAGTGATTAAAAATAAATAAGTGTTGAAGTTGCTGAAGGATAGGGTAATTGAGTAATTATAAGAAACGTAGTGTGGAAGACCGACAGAAATGGCGCTCTAAGAGGTTCAAAGGGACTCATAGCTGCAGAGCCCTCTGCTACAGAACGTTTGATGTTCCATGCCTGGCTGAGAAAGGTTTTCTGCAGAGACCAGCACCATGCTTGGGAGAAAGACTGAATAAATAAATATGCTGATGGCTGAGCCGTCGTCATGGTGCAATTAGTGACTAGTTTTACACTCGGCAGATGCACTCGTGCACATCCTCAGTTTAAACATAAGGATACTGCCAGTTTATTTGAGGATGGTGCTCAGCTTAGGTTTGCCGGCCCTTCAGGATTGTGCCAGAGTCTCCAGGAATTAAAGATTGATCTTTAATTAAAGATAATGTCATGAGCAAAGCCCTGGAAAAAAAATCATTATATGTTCCAAAAGTATTTTTTACATATTACAGCAGCAATCAAAATGACCCTGATGCTATTTCAAATGACTTGAGTGTTTCATATTATTGATTAATATATCCATGCAGCAACAGTATTACAAACACAAACAGCCCTTTCCAAGCCTCTTAACTCACAGGCTTCAAATAGGGAGATCAAGTAAGAAAATTGGGAACAAATTGATATGATTTTCCTGGACTTCAAGGACCAGACTGCCAATTCCTGTGTCCAAAGTGTTGGGAGTATTTGGAACAAGAGGAGAATATTCACTCTTTTGGGTTTGCTTTGCCATTCAATTAGATCATGGCTGCTCTGTATCTCAGCACCATTTATCTTTGCTCTATATCTCTCAATATCCTTATCCAACAAAAAAAAACTGTCCAGCTAAGTCTTGAATGCTCCATAATATCCCCCCAGCTGTTGGAGGAGAGAACTCCATGACCCTTTCATGAGAAAGACCATCCTGCACTCGGGAACCCACTACCTCGTGGGATGCCCTATCCCATACACCCAAATATTAGTTACACACTGAACCAAGCAGAATCTTATGACCTGATGTCCTTGAACTAAGGGAAGGACAATGGCTTCCTGATTTTACTTTTGAACGTCCTAACTCTAATTTTAAGATTATGGCACTTTTCTTGAATTCCCCTATCAGAGGCAATAGCTTCTCCTTATGTTCTCTGCTATTTCCTTTCAATATTTGAAAATTCACCCCTCAGATTTCAAATGTAAAAAATAAAGTCACCATAGTCCTACTGACCCATAGGGCTGCTCTCTCATTAGAGAGAGGTGACTGATGATGGTTTAACCTGAGGGTCACCACACCTCAGGCAAGGGGAGAGTTTGAGAAGGATAGTCCTTCATGGTAACCTCAGCTGATGTGGAGATTGAACCCACACTGTTTGTGTTACACTGCATTGCAAACCAGCTGTCTAGCCACCTGGGCCGACTGACTCTCCCCCCACCATTTCCTCATTAAGGAGCTTCCTAAGTCACTTAAAGTTATTTTTTGGAACCTGGTTTAGGCATTCATTGTCATTCAACATTAAGCTGAATTTAAAATAAAGTGTGATTTAAAACCGCCTTTTATACAGGAGTTTAACCACTGCTTACAAATTCCATCTTGCAGACTCCTGGCGAATGCAGTCTGGATCTAACTGATTGTCTAATTGCTACATTGTCAAACACTGATTGTTTAGAAAATGACTCTAAATTACATGCTCAAACTGATTATGAAATGTCAACACTTAAGACAGGAAATGCCTTTAAATGTTTTTACTATATCATTACAGCAAACATACTACACAGAATTCTTCCATATTTCCCATGAGATACCTCTGACTCGCTTCCCCCCAAAACACAGGTTCACACAAATCAGAAAACAACAACTGGCATTTATATTGCACCCCTTCCATAACACAGTATCCAGAGGCATTTTACAGAAGTGTCATCAAACAAAATTTTACAGTAAGCCATATAAGGAAATATTAGAGATAAGTTACAAAATACTGATTGTCACAGTTTGTTGGGTCAAACACCACTGCCAGTATGATATGGTTTGGGTTAATGCTTGCATTTTAGTCCATGTTACATGTACCACAAAGGCTGGATTCATTTTGACACAGATTTTTGACACTTATTACTGATGCTAACCATTTACACCATTGTAAGATCTCAGAATTACACATAGTCTAGTTCTGTGCTTACTGATGTCGTAGTGCATTATATGACGGTAGCACTACACATACTTGCTTGACTGATCCCATTACACTGTACTGTGAAGGTGAGACAAGGACCTTGATACTGGAATGTCACACACTTTGATGTTATCTAACTGCTTTAAAGGTACATTGCGTTACTGGTCTGGAATCTATGCAGCACGGGAGTCCCTAATTTATGAATGCTTGTACTTTAGAATGCTCGTACTTATGAACAAGATCTTATACAAGGTTCTAATTTTAAAGATCTGACATACAAATATTTCCTGTACTTAAGAAACAGCTCCTTTATAGTGTCCTGCGTTGTGTTCCAACTTGAGTACAAATCGACTTGCGAACCAGCTCCAGAACACCACCTGGAGACTGCCTGTAATACAAGCCTGGTAATACTCTGAAGGTCAAATAGCATCTTTGGACGGAGAAACAGAGATAACATCTCAGGTCAATGACCTTTGATCTAAACTATTGATAGGTCATGATCTCTCTCCACTGTTGCTGCCTGACCTGCTGAATGTTGGCCTAATTTTTTTTGCATTTATTGCAGATTTCAGTTACATTATAAAAGTGATGAGAAAGCCCGTGTACTATCTACTTATAGTTGGGGGAAGGGTCTGCTGTCAATCCTTCTTCCTGTGCTGGTCTAGAGCTTTCTAGTAGACTGTGGTGAACCACTGATTAGTCTGAGCAGAATATTTTCTTAGACAACAGCATACAGTTTATTACATTTGAGTAACAATATATTGGCTACATTAACAGTAAGGCATATTAACTATTACCAATAAGAAGTAAATAAGACACATGTGTCCCCATTGGGAGACTGGGCCAGGCTCCCAATTGAATTTCCTCCAATTGCCTAATGCTCCATCTATTGGCTGCATTAAATATCATTTTGCATGGAGTTCACTTTAGCTCAGATTTGCATTTTAATTTTCGTTATTTCATACACGTGTTGCATTTTGCTTTTGTAGGGAAAGGAGGAAGTGAGAGGTGGAGAGATTTATGGAGGGCTATCTAGAACCCAGGCAGTTGAAGGGACAGCTGACAATTGTGGAGGAATGAAAACTGAGGATGTGCTAGAGACCAGAATTAAGAGGAGCACAGTTATCTTGGAGCATTGTAAGGCTAAACACTTCATACGGACCAAGTTCAGTATCTTTTTGTCATCATTTTTGTAAGTATGGTATACTTGGTGGGACAGAAACTCCTACCTTCTCTGGGAAGTGTCATATCTGATCAATGTAATCAAAGTCAAATGAGCCACAACCTTTACTCACAGGCCCTTTAACTGCCCCATGTCAGTTCCATTGAGCTGAACATCTAGAATTGCAGTGTTGCAAAGTCCTGGAGAAATTTACAGCACAAAAGAAGGCCATTCAGCTCATCAAAACTGGGTCAGCCATCTACCAGAGGGATCCACTAGCCCCACTCCTTTACCCTTATTATGCTTAAAGTTATATTTAATGTTATCCACTTTCTTCTTTAAAGCTATGGCGGATTCTGCTACCGGTGAGACATTCTGTGCCTTAGCTGTTGCTGAAAGAGTTACACTTTCAGCCTCATATGGAGATTGTGGGATCAAGAGACTTGAGCAAATAATCTAGACTGACAAGTGAAGAGAAATACTGAGGCACTGTCAGAAGTGTGACATGGTTGGGATGTCCTGATGTTGTGAAAGGCATCATATAAAATCAAGTCTCTTTTTCCTGTGAGCAGATCAGGGCACCAAATCACAGGAGGGAAGTTTTGGCCCTGGAGGAAGTTCAACACAGGTTTACAAGGATTTCAGAGATTAAGTTATGAGGAGAGATTAGACAAATTAGACCTTTATTCTTTAAAATTTAGAATATTAAGGGGTGATCTAATCAAAGTTTTCAGCATATTAACAGGGAAAGACAGGGTAGATAAAGATAAATGATTTCCACTGTTTGGAGATTCCAAATCCAGTGGGTACAGTATCAGAATTGGAGTCAGGCCATTCAGGAGAGATGTTAGAAAATATTTCTACAAGCAATGAGCAGTGGAAGTTTTGAACTCCCTTCCTCAAATGGCGGTCGCTGCTAATTCAGTTGTTAAATTTAAATCTGAGATGAACAATTTTTTATTCAGTAAGGATATGAAAGGATATGAGCCCAAAGCAGGCATATGAGTTAGATCACGCATCAGCCTTGATCTTATTAAATGGTAGAGCAGGCTCGAGGGGCTGAATGGCCTATTCCTGTTCCTATGTTTCACTGTTTTTTGTAAGAAAAATATCATCCCAACGTCCCTTTTGGCCTCAGTGCAAATAATTTTTAAGATTTACTTGATCAAAGTCCAACGTTATTTTCAACACCTCTATCTGACCTTTTAGCCTTATTTATTCAATGAAAATACCCATGTTTCTCTTTGACTTGCTATTTAAACAAAACACCTTCTCCCTGTGGTCATTTTAATGAATCTCTTTGGCACACATTGTATGACCATAACATCTTTCCTAAAGTGTGGTCCCAAGAATGTTTGCAGTAGTCTAACTTCAGCATTTTACACTGTGTTTTTTATTTTCTCACCAAGTTCCCTCTATGCATGGACTGATGCTAAATGGAAAACAAGTCTGGCTTAACCCTGTTGAAGTTGTTACAGGCCTGGGCTAAATGGGTACTAATCCATAACAGATCCAGGAATGGGTGACGTGGGTAGAAGTTATTTGGTTTCTCATTGAATCATTCCTTCCATTATTAGCAGGAATATTGGTTGGGACGGTAAGGTCGCCAATCCCTTTTTTGAGCCTAGCCTAAAAATAATGCCGCTACCCACATGCAGAGAGCTTTAGAAGGTTGCATCCTTAAAGCTCTGTGTTAACCCTTTATTGACCAGGGGTGGGGGCTGGGGGCTGTGTGGGGAAGGGAGGGTAGGGATGGAGTCCACAGCCATTGCAGAACTTGGTTCAGAGCCTGTGAACTCTTGTTTCTTTTGCACAAATAGTCAGCCACTAATCTGCATTAATTTAGAGTTTGTTTACACAGGCTCTATCCTGCTATTCCCAGCTTCCATTCCTTCTGCCAATTACAATCACACAATAATCCACATTCTCTGAAACTGTTCAGTTCAAGAGATACATCCCAGGAATGTTAGCTGTGATGTGACATAGATTTACTAAAATCATACCAAAGGTTAAAGGTTAAATTATACCGGAAAGTTGCATAATTATGACTTATATTCTCTTGTATTTAGAAAGTTGAGGAGCAATCAGTTAAGATATTTAAGATGTTTCAATAGTATGTATAGAGATTTCATCAACAATGACTTAACACCTTTAGTGTATTAAGATGTCCAATACACTTTACCTCACAGGATCGTTGTCAAAAAAAAATGACACTGAGCCACACAAGGGAGATATTAGGTTCAGTGACCAAAATCTTGGTCAATCCCATAGGCTTTAAAGAACATTTTAAAGGAAGGGAGAGAGGTAGAGATGAGGAGAGATTTACAGAGAGTCAGATATAACACTAAGGTTGCTAGGGAGAGGGACTGAGCTTGTGGCTATGGAATGGATCTTCTAGGACAGGCCAAAAGCATTTTGAGAAAATTTCTGCTCAGCAAGCATAAGGATGTCAGACAAGCAGTATGACAAATCAGATAGTGGAGGGGTTAACGGGGTGCTGTATTCCAATGCCGTATTCATGGATTGAAAAGCCATGGTGTGAATGCATAGATCCTGAAATGGTGTGAACTATTCCCAGCTACCTGGACTCCAGCTGTGTCTCTAGTTATTGAGATCAATATTGATGCCTTGAAGTGTGCTTGATTCCATCTGGTGTGGTACTGAGCCACATGACCCGAGGGCCCAATACTGAGACTACAACACCAGGAGAGCTGCAGCTTGCCTTACCACCTGGGTGAGGGAATGAAAAATCCATCAGCACCTCAACAAATTGAGTGGCACATGAAGTGGCGCCCAGAATGAGAGCAGCTAACTGAGCACAAACCAGGAGTTGGAGCCAGGACTTTCTTGGTCTGCAACTCTTCAACAAGGTTATTGGACAGGGGGAAGGTTGTGAGGCGGAATTTCTAGCTTGCAAGCGATCAATCCCTATGTATAAAAGGAGAATTGAAGACAGTATTGCAGAGAAACCGGCTGCAGCTGGACATCTCCACTGTAATTTGACAACAATTATGTTTCAAAAATCAAAGCGACCACATCAAAGGGCCTGATCCTACAAATAGATTGCAGTCAACCTGTCCTTAGCCGTCACATATTTTAAACTTTGATGCTTGTAATTGTTTTCCTTGATGGGGTCTGTGTGATGTGACAAGCTTGTTAGCTCCTACCCCTCTTGCTTATTGGGTGCAGCCTCTAACAAAATAACAGTGACCAACAATTGTCTACCCACCTTGGGAGTGGGGGAGAGAGGAGAAGTTATGGGAGTTTCTTTAGGGTGACGTAGAATGATGTGAAGTCTCAAAGGCAGATTGGATAACCCTCTGCTTGAGCGAAGTAAGTGGCAGAGCCAGTGGGTAAAGCGTTTGTCCCAATGGGTGGGTTAATCTTGTGAAACTGTGAATAAACACATTTGTAATCATCAGTTTGGCTTGCTGGGTAGCTGCCTTATCCCTGAGTCAGAAAGTTATGGAGGGGCTAGTCAATATATTTAGGCATCAGAACACAGCAGGTCAGTAAAACCTCACATTTTTTCTGCCAGCTATAATTAATTTGTAGTTGATCTATGTCAACTGCATTAACACTAACATTTCAATGCACTGCTGACAATGCCTGTCATAGCGAGTAGGGTAGTCTCACAGTTATGGTATAATTCAGGGGTTCAAATCCCATCTTGACATATTCAACAATTGAACTCAATAAAAAGATGGTAATTTGTGGCTTAATAGCAGGATATAACTGTTGGAGATACCAGATTGTTGTACAAAACATCATGGCTCCATGAGTTGTGGAGCATCCTACAGTACCCCTGTATGATCTCAGTAAACTCTAATTGGCTCAGCTGTCCAATGTCTCGGGTCTGTAGCCTTGGGTAAGTACAGCGTCTCTCTCAGGAAAGGGTGTGTGCTCCATATGCGATACATAGTCTGTCACCCAATGTGGGTTTCTCAGTAGTTTGATTGGAAGGTGCCACATAACAAAAATTGTGTCAGACACTTAGCTGACAATCCCTCTGCTCAAAAGTAATTACTCTGAACATAAAAAATCTCTTTTAATTAGGAAGTGTACCATCCAGGTTACTCTTGAGTTGTGCAGTGCAGGTGGTCTAAAGTTGAAGCAACTTTAGTCAGACCTGCCTCTATAAAACCTCAACACAACCATTTCAAAACGAATAAACCTAATTTATTTGGTTCAGTTAGAACTTTACCTCCCGACTAATGATGGAGCACACTTGGGAATATTTTCATGCTGATCTAATTAAGTGATGCTTGGCTTCTGCTGAGTTGGTTGATTTATGTTAACACCTGGGTGTAATCTAGCCCAATATTTATCCATTAAAGCATAGCACGAAGGAAATCAGAGCTGATTGCAGGTGTGGAATACACTTTCCTTGTCTGTAGCAGACTGCTGAATTAATGAAACTCCCCCCAACATAGATATTCATGTGAAAGCTGACTTCTGAGTCCCACACAGCAGCACTGAGCAGTTGTAACATCGAGCCCACCCACATTGATTTAATTTGTTGAATGACAGAACGTATTGCTCAATCCCAGTCTGCCTCAATGGACAAGGGTCACCACTTCATCCTGGAGGGATGAATTAATTGACCAATAACTGACAAATAAAATGTTCAACTTTAAGAATTCTCTTGTTTTTGCTGTGACATTTTCAGTTTTAGCATGCCCCTTTAAGGCTGTAAAACATTCAAAGATTGTGAAATCCCTTTAAGGCCAATCCTCGTTTTTCTGGTTATGGTCCCAGGTTGTTTTGGGTATGTGTCATAGCACTGTGGTATTTATAGTGGGAATTTATCACAGATGGTAATGGTGTTAATTCATATTAAATGAATATAACTGTACATGTGTCAGAATATTTGTATTTGTCAGAATAAATGGTTTGTGCACAGATCATTGAATAAATGACAAAAAGCCAAGGGGGGACGGAGATAGACAGAATGTAAGGAAAGATTGCAAATGACAACTGTTGACACAGAGAAAGGGAGATAACCAGGGAGCTAGAGTTAAAGAAACATGTGAAATAATGTTCCCCCTCATTTTTTGGGTGTATGTGCTCGATTCATTTTTGAGTGTGTGGGCCCTTTGAATTCTTTTGTACAGTTGTACTTGCGTGGTAACTACAAGGAGCTAACTTGTGCTGAGTTTGCCAGAAAACCTCCAGGTTACTATACAGCTACATGGCTTAGATGGAACATTAATAGAGAGTGACAGGGCTGATAGAGACAATGGGACAAAGGTCAAACGAGCCAGTTGGAAAAAGTGAGAAATTGAGAATTATCAGTGTCACATAAAGAATGAATCTGAAAAGACAATCAGAGACCAGAGATTTTAGTGTATAGAGGGAATGGTCTTTAGAGAGGAAAACAAATAGGGACGGAGAGAAATTGTGAGATTTGAAGCCAAGTAAGCAGGACAAAAGTAAACTGTAAAAACTGAAAGAACTGTGAATGCTGGAAATTAGAAACAGACAAAAATAAGTTGTAAATTTGTCGAAAGAGGCAATCAAAGAAAGAGAGGTGACAGAGAAAAGGAGAGGGAGACAGAGGGGCAGTGAATGAGGAAGAGAAAAAAGAGAAACAGCCTGAGAAGACAGAACAATTGTGAGTGAGACATTGCAGTCATAAACAGGCTGCATGATGTCCACATGACTAGAACCAGGCAGCACCAAATTAGTAGCTCTTGACACACAGGGCTCACAGCCTGTGAGTTAATGAGGTACAACAGATTGTATTCCTTTACAGTTTAGCAAAACATTCAAACAATGTTATTATTTCCAGACCTTTGTTTTGATACTGGTGCACATGGGGAAAATAATATTTGGCAGATTTCACGCTTGAGTTTTTATACACATTACGAGAATGGAGCTCTCTGGTCAGCTGCACAGCATGAGTTAGGTGTACAAAATCTCTTTAAAGGAAGCAAAATTCCACACTTTTCCACTTGCAGCAGGAGGCCCAACTAGTGGCTGCAGTGTTGGAGCCTGATCTCAAGCACAGCTTCTCTCTGCTGCGAGAAAATGATCAACAAATTTACCTCACGATTGCCAATAATGGACAGCCTGAAAATCATAGAATATAAGATCTGCAGAGAACAACAAGTGACAACAAAGTCTTCTAGTTATTAACAAGTTGCACGATTTCCAGAGAGAGAAAGGCCAAGAAATAGAGAGAAAGACTGTGAGAGCCAATCAGAGGCAGAGATACTGCAAGAGATATCTTGTGAGAGAGAGAGAGAGACAGAAAAAGAGTGAACAGCAAGAGACAACTGTGCAGAAACAGAATGGGAAAAGCTGCATCGTTGAGGGCAGCCATGTTTCAGAGTTAGCCCTTAACCAGCACGTTGTGAATTCGATGTCCACTCTTGAGATTTGAGTACAAAATTTAGGCTGACAATCCATGAATGCACTCAAAAGAGATGCTGCAGTGTCAAATGCCATCTTTCAGATGAGATCTTAAACCAAGACCCTTCAGTACTCCAGATAGATGTAAACAATTCTATACCACAGATGTGATGAAGAGGTTGACTTTCACTGGGTGTGTCAGGCCGGTATTAATCCAATCAATACATGGAAGAAAAATAATTTCAATGTACTGTTTTTCATGATCTCAAGATTACCCAGAGAATATTTCAGCCAGTGAAATATTTTTGAAGTATAGTCATAGTTATAAAGAAGGAACATATCCAAAAGTTAGAGAATATTGGAAAATGTATGGCACAATGTGTTTGAGATTGGCTTTTTATTTGTGGGATTGGGAATCACATGAAAGATGATCTTTCCAATGGCTTTATGGAGGCTATACCTAATGAGTTGGTAGCTCAACAAAAAAAAACTGACAAGATGACATGTGGAAGTCTTATGGTTCAGTAACTAACACACCTGCCCCTGAGCCAGAAAGTCCCACTTGACATCTTGGCAGGAGTGTTCAGGGCGCAGTTCAACAGGCTGATAATGAACTTACTCATCCTTCCAACATTTCCTCATTATTCCCCAAAGGGGAAAACTGTCTGTATGAAACTACGAGACAAACAGCATGAGACAGTTGGTGCTCTCTGTTGGAAATGGAAAGGATGTACAGGGGCCACTGTTTTGAGGTTGGAGCAGGTTCTACAAATGCCTGTAACCTGGGAAATGTTGTTAAAACCTGGATGGAAAAGGGCAGGAATAAAATTTTCTTCTTTGGTGGGGAGGTTTTGGTGAGAAAGGACTTGTATGTGTTCCCTTAGATAAACTTTGAGCCCTTCCCAGGCTGAGGCTTATTCAATGACCTTGGGAGAAAGCCCATGAAAGCCACTGTGGAAATGCCCAACAGAATGACAGGCAAGGGAGCTTAAAGGGAAAGTGCATCACCAAGGCTGGAATTTGGATATCTACCAAGAGTCTTCCCTGAGTCTCTGGGTTGACTGCTGAAGAAAGGCAGTCTCCTGCTTCACCACAGAAACTGGGAGGTGATTTCACTGTCACTGGCCTCAAGGAGTTAGGTACATTGGGATTGGGTGTAAAATTTTCTGGGGTCTCTGGACATGTCTCATCTTATATCATACTCAGAGATAGTAAGAATTGCAGATGCTGGAGTCAGAGATAACACAGTGTGGAGCTGGATGAACACAGCAGGCCAGGCAGCA
>NC_063362.1:12255154-12462676 GCF_021869965.1 Rhincodon typus | reverse complement strand
GAACACAGCAGGCCAGGCAGCATCAGAGGAGCAGGAAAGCTAACGTTTCGGGTCGGGTTTTCTGAAGAAGGGTCCCAACCTGAAACGTCAACTTTCCTGCTCCTCTGATGCTGCCTGGCCTGCTGTGTTCCTCCAGCTCCACACTGTGTTACCTTATCTTATATCACGGTGTTCTTGAACAAAGGATGGCTAGCAATGTTCCCACTGAGACATGGAGGAGATTTATAGCAGGTAGTTGGCCTCAGTAAATATACTTTCCAAGTGTCTGAAATGTCTTGGGATATCCCATTCCCTTGAATTAATAGTCTTCATTTTAATATGCTATTGTGCAGTGCCCCATGAAAAGCCTTTAGAATTTGCTACCTCTGGTACAAACAGCAGCATCTACACCTCATCCAAATGGCAATCCCCATGTGTGAGGCAGAGAGTGACAATGGGTTATTCAACTGTGGTTGTCATGATGGACACACTATTCTCACCTGTCTGCTTTATAACTTGTCCAAGCCAATCATTAGATTGTGATCGAAAGCAGAACCTTTGGCTACTTTATTTCTTGTTCACCTCCCTGCCCACTGTCTTGCCTTAGACTCATGGTGTTGACCTGAGTCAGTGAATTTAGAACAAATCAGTGATGTGATCCTCATGAATCAGTATCTGAGTTACTTGCTAAGCCAATGGAGGAGATACTTAACTATTCTGCTAAATATTTTATATAGATATTTGTCTGAGAATCTGGTTGTGTGACTGCTGAAGGAGATTGAGGTACAATGAGTGATTCCTGTTTCTGGTTATCCTGTATGTTCCCCGCCATGCAATGTGTGTAAAGCCCTATATAAATCTATATAAATCTCTCCATCGAGCTTCCCATTTATTTATTGCCCAGCTTTCAAACCTAATTAGTTTTCTTTGGCTCTTTATTGAATATGCCTGTAACTTCACAGATTTATAAAAAGTAAAACAATGTACTGTATATAGAAACAAAACACAGTTGTGACAATGAAGGTTATCATCGACCACAACCTCTGAAGCCTGACCGTTCAACAGTTGGTGTTGAATACTGTCCTGAGACCATTCGTAAGCACAGCGCGCTGGTGGCTAAGCGAATGAATGCCTTTTGGCCAGCTGCCTAACACGAAAGGAACTCTGAGGCTGTTTGATGAGGCCAGTGGTGTGAATGGCGACAGTAAACTGCATGTACTCCTGGTAACTTTCTTATTGCCAAGCCTGTCTCTCTCTCTTTCTCTTTTCCAGTGTTTTTCTCTGTCTCACTTATCACTCTTTTTGTCTCTTTCTCTCTGCCTGTTTCACTGTCTCTACCATTCTCTTTATTTGTCTCTGTCTTTCTCTCTGGCCATGTTTCTTTGTGTCTGTCTCTCTTTCTGTCTCTCTCTCTCTCTCTCTCTTTGTCTCTTGGACTCTGTTTCTCCATTGCTGTCTCTCCACCACATTTTTTCCCCTCACTATTACTCTGTCTCTGTTTTTGTCACTGTCTACCTTTCCCTCTGTTTCCTTTCTTTTGTCTTAACTCGTCTCTCTCTCTCTCTCTCTCCCCCTCCCTCCCTATGTCCAGCGACCATCCCACTTGTTTGAATGATTCGTGGACTTGGTAATCAAGAAGAAATAGCTGAGCATCTGTTTTCTATTTAACAGTTTTGAATGTAAAAAAAAAAGTTGGGTCCTTTTAACACGAAAACCAGTGACAACTATTGCTGTGGGTTATTGTGGAATACGCCAACACTGCGTAGAGCAGCAGAAAGAAGTATTTATAAATAAAAAAAAATCCTTGGACCAGGCTTGAGTGAGAATCCTCTCTGAGTTGCGGAGTTGGTGAGCTGTAAGGTTTTGGATCTTTTCTTTGCATAACAACCCAGGCTGGAGTCCCACTTCAGCTTCAAAGCAGCTTTGACCAAATGGCCTGTGGCTTGAGAGGCATCAGATAGGAATTTTTTGTTATTGTCTTAATTTTTAAGGAATGTGATTTGTTTCTTTGCAAGCAATTTTATTCTTGTTCAGCTGTGGATTGCTGACAGAAGTAGGGGCGGGTCCTTACCTGGGGAGGCCAGCCCGAAGCTGTGACACTCTTAAAGCAGGAGGAGGATCTTTCAACAGCTCACTTAGGTCCTACTGAAGACAGTGACAGGAATAATACAGACGTTGTTTTGCTGGCCTGAGTACTGCAGGCATCAGCTGCTTCTTGTGCTGCTTCTGACCTGCTATACCCTCTTGACATCTCTCTCTCTCTCTCTCTGCAGAAAGTGGGGAGGGAGGGAACAGAGTGGAGCAAACCTGCTGAGTGCCACAGGAACTCACCGCTTGTTTCAGCTTTCTCTGTCTTGAAGATGGACATGAGATTTTCCCAGGGGCTCTGGGTCACACAGTGCTTGATTCTTTTCACTTTGGCCACAGCATCTGGGTCAGGGTCTGGCATCCGTTACCGTTACCACAGGAAGAACTGCTATTCGTGTTTCTTGTCATACAGCAACCACCGTGTGGAGCAGGCTCCAGGTAAGTAGGCATCAAAACCTGCTTCCCATTCCCTCATGTAAAGAAAGGACTTGCATATGTATGTCTTTCACTACCTTGGAACGTTCCAAACCACTTTATGGCACTCTCTGAAGCTCTTGTAATTTAGTTAAATGCAGCAGTTGATTTATGAACAGTGCGATCTCATGAACAGCAGTCTGATTAGTATCTTTTAGTGATGTTGGTTGGGGGTTCTGGGATACCTGTGGAGGATTCTCTTAATCCTCTTTGAAATACTGTGACAGGATGCTGATTTAATGTCCCATTGGAAAACTGGTACATCTGACAGTGTTTCAGAGATAGTTGGAACTGCAGATGCTGGGATAGTCTAGGCCCGAAACGTCAGCTTTCCTGCTCCTCTGATGCTGCTTGGCCTGCTGTGTTCATCCAGCTCTACATCTTGTTACATCTGACAGTGTAGCACTTCCTCAGCGCTGAATGTCAGCTGATATTTAGTACTCAAGCCTCTGGATTGGGACTTGTTTTGCCTTCATTATTGTTTCATGGCATGTGAGTGGTACTGGCAAGGCTAGCATTTGTTGTCTATCCGTAATTGCATTTGAACTGAGTGGCTGTCTCTGCCATTTCAGAGGACAGTTAAGAGTTAGCCATGTTGCTGTGGTCTAGTGTCACATGTAGGCCAGACCAGGTAAGGACAGCAGATTTCTTTCCCCTAAATGTGACCCAGATGGATTTTTACAACAACCAAAGACATTTTCATGGTCACCATCATTGAGGTTAGCTTTCCAGACTTTTAAGTTTGAGGGCCTCAGGAAAGAAATTTCTAAAGTTTTATTTTCCATTATTTGCAGTGTTTATTTAAATTAAAAAAAGCTTTTTTTGTCTTTCCAAAGAAACTACTATGGCTGCAAAGAGGAGGTTCAGAAGTGTTCACTCACAATATTCACTCCAGTTAATGTGGAGTGTGAGACAGGCATTATAAAAATAATAGCAGGAGGGTCTTGGGTTCAACTCTTATCTTTGCTTGTTGGCTGAGCTTAGCTCTGGGGCACTGGAATTGACCTCAGTGCCTCAAGAGCCATGGAGGGACTTGCCTACTTTGCCACCTAATAATTCCTGGCGGAAAATCTATTTGTCCAGTGACCAAAGAGGTCACAGCACAGGAGGCACTATTGGTCCATTATACCAATACTCAAAACCACTAGTTCTACTCCTTTTCCCCATTCATAGCCCATTGGGGCGTCAGATCAGATGCAATTGAGATGCCTTCTGCAGTTGAGCAGCCCAGGCTCATGCATGAACAATCACTACTGGTGTGGAGGCATCCAATTCCTCTAAGCCAATACTCCAGGAAGAAGTAAACCCCTACAAGGTGTGGAATGTCTAAGTGGGGGAGGAAAATGTGGCTAGGCCATTATAAGTTTGGCTGTTTATTGAACATGTCTGTAACTTTATGGAATTACGAAAAGTAAAACAGTGTACCGTATATAGGAACAAAATACAACTGCATCAGTGAAAGTGATTGTTGCCCACAACCTCTGAATCCTGATAGTCGGTGTTGAATATTGTCCTAATATAAGTTTCTCTGAGACACAGCTACCCAAGTCTTCAAACCTGTCAAAAATCCATTTACCAAGAATCACCCATAACCCTGACAGCTAGTGGGATATTTCCTGGTGCTTGACTAAGGTACGAGGTCATCAGCTGGTTAGACTGGGCCCCACTCACTGTCATTGGGTTATCTGGAGGACAGGAGGTAACTCAGCTATATCTAATCTTGCTCCCTAATGTGTTAAGGGAAAAGAATAGGGGAAGGGAATAGAAAGAGTTGTTTTGAACCTTCGCATGTTGGACCAAAATCCCCTTCTGTGCTCATTGATCTCTCTACAAACACATTTTCCACCAGAAATTATTTGAGTTCCAATCCCATTGTGACGTGTTGGGAAAATGAATTAATTAATTCTCTTGATTTGTTTTCTAACACCAAATTAAAATGTTTGGATTCTTGTAAAAATCCTCACTGATGTCCTTTGGTGCTTTGCCAACCCTCCGTGTCTGGTACACGTGACTCTGGTCCCACATATGGTTAAATGCTAATGTCCTCAAAGCAATAAAGGATGGACAATAAATATGGCCTTGCTAGCATTACCCAAATCACAAGACCAAATAAATACTAAAAAGACTTCTTGTAATTGCATGCGGAGATTGTCAAAGACTCTGAAGGAGAACTGGGTCCATTTCAGTGGCTCACAAGCTGACTGACTGAGCAAATGAGTCTTTGCAGTTTATGTCTTTGTGTGTTCAAGTTAGTTCCCTGTTTCTTATGCTAAAACAGTGACTATACTTTAAAAAGCAAATTGTTGGCTTTGAAGTGCTCTGGGGCCTCTGAGGCTGTAAAAAGTGATGTATAAATGTAACTTCTTTTAAGTTAGCACTTGTCTTTTAACAGGTGGGAACTTTGTAGTGACAAAGCAATTGCGCTGGAGTGATGCAAAATGTCACCTTCCCCTTTTACTATTTGTCCCAATTTCCAATAAGCTGATAGAACTGCAGATAGAGGAGTCAGTGTCAATATATATATAATTATATATATATAATTATCTATATATTATATTATATAGATAATATAATATCTATATTAGATATAGCTCCAGTGTGGAGCTGGAGGAACACAGCAGGTCAGGCAGCATCAGAGGAGCAGGAGAGTCGATGTTTTGGGCCTAGACCCCTCATCAATCCTGATGTATTTATAATTGGTGTCTGGTGTTTCTGTGCAAATTGTCTATACAGATTTATTCATTTAAAGAGTAAAACAAGATAGTTAGGAGGGAGATTCTGCTCTTTGTGAAATTGTGAACTTTCAACCCACGATTGTCCACCCATCAGTTTTAGGCTTTCATGAGTTCTTTTTCTTATAATTTAGTTCACTGTTTTGTTCTCCCAGTTTTATTGATGCCATTATGGTTCCTTACCTGCACTCATCTTTCAGCTTTAATCAAACAGCCGAGACAAGGCCTCCTGTTCTGCACTGGTTTTTGACTTTGGTTTATATTGTGTCTATAATTTGAATACTTCTCACACATGGCAACTTACCGAAGGATCCACGTGGACCTGAGAATCGTATGCTGCCCTTCTACAATGTGTGCATTGTTTACAGTGCATCCTTGACCAGTGCAGTCATGGGCAGCTGTGTTCCTAAGGACATGTACCACACATATCATAGGATCCCTTCCTCCCCGGTCGTCAATCTGGCTGTATTCACTTTTTAGTTGGATCTATCAGTGTCATTTAAAATTCAGTCCTCCCTAGAGGTTACTGACTTTCCATCTAGGAGTCTTCAGGAAATTAAATGTTCAAAAGTCTCTAGAACATTACTGTGAGTGACCCAGATGAAAATATTGCATCCTGGATGCCACAGAGACACTAACAATGCAATAGAATTCTGAGCTGCAACTTTACACTGTCTCATTCTGTCTCCATTTGCATTTAGCTCCTGTTCCATGCATGCCAAGAATGTCACTGACACATATAGTAAGATACATTATAAATAAGTTGTTGGGGGGTTGCGTGGTAGGAAATGAGTAGCAACAAAGCACATGTTACCAGCAATGCTACTGTGCTCCTCATAGCCCTTCTGGTTCTAGAACAGATTCGGTAAATGGATCTGAAACATTTTAAATCTTGAAGGAAACCTTGTTTTTCTTCTATGTTATAAATGTTGAAAATCACATGACACCAGGTTATAGTCCAACAGGTTTATTTGAAATCACACAAGCTTTCTGAGTGTAGCCCCTTTGTGAGGTGCTGTGAGAGGAGAGCGCACAGAGTTTATAGGTAGAGAGATGAAGGGCAGAGAGATCAAAGGATCATACAACTGTCTGAGTGGAGTGAACAAACCTGAAATGGCTGGCTGACCAGCTGTTGTTGAATCTTCAATCATTCATATATTCCTGCATTCTGGAAACTGCAGAAGCAGCATATGGAGAACTCTGTTAGTTTCAATTGAATAAGATGCAAATTCTAGAGTCTGTTTCAAGTCGCTGACCTGAGATAATTAAAGGTTTCATCAGTGTCTGCCTAACTTTCCAAACTTCAAACAGGCAGAATGATAACAATATACAATAGGTCACATCTCAGGTCAGATGCTGAATTGTAAGTTTGAGGCCTTGTCCAGAGTCTGTCTCAGAGTTTTAACCTGGAATCGGGCTGGTTTTGTTCCAAAAGCAGGAATTTATAAAATGTCACACTGGCTGACTGTGACTACAAATTGTGTGCTTCTTGAACAAAATAGAATGTATCCAACACCGGCACCTCCACATCTTAAATGTTTTAGGCATTTGATTTAATTTCCATTTCTTTTAGACAGCACAACAAAGAGAGGGGAATTCTTGGTGGGTCTTTGAATTTTGCATGAGGAGAACAGACAGAAAGGTGTGATTGGAAAATTCTGAATATAAATATTTTATGGGTGCACTAGCTCAGTACACTGGACGAACGAAAACCACTTTCACGTCAAATGGGAAGATTCTTTCTTTTTATTAATTCACAGGATGAGGGCATCACTGGCCAGGCTAGCATTTTTTGCCCATCCCTAATTGCCCAGAGGGCAGTTAAGGGACAACCACATTGCTGTGGGCTTAGAGTCATGTGTAGGCTAGATCAGATAAGGATAGCAGTTTCCTTCCCTAAAGGAGATTGGTGAACCAGATGAGTTTTCCTGAAAAACAACAATGTTTTCATGGTCATCATTAGACTCTTAATTCCAGATTTTTATTGAATTCAAATACCATCATCTCCCATAGTGGGATTTGAACCCGGGTCACTGGAACATTGCCTGGGTCCTTGGATTAACAGTCCAGCGACAATACATAGAACATAGAACATGGAACATAGAACTGTGCAGCACAGGAACAGGCCCCTTGGCCCATGATGTTGTGCCAAACATGACATCAAATGAAACTAATCCCTTCTGCCTGCTGTTCGTCCATATCCCTCCATACCTTGCATATTCATGTGTTTATCTAAAAGTCCCTTAAATGCCTCTATCGTACCTGTCTCCACCACCACCCCAGGCAGTGCATTCCAGACTCCTACCACTTTTTGTGTAAAAATTTTACTCCTCACATCTCCCTTGAACTTTCCCCCTCTAACTGTAAATGCATGCCCCTTAGTATTAGACATTTCAACTTTGGGAAAAAGATTCTGACTGTCAACCCTATCTATGCAACTCATAATTTTATAGAATTCCATCAAGGCTCTCCTCAGTCTGAGCTCCTCAAGAGAAAACACCTGGAGTTTTTCTAGCCTCTCCTTATAGCTCATACTGTCTAATCCAGGCAGCATCCTGGTAAACCTCTTCTGTACCCTCTCCAAAGCCTCCACATCCTTCCTGTAATGTGGCGACCAGAATACTCTAAGTGTGTCCTAACCAAAATCTTATAAAGCTCGTAATAGCATTGCCTCCCCTTTTGCAATTAACAAAATGATTGCATGTTAGTAACTAGTTAAGGTTACATCAATATGATGATCATCGTTACAGATACTTTGAGGGCAATAAAGATGTTAGGTCCCATTTCTTTGAGACCCAAAGCTATCTGTCCCCAATTCAACATGACCGTATCAGTCCTCAGTTTTACCCTTTCAAACTCATATACAACAGTAAATGTAATATTGAAAGCAAGGTGAATATTTTCTTCAGCCTTGAACTGTTTGTTTCTCATAATAAATTCCTACCCTTGAGCTTGTTAATTTGTTGATGATTTGATGTCATCTTTTTAAACCACTGCTGCTTCCCGTTGTATCTAATATTTAGAAGGAGAGAGAGGGTGTGAGGGAAAGGAAATTGGAGATAAATAGCGGATGAGAGAAAAGACCTGTGTGAGAAAAAGAACAAGAGCAACAAAGACAAAAACATAGGGAGAGGAACACAGAAACTGACAACAAGGGAAAGGTAAATGCAAAGTACCATAAAAAATTGTCGGACATAATGGAAAATAAAGTTTTTTGTCCCAGATGTGACATGAAACCTTGCATTGACAAATTCAAGTGGAGAAATGAACATTACTGGGGCCTTGGCATCTGCAGGTGAAGATTAGATAGGATTCAGTTATGAATTTCTCTCTCCTCAACAGTGAGCTAGTCAGCTGACACTCAGTGTAAGGCTGACATGTTTGCTGGAAGCATTGCGTCCCAGGAAAGTCAGCATAAAAGGAAAAGGTGGAAGGGAATGTTGGAGGTGGGTTTACATAAACCCAGGAGACATTTGGTCATCACTCACGCCAAGCTACATATTCAACTGGAAATCAGTATGAATGATATACTCTGGTGGAAGTTGTTCGAACAGGATACACCATCTAATTTTTATATAATAATAATGATTCAAATAAACATATCCACTGACAGACACTACATTGTGTTATGGAAGCAGCATGTTGCAGAACAATGACAATAGTAGATATCCTCCTGGAAATAGCATACCCTCTCCAGAGATTGCAAGAACCTTTCTATTGCCTGTCCAGAATAACTATCTCCTCTTTTAAAAATGGTCCAGGAAATTGCTAATGAGACATTTCTCTCCAAAGGAAATTTTTTCTCCATGAGTGGTCTTCTAAAGTCCGTCACTGTGTCGACCAAGAGGCAATTGTACGAGATTCCAAATGTTTCTCCAGCATAGTGCTAGCAATGTTACCTTATTCACTGTCCTTTATGACAATCATTTATCTATTAGTTGCCTATTCCAAAAAAAACCTAGCTCTCTCCAATGCCCAAAAGGTCAATTTGAAGATGTTGGAATACCTAACAACGATGAGTCAAAATACAGATGGGAGATAGAGGGCTTGGTGACGTGGTGCAATGAAAACCATCTGTCTCTCAGCATCTGCAAAACTAAAGAACTGATCATCGACTTCAGAAAGAAAGGATTAGAACACACCCCCATCTACATCAACAGGACTGAGATTGAGAGGGTGAAGAGCATCAAGTTCCTTCAAGTGACGATAACCGACCACCTGTACTGGACTTCCCACATAAATACAACAGTCAAGAAGGTGCAACAACGCCTCTTCTTCCTCAGGTGGCTCAGGAAATTTGGCATGTCCACAAGGTCCCTCACCAACTTCTACAGATGCACCATTGAAAGCATATTGTCTGGGTGCATAATGGCCTGATATGGCAACTGCTTTGCCCAGGACCGTAAGAAACTACACAGAAGGTAGTGTACACAGCCCAGACCATTACAGAAGCCATTCTTCCATCCATGGATTCTATTTACATGGCTCGCTGCCACAACATCATCAAAGACCCATCGCACCATGGTAATAACCTCCTACAACCTCTTCTGTCAGGCAGAAGATACAGAAGCCTGAACACGCGCACAAGCAGATTCAGGAACAGCTTCTTTCTAGCCATTATCAGACTGATGAATGGGCTCTAACTTCAAATAATGTAACCTGCAATGTAACCTGTATGCCTCTAAGTCTTTTTGATCTGTACATCCTTTCCTTGCTGTGTGATCTACCTGTACTGCTTGTGAACAAAGCTTGTCACTATATTTTGGTACACATGACAATAAGACTAAAATCAAACCAACAACATTTGTAACGTTAATGCTCATCTCTTCCCTGAAACGTTACATGTTGTCATCTCGAATCCCTGTCTATAAAACTTTGTGAGGCAGAGAAGTGCAGGGGAAATCTGAAATAGTGGTTACAAATGAGTGTAATATAATCAGCACTGTGAAGTTTTAGCGCATTACACATCATGAGGATGTTAACAGATTTAATTGAGTCATAGATATGTTTATGCTCATTCCTTAACGATCGTAAAATATTAGAACATAGAGTTGTGACAAAATTGTGAATAGGGTTTGGCTTTAACTGTTTTCATGTTAAAGCCAATGAGTTTTTATTAAAATATGAGCTAATTTCTAAATCAGGAATTTTGGTAGAAATCCAAGCATAGCAACTTGCCTGCCATTCAGTACCTTGAACCTATTCTTCTATTCTGAGATCAAGGCTGATCTTTCCCTAAACCCATTTACCTTCAGACTGTCCCCGTTTGTCCTGGATTTTCTGACTAAAAGAAATGGCTACTTTATCAAATTTTATCCTTTAAAATATCTCAATCAGATTTCCCCACAACTTTCTAACTTCAAAGCTAGGCAAGCGTGTTTATGCAACCTGTCCCCATAATTCAGTTCTTTTAGCCCTGGTATTGTTTTGGTGAGTATGCATGATATTCCCTCCAAGATTAATATATCTTCCTCGAAATGCAGAACTCAAAATTGAACACAATTCTCTGGATATGGTTTGGTCAAAGGCTGTACAACTGAAACACAACTTCATGTCCCTATTTAGTGTCCTTGTGTAGATTGTTAATATTACATCAGCTGCTTTGATTGATCTTGGTGGCTTTACATCAGTTTGATTTGTATACCTGGACACCAAATTCCTTTATTTCTACAAAGCTTCTGGTCCCTCATGCTTAAGAAAACATTACTATTTGTCTTTCATCGCTCCAAAATGGATGTTCTCACACCAATTGCATTGAACTCCATCTGCCATAGTTTTGCCCACTCACTTAATCCTTCCGTCTTTTTGTAACTTCATACTCCCATTACACAAGTGGGAACAATATTAACAAATGAACTTGCCAGATATTACACTCAGTGTGAACAAATGCCTTTAGTTGTGGCATTGTATTTGATTTACTGCCACATCCAAAAGCCACCCCTAATTAACCACATTCATAAAGGAAGATTTTGAGGGAATTAATCCCAGTCCTAAAGTCTGCTATGAAGAGATTTCTGGATCTGAAAAGGATGATTGTTTAGATTTAAATGTCTCATTGTCTTCATTTCCTCCAGCTTTAGTTGGACCATTGAGATGCAGAAGGCTTCACTTATATCAGATGCAGATATAATGGCAAACCAGCCAGAGCAGTCAAAACATCTGGTACTAACAATAAATTATAGTACCTGTTAGATGTGATTGATTTGTTTGAACTTTGTTGGGATTCACTTCAGAAAGGTAGAACCCTGATTGATTCTGTTGGGATTTCTTTTAGAATGAAACATGGACCCATTAACCAAATTGTTGTTACATTGCACCTTTAAAGAAATGGAAATGCAGAGCTATATTAGCTGTAGCACACAAACAATGGAACTACGGTATCATGATCGGGTTTCATTTCCTGTTCCTACTAGTTTGTTTCAAAACCCGGACAGAAGAAAGAGAGGTCCACTTCATCTGTTGGACCTGCTTTAAAGATGAACATGTTCAATAGATGTATGTACAGGGATACACGTGCTTACAAAAAATCAACAGAAACGTTAATGATGAACTGACCCATCCACTGTACAGTTGTCACAACTTTGTGCGTTAGAATACAGACTCTCTCCACCTAAACTGAAAGCCATGTGATTTCCCTGAAGAGACAACACAACAGTTCAAAACTCTGATCAATTAGGTGTGCCACTGAATGTCTGAATAGGCCAATTTAAAAAAACAATTTAAGCCTAGACTATGTAACCTATTCTCATAATTTGACCCTTCTAGCACAAATATCATTTGACACTCTCATACAAAATAGATCCTTCCTGGGATCTGTTTCAGAGATAGTAGGAACTGCAGATGCTGGAGAATCTGAGATAACAAGGTGTAGAGCTGGATGAACACAGCAGGCCAAGCAGCATCAGAGGAGCAGGAAGGCTGATATTTTGGGCCGAGACCCTTCTTCAGAAATGGGGGAGGGGGAGGGCGTTCTGAAATAAATAGGGAGAGAGGGGGAGGCAGATAGAAGATGGATAGAGGAGAAGATAGGTGGAGAGGAGACAGACCGGTCAAAGAGGCGGGGATGGAGCCAGTAAAGGTGAGTGTAGGTGGGGAGTTAGGGAGGAAATAGGTCAGTCCAGGGAGGACGGGCAGGTCAAGGGGGCGGGATGAGGTTAGTAGGTAGGAGATGGGAGTGGGGCTTGAGGTGGGAGGAGGGGATAGGTGGGAGGAAGAACAGGTTAGGGAGGCGGGGACGAGCTGAGCTGGTTTTGGGATGCGATAGGGGGAGGGAAGATTTTGAAGCTTGTGAAGTCCACATTGATACCATTGGGCTGCAGGGTTCCCAAGCGGAATATGAGTTGCTGTTCGTGCTAACTTCGGGTAGCATCGTTGTGGCACTGCAGGAGGCCCAGGATGGACATGTCGTCTGCGGAATGGGAGGGGGAGTTGAAATGGTTCGTGACTGGGAGGTGCAGTTGTTTAGTGCAAACCGAGCGTAGGTGTTCTGCAAAGCGGTCCCCAAGCCTCCGCTTTGTTTCCCTGATGTAGAGAAGGCCACAACGGGAACAGCGGATGCAGTATATCACATTAGCAGATGTGCAGGTGAACATCTGCTTGATGTGAAAGGTCTTCTTGGGGCCTGGGATGGGGGTGAGGGGGTAGTGTGGAGCGGACAAGGGAGTCTCGGAGAGAGTGGTCCCTCCAGAAAGTAGATAAGGGTGGGGAGGGAAAAATGTCTTTGGTGGTGGCGTCGGACGATGATGCGTTGGATCCGGAGGTTGGTGGGGTAGTACGTGAGGATGAGGAGGATTCTGTTTTGGTTGTTATTGTGGGGAGGGGGTGTGAGGGATGAGTTGCGAGAAATGCGGGAGACAGGGTCGAAGGCGTTCTCGACCACTGAGGGGAAGAAGTTGCAGTCCTTGAAAAACGAGGATATCTGAGATGTAAGGGAATGGAATGCCTCATCCTGGGAGCAGATGCGGCGGAGGTGAAGGAATTGGGAATAGGGGATGGCATTTTTGCAGGAAGGTGGGTGGGAGGAGGTGTATTCTAGCTAGCTGTGGGAGTCGGTGGGCTTGAAATGGATATCGGTTTCTAGGTGGTTGCCAGAGATGGAGACAGACAGGTCCAGGAAGGAGAGAGAGGTATTAGAGATGGTCCAGGTGAAGTTAAGGTTGGGGTGGAAGGTGTTGGTGAAGTGGATGAACTGTTCGAGCTCCCCATGGGAGCACGAGGCAGCGCCGATACTGCCATCAATGTAACAGAGGAAGAAGTGGGGTTTAGGGCCAGTGTAGGTATGGAAGAGGGATTGTTCCATGTAACCTACAAAGAGGCAGGCATAGCTTGGGCCCATACGGGTACCCATGGCCACCCCCTTTGTCTGGGAGGAATTGAAAGAGAAGTTGTTGAGGGTGAGGATGAGTTCGGCTAAGCGGATGAGGGTGTCAGTGGAGGGGGACTGGTCAGGCCTGTGGGACAGGAAGAAGCAGAGGGCCTTTAGGCCATCTGTATGGGGAATGCAGGTGTATAGGGACTGGATGTCCATGGTAAAGATGAGGTGTTGGGGACCGGGGAATTGGAAGTTCTGGAGGAGGTGGAGGGGGTGGGTGGTGTCACGGACGTAGGTAGGGAGTTCCTGGACCAAGGGGGAGAAAATGGAGTCCAGATAGGTGGAGATCAGTTCGGTGGGGCAGGAGCAGGCGGAGACAATGGGTCGACCAGCGCAGTCAGGTTTGTGGATTTTGGGAAGGAGATAGAAGCGGGCGGTGCGGGGTTGGGGAACGATGAGGTTGGAAGCTGTGGGTGGGAGGTCACCTGAAGTGATGAGGTTGTGGATGGTTTGGGAGATGATGGTTTGCTGGTCGGCGGTGGGGTCATGATCAAGGGGGCGGTAAGAGGAGGTGTCGGAGAGTTGGCGCCTGGCCTCGGCGATGTAGAGGTCAGTGCGCCATACTACAACTGCACCTCCCTTGTCCGTGGGTTTTATGGTGAGGTTGGGATTGAAGCGGAGGGCTGCACGTTCTGCGGGGGAGAGGTTGGAGTGGGTGAGAGGGGTGGAAAGGTTGAGGCGATTGATATCAAGACGGCAGTTGGAGATGAAGAGGTCGAGGGAGGGTAGGAGGCCTTGGGGTGGTGTCCAGGAGGAGACGGTATGGTGGAGGCTGGAGAAGGGGTCAGTAGAGGGAGGGTTAGGCTCACGGTTGAAAAAGTAAGCGCGGAGGCGGAGGCGGCGGAAAAACTGCTCTATGTCCAAACGTGACCGGTACTCGTTGATGTGTGGGTGGAGGGGGACAAAGGTGAGCCCTTTACTGAGGACTGACCGTTCGTCCTCAGTAAGGGGGAGGCCTGGGGGGATCTGCTGGCCAGAACTGAATGCAGTACACCAGTTGGGATCTCACCACAGTTTTATATAGCACAGTTTTATACAATTGATGTAATTTTCTACTAACTTCTGACCATAATTCTATATAACTCAGTTCTAGCAACTTTGATGTTGCCAAAAAGTTTACCAGAACAGCATTGAGCAGCATGAAGTGCAAGTTTGTTTTCTTTCAATCTCTCTTCTAAGTGCGCCTTGTTTCAGTTACAGTCAATTCAGCCTTGAGCATTTTAGCAATCCAGCCTTGCCAGCAACTGATTTTACTGTTTTAGGTGTTTAGCTATTAGTGAATCTGCCAACCTTTGGAGTTGCAGTTTCTTTACATCTCATCCCACCACTGCTTTTCTGAAACCACTTTCTCAGGCAGATAAACACAGATAGGGTTACAGGCCACTCTACACCTTAATCTTGCATTTAAGGGACACAGCGTTTTGTTGAAATTTTCTTTTTTTTAAGGAAGGAAGGCAAAGAGCTAAAATAACCTGTTAACCATAACAATTTCTCCAAAGATGCATTTCAACAGAATCTTAAGTGCAGTGTATCTTCATACGGACATTGAAAAAACATTTGTTAACATTTTTGCTTGATGGGCTCTGACCCTATAATTAAAGGGACTGCATTTTCCTTGCAACAATCTTTCAACTACACTATCTTTCAGAAGCCTCAATTACAGCCTAAATGTGCCTACCCTACAGAATTGGTGCCTTGTAATTCCCTGTCCTTTACTGCCATCCCCTTTGACCAATATTAACCTCTGACCCTACTTCCACACAGCTCAGCTTCTGAATTATTCTTTCAGACTGGTCCATAGAATTTGCAATCACAAGCCAAATACTTCAGGAAAAAGTGATTAAGTTTTGAGGAATTGCTTAGACTTGTGAGTCTAATGAGCAGCGATCAGTGGCGATCTGAGTGACAGTACAAGTAATTAACTCTGATTACTGCAGTCAAAGAAGAGGCCAATCCTCAAAGACCTACAGCAAGTGTACTGCACACACTGATAGTTTGTTCTGCAAAACTGACTGTTTATTTGCAGGGATCAGCCAGTCTGTGCATCTTACTTTCAAGGTTTCCCTGGTAGATCCCCAGGCCTGTACACATCAAGTGATCACACTAGTTGCATTGGTCATTTGTGGCTCAGAAAGTTTTGGTTTCAACATCATTATAAAAGCATATCCGATGGATGACACTGCATTGAGGCACTGCGTAGTGCTGATTGCTGGAGTTGGTTTTTGTTTCTGTGACACATTTAACCAAGAGCACCACTTTTTTTTGGATGGATGTAAGGGATCTGTTGTCATTACTTTGAAGAGGAGCAGGGGAGTTTATGTCAGTCTGTTGGTCAAAATGTACCTCTCAACAGAAATCAGTAAAATAACCAGTCATAAATGGCTGTCCTGTCATTTATCTCATTTTCCTTTGTTAGCAAATTGGTTGCTATATTTCCTAGAATAGAACATTGTCTACGCTTCAGAAGTACTTTATTAGCTGTAATGTGTAATGCGCTGAGGTTGTGAATATGCACAATGAGATAACATCCAGATGATCTCTTTCAGTTATGTTGGGTTAGGTATAATATTGGCTAGGGCAAATGTCATAGAATCATGGAATTGCAACAGGCATGATAAGACCATTCGTCCCATTGAGTGCATTTCAAAGAGCAATTCAATTAGTTTTACTCCCCTGCGTTTCTTTTATTTGTTCACATGATGTGGGCATCACTGGGCAGGCCAGCATTTATTGCCCAACTCTAAATGCCCTTGAGAAGCTGGGTAGGGCTGAGGGGTGGTGGTAAGCTCAGCCTTCTTGAACTGGTGAAGTCCATGAGGTTTAGGTACACTCACAGTGCTGTTAAAAAGAGATTTCCAGGATTTTGACCCTGCAACAGTGAAGTAATAGTGATATAATTCCTAGTCAAGATGTTGTGTGGCTTGTTTGGGAATTTACAGGTAATGGAACTTCCATGCATCTGCTGGCTGTTTTCTTCCAGGTGGTAGAAGTCACGAGTTTGGATGGTATTGTTGAATGATCCTTGGTGAGTTACTGATGCGCATATAGTAGATGGTACACGCTGCCACTGTACAAAGGTGAAAGAGAGTGGATATATTTAAGGGGAAATAAGTGTACCAGTCAAGTGATCTTTGTTCTAGATGACGTCGAGCTTCTTTAGTTTTCTTGGTACTGGACTTATCCAGGTAAGCAGTGAGTATTTCATCACAGATAGTAGGAACTGCAGATGCTGGAGAATCTGAGATAACAAGGTGTAGAGCTGGATGAACACAGCAGGCCAAGCAGCATCAGAGGAGCAGGAAAGCTGACGTTTCGGGCCTAGATCCTTCTTCAGAAATGTGGGAAGGGAAGGGGGTTCTGAAATAAATAGGGAGAGAGGGGGAAGCGGATAGAAGATGGATAGAGGGGAAGCTAGGTGGAGAGGAGACAGACCGGTCAAAGAGGCGGGGATGGAGCCAGTAAAGGTGAGTGTAGGTGGGGAGTTAGAGAGGGGATAGGTCAGTCCAGGGAGGACGGACAGGTCAAGGGGGCGGGATGAGGCTTGTAGGTAGGAAATGGAGGTTGGGCTTGAGATGGGAGGAGGGGATAGGTGGGAGGAAGGACAGGTTAGGGGGGCGAGGACAAGCTGGGCTGGTTTTGGGATGCGGTTGGGGGAGGGGAGATTTTGAAGCTTGTGAAGTTCACATTGATACCTTTGGACTGCAGGGTTCCCAAGCGGAATATGAGGTGCTGTTCGTGCAACCTTCAGGTGGCCTCGTTGTGGCACTGCAGGAGGCCCAGGATGGACATGTTGTCTGAGGAATGGGAGGGGGAGTTGAAATGGTTCGCGACTGGGAGGTGCAGTTGTTTAGTGCGAACTGAGCGTAGGTGTTCTGCAAAGTGGTCCCCAAGCCTCCGCTTGGTTTCCCCGATGTAGAGGAGGCCACAATGGGAACAGCGGATACAGTATACCACATTAGCAGATGTGCAGGTGAACATCTGCTTGATGTGGAAAGTCTTCTTGGGGCCTAGGATGGGAGTGAGGTGGGAGGTGTAGGGGCAGGTGTAGCACTTCCTGCAGTTGCAGGGAAAAGTGCCGGGTGTGCTGGGACTGGAGGGGAGTGTGGAGAGGACAAGAGAGTCTCGGAGAGAGTGGTCCCTCCAGAAAGCAGATAAGGGTGGGGAGGGAAAAATGTCTTTGGTAATAGGGTCGGATTGCAGATGGTGGAAGTGTCGGGGGATGATGCGTTGATTCCGGAGGTTAGTGGGGTGGTACGTGAAGACGAGGGGGACTCTGTTTTGGTTGTTATTGCGGGGAGGGGGTGTGAGGAATGAGTTGCGGGAAATGCGGGAGACACGGTCGAGGGCGTTCTGGACCACTGAGGGGGGAAGTTGCGGTCCTTGAAAAACAAGGACATCTGAGATGTTCGGGAGTGGAATGCCTCATCCTGGGAGTAGATGCGGTGGAGGCAAAGGAATTGGGAATAGGGGATGGCATTTTTGCAGGAAGGTGGGTGGGAGGAGGTGTATTCTAGGTAGCTGTGAGAGTCGGTGGGCTTGAAATGGATATCGGTTTCCAGGTGGTTGCCAGAGATGGAAACAGAGAAGTCCAGGAAGGAGAGAGAGGTATCGGAGATGGTCCAGGTGAACTTAAGGTTGGGGTGGAAGGTGTTGGTGAAGTGGATGAACTGTTCGAGCTCCTCGTGGGAGCACGAGGCGGCGCCGATACAGTCACCAATGTAACGGAGGAAGAGGTGGGGGATAGGTCCAGTGTAGCTACGGAAGAGGGATTGTTCCACGTAACCTACAAAGAGGCAGGCATAGCTTGGGCCCATGCGGATACCCATGGCCACCCCCTTTGTCTGTAGGAAGTGGGAGGAATTGAAAGAGAAGTTGTTGAGGGTGAGGACGAGTTCGGCTAAGTGGATGAGGGTGTCAGTGGAGGGGGACTGGTCAGGCCTGTGGGACAGGAAGAAGCGGAGGTCCTTTAGGCCATCTGCATGGGGAATGCAGGTGTATAGGGACTGGGCGTCCATGGTAAAGATGAGGTGTTGGGGACCAGGGAATTAGAAGTTTTGGAGGAGGTGGAGGGCGTGGGTGGTGTCATCACACGCCTAACTTGTGCCATGTAGGTGGTGGACAGGCTTTTGAGAGTTAGGAGATTATTTACTTGCTGCAGAATTCCCGGCTTTGACCTGATGGTGTAACCACAGTATTTACGTGACTGGTCCAGTTCAATTTCTGGTCAACGGTAATCCCAGGATGTTGATAGTGGGGAATTCAGTAATGTTACTGCCATTGAATGTCAAGGGCAGATGGTTAGATTCTCTCTTATTGGATATGGTCATTGCCTGGCACTTACGTGGCATGAATGGTAGTTGGCACTTATCATTGTAAGCTTAGATGTTGTCCAGGTCTTGCTGCATGTGGATGTGGACTGTTTCAGTATCTGATGAGTTGCAGATGATGCTGAACATTGTGCATTAATCAGTGAACATCTCCACTTCTGGCTTTATCATGGAAGAATGATCATTGAAGAGTGGCTGAAGTTGGATGGGCTTAGAATATTTCTCTGAAGAACTCTTACATCGCTGTCCTGGGGTTGAGATGATTGATCTCAAACGCCACCAACCACAACTTCCTCCCTTTGTGCTAGTTATGATTCCAGCCACCAGAGAGTTTTCCCCTGATACCCATTGACTCCTGTTTTGTTGGGATTCTTTGATGCCAAGCCCTGTCAAATGCTTCTTGTTGTCAAAGGCAGTCACTCTCACTTCACTCTTGAAGCTCAGCTCCTTTATCCATGTTTCGACCAAGGCTATAATGAGATCAGGAACTTAGCAGGCTTTGCAGAATCTAAACTGAGCATCAGTCAACAGGTTATTATTGAATAAGTGTTACTTGATAGCACTGTTGATGCTCCTTACTGATGATCCAGAGTAGACTGATAGGATGATAATTGACCAGGATGGATTTATGAACATAGGAGCAGGAATAGGTTGTTCAGCAATTTGAGCCTGCTCTGCCATTCGAAATCATGGCTGATCATCTACATCAATGCCATATTCTCATCCAATCCCTTGATGTCATTCGTAACTAGAAACCTAGCAATATGTCTTCAACTTACTTCATGACTGAACTCACTCAGTTCTTTGAAACAGAGAATTCCACAGATTCACCACCTTCTGAGCAAAGAAGTTCTGCCTGATCTTGGTCCTGAGTGGCTTACCTGTCATTCTGACAGTGTGCTCCCCAGTTCTATGTCCCATAGCCAGGGGAAACATCCTTTCTGCATCTACTGTGTCTGAGTCTTTAGGAATTTTCTATGAGTTTGCCTCTTATTCTTCTAATTAGTGGATAATACAGACTCAGTCACCTCCTTCTCTTCACATAGAATGTTCCCACCATCACAGGAATCAGCCTTGGTGAAACTCTATTGCACTTCCTCTATTGGCAAGTATGTCCTTCCTTAGACAAAGGAACCAGAACTGAATGCAGTACTTCAGGTGCAGTCTGACCCATGTTCTCTACAATCGAAGCAAGACTTCTTTGTTCCTGTACTCAAATCAGCTTGTGATGAAGACTAACATTCTCTTCCCTTCTGAATTCTTACTGTAATTTATCCTGGGCAATTTCTATACTGTTGGGCAGATGCCAATGTTGCAGCTGCACTGGAACAGCTTAGCTAGGGGCGCAGCTAAGTCTGCAACAGTACTATTGCCATAATGTTGTCCGGGCCTCTAGCTGTTTCCTTATATCACCATGGAATGAATCAAATTGGGTGAAGACTGGTATATGTGATGCTGGAGATGTCAGGAGAAGGCCAAAATTGATGACCCACTTGGCACTTCTGGCTGAAGATATTTGCATGCGCTTCAGTCTTGTCTTTTGTACTGATTTGCAGAGCTTCACAATCACTGAGGAAAGGGATGTTTGTGGGGCCTCCTCTTGTTCATTGTCGAATTGTTTACCACAATTCACAACTGGATGAGGCAGGAACACAGAGCTTAAATCTGGTTCTGAGGAAGGGGTACCGGACCCGAAAAATTAACTCTGACTTTTTCTTCACGGATGCTGCCAGACCTGCTGAGCTTTTCAAGCAACCTCTGTTTTTCTTCCTGATTTACAGCATCCGCAGTTCTTTCGGCTTTTCTTAAATCTGGTCTGTTGGTTGTGGAATTACTTAGCTCTATCTACTGCGTGCTGCTTCTGCAGTTTGGTATGTACGTAATCCTGTATTGTAGCCTGTGTTGACACTTCATTTTGTTGACATCACATTTTTAGGCAATGCCCTCTTACACTCTTCTTTGGGCAAGGGTTGATCATCTAGCTTGATTGCAATGGTAGAGTGGGGGCATGTTGGCCTATAAAGTTACAAATTAAAGCTGAATACAGTTCTGTTTATGCCTACAGCACTTCATTGGTGACTACTTCTGAGTTGCTAGATCTGTTTGAATCTACTCCATTTCGCAAGTTGGTAGTGCCACACAACATAGTGGAAGATATCCTCAATCAGAAGACAGGAATTTGTCTCCACAAGAACTGTGGTGCTCATTCCTACCGAAACTGTCATCGCCAAATACATGTAGAACAGATAGATTGATGAGGACGAGGTGAAGTAAGTTATTCCCCTTTTGTTCCAGAACCACCTGCCACAGAATCTGTGTAAACAATAAGTCATTTAGGATTAGGCCAACTCAGTCATAGTGGAGCTCAGTCTGGTGTCTTGAATTGGATGCAATATTTTGCATCAGTGAACTCATCAGTTCTTTGTAATAGTGCCACCTGAAACAACAGTCAGAGCCTGAGATTAACATCACTTCCCAAATACAGCAGGTCTTCAGGACAGGACTTGGTGTGTCTGCCTGGACTATACATTCAGGACTTTGGAGCGGTCTTGAATGCATGACTTCTGCCTCAGAGATGTGAGAGCTAACCGCGGAGCTAGAAGAGAATTCCCTGACTTTGCTCCTAATCTTGTAGTGACTGCTTCAAAAGTAGCACTGGCAAGAATCTCTTGAGTTGATGTAGTGTTGAAGTTAATGAGTGAGGAAGAGGGAGAAAAATAAGTAATCAGCTCCCCTACGCAGCAAAGTGAGAATTCTCAGGATAGCGAACAAGTTTAGCTGATTGTTTTCCATCATTTTTGATTGAAACTGTCAGTTGTGCGAGGTCACTAAAGGTCGCTGAGCATTCATAGTAATAACTAGAATGAGAAATGTGCCAACATGGAACATTGGCACTAGCTGGAATCCAATTGTATCCTTACCCAAATAACTAATCCTAAAATTGTAGTTTCATCAACCTGGTCACAATTAAGCAATCTCCTTCCTTGTAATCACAGTTGCCACATGACACATACAGACTCCCACTGATGGTCTCTTACTTTTTCCACTAGCAATTGACCTAATGGCAGGCAGTGGGCTGATTTAATGTCGGCACAAATTACATCTTAAAGAGTTAATGGTGGATTTCCTTGGTGAAAACCAGCCTGCAATTTACCTGGGTAGAGTTACTGAAATCTCTACTTATTACTCTGTTTGTGGGAGAATAGAGTGGTGAGGTATAGGCACTTAGCAATACAGCTCACACACAAACCTTGTACTTACATTATTCAGACTATGTTACACAGAATTTGATTATCCCAGGAGCCAATTTGCCCTAAAACCATTAAAGTAATTATAGAATAAATAAGGAACAGATTTCTTTTTCTCTCTTTCTTTAATTCAGATGCAGCTGGTCTTCATTCTTTGTTTTCTTCTGAATTATTACTGTTGAGCAAAGCAAATTCTTGTGATATTGTAGGGTGTGTAATTTAACTGTTTGGGCTCTGAGCTGCTTGCTTTATTCCATCCAATTGCTTTCCTCCTCACTTCTAGTTTATGCTGGGGTCAGTTTTACAAGTGCAGGATCCCAGAATATTTTGTTCAAGTGACCATTGTTCAGTTATCAGGACAGGCAGAAGCCATACAGTATACTCTGCAGCAAAAAGATGGTTGAGGGATGACCTAATGGAGGACTTTTAAATTATGGAAGTGTTCAGTGGGGTAGTTGTTTTTTTTTTGTGGGGAAGATCAAAACCAAGAACCATAAATATAAGATGGTCACTGATAAATTTTAGTAAAGAATTAAAAAGAACACTGAGAATGTTGCAGTTGTTACCACAATGAGTAGTTGAGGTGCATTTAAGGGGAAGTGAGATGAACACAAGTGAGAAAGGAATTGGAGGATATGTTGATTGTATGAGAGCACACTTGTGTGCAACATAATGTCTGGCATAGACCTGTTGGACTGAGTGTCCTGTTGCAGTGCTACGCATTCTATGTAATTCTGAATTAACATTCTGCTAACCCCAATTCTCACAAGTTAGAATTGATCCTGCTGTAGCTTGCAATTGAACTTCACTATTACAAACTGGAGCACAGGGGCTGATAAATGGTTTGTTCCCTGGACTGCTTCCTGAGACATACCATTGTCACGTGTAACAGAGCTTCCAATGGGTTTGGGGGGGATTAAGCTAATGGTGATGAGAAGTCGAGAGTAAAATGTTAGTAATGGCAGTGTGTGACTGAATTTCAGGCTCACTGTGATTCACCTTGATGCTCAATATAGTTACTGGCCAAGACAGTGATCTTGGATTGAGATTGTGTATTCTACTTGTTGTTGCCTGTCTGATATCTATTGAGCTGCTACAATATACACAACCATTAGGCTGGCCGAGTGACACATTTCTCAAGAGCCATTGGCTCTTGTATATAACTCTATTTCAGAGTTCTCTAACAGTTGCTTCTACAGTGCTGAAGCCAGCACAGAGTAAGTTGTTAATCAACTCTGTATTCTCAGTTACAATTCTGATAGCATGCTTCATTTGCATAGAAAAAAGCTGAACAGTCAACATTGCTCCTGAAAAGTTAGAAGTTTTTAGATATTGTCTGTTCTCTATTCCTCTCCTCAAAAGAACGAGAGAAGGAGTGAGATATGGAAGGAAGCTTTTCTGGAACATAAAGGCTTTGACCGTCATGTAGAATGGCTGGTTCATGCGCTGTAGCCTTTATAAAACTCTAACAACTCTAAGTATCAGGGTCTTTACTTTCCTGCTCTCTTCAGCTCATGATTTTCTTGTCCTTTAAACTGAATGAAGAGGTCAGTGGGTGGGGAGTTTAATTATGGAGTTTGTACTTGAGTGCAAAAGGCAAACCCAATCAATGCCTGGTGGAGGGTTACAGCCCCTAGGTATTAGCAGGCCTCCTGTATCTAACTCAAGAGATTCATGTAGAAACCTGGGTAATGAATTTTGCCTGCACCGCAAATGAACATGAGTTTGTTCTCACCTGATGTTTACATATATGCAAATTCCAGCAGATGTCAACAAATAGCAATCCAGACCTGTTGCTGCTGCTGGCCCCAAGGTCAAGAGACACTGAGGCTAATTGTGGTGTCCTCACCACAGTCCCATCTTAAATCAAATAAGGCCAGTTTAGGTGAGATGTAGTAGAATGGCAGAACAGCCTCAAGGGACTTACTGCTGTTGCTGTAAGTATCAGGAAAGATTAAACTTGGCCATCATCTTGATCTGTATCGCTGGGAACCATAATATGCTTTTATTCATCAATCTATGGGTTGAGCCTATGCTTTGTAATGTCGAGAGTTGAGATTTAAAAATTTGTTCATTGGATATACATGGCACTAGTTAGGCCAACATTCATTGACCATTCCTACGTGTCTTTGATAAGGTGATGGTGAGCTGCTTTCTTGAACTGCTGCAGGCCATGGCTATACTATCAGGAAAGAAGTTGCAGGATTTTGACTCAGCTTTAATGAACGAACCGCAATACAGTTCCAAGTCAAGATGGTGTATGGCTTAGATTGCAACTTGCAAGTGGCAGCTGCCATGTACCTGCTGCCCTTCCTATTCTAGATGGCAGAGGCTGTGCATTTGGAATCCTGCTGGAATGATGGACTCCAACTTGTTGCCAATTCTCAACTGTATCCTTGAGCGGAATTGAGTGGAGCTCCCAGGAGTTGGAAATGCGGCAAGCAGGGACACTTAATTGTACCGCCACATATCAGCACACCTCAAAACCACAGATGTGATACACAAATACCTGAAAGATGTAAAGTTATTCTTCTAAGAAATTAAGGAAAAGATCAGCTGGCAAAATGCCAAGAACTAACCCTCACTTGATGTACAGGATGAGATGTAAGGGACAATAAGCAGCTGATTTTCCACTAATTAAAATATAGCAATCAAAAACCTTGAGACCTAGAATGATACATCCTGATCTCTCTGATTCATTCTCCTGTCCAATGAACTCGTACTGTGTGACAGAGAGTACACTGCTGTGTGGTTTTAGAATAACAGTTTTTTTTTTACAGTAACAATACTTAATGATAGAATCTTGTGATGAATAACTATAGTGAACTATGTAACTAACAACTTTGCAGTGATGCTGGATACAATTACAAACTTACAGTAAATTAAATAAACCATTTAGGTCATTTCCCATTAGTGGATTTGACTTCAATGCAATTGTTGCATTTCATATGTCTCTCTCAGTAGTTTATCTTATTTCTCACCACCTCGGGAGAACAGATTGACAGATTCCGCCAGTGGTATAATCATCACATTAAATTACTGTTCATTAAGTCATCATAAGGTGTCTCTTTTGATTGCAGGCCATTCATATTTGTGGGCAATCCTCAACGTTAATTTGTTGCTGTGCTTTTCATGTTCATTTTTAAATGTTACCCCAATCTTCTACTCTCCTGAAGACTGTCTCTGAGCTGGGGGTTTTCCCCTGAAGAGCCTGACTCATGCTGGTGTGCAGTCCCTTGAGCATGGGAAGCTCCTAGTATCTCATTGTCTTCTCACATGTGAAAAATGGCGACTTAGATGAGGAAGCAAGGAACAGCGCTATCAGAATAAAATCTTTATGATGGTATACAAATCCACAATACCACAAGATGTGAGCAATGTATCACAAGGGTGTTGTGTTTGCAGTTAATTACAGAGCTGGTAACTACTTTCATATAGAAATGTAGACTCTTGTGCCAGCCCCCCTGTGGGAAGTAGGTGTCCACAGGCATTTTGGGAAATACCTAAGAATGTGATTATATCCATTTTAATGCGTTGTTGAATGTATGTGTAAATGATATGTTAGCTTGGGCACTCTTTCAATTTATTGGAAGTAATGCTGAATTAAAGAGATGGCTTCATGGCAGTAGTGGCATGTTGTTGATCCTTTAAGATATAGTCAGACATAGAGTTAGAAGCACATTGAACAATGCCAATCTGTGGATTTCTGTTAACTTGCAGGGAACTGACGATCGTCACCTCAAAGCGAATTAGAATTTAATCAAGTAAAATAAAACATAGTCTGTGGAATGACTATATTCCAAATGTGATGTTAACCTAGTTCTGTTGGCAGTATTCTCCTTCCTCTTGTCAGAAGGATATGAGATCCAAGATGCAATCTAGGTCAATATTTCCTGTGTAGTACTGAGAGTGCTGCATTATTAGAGATGGCTATTATGGTATGATTTAATAAAGAGTACGGAATACTCATGGCGCCTTGGCCAACATTATTGCCCTGCACAGAATTGATTAACTGGTCTGATTTTCTGATTGTAAGGCTATGCTGTGGCCTGTTTGTCTACAAAATAAAACAGTGACAACACTTCAAAATTAATTAATTGGCTGTGAAGTGATTTGAAATGCTCTAAGGATACAATATTTCTTACTTTCTTCTATAACTTTGCTAGGCATTTGGCTTAGTCCTACTGAATTCAATGATTTAACAGTATGCATTCCACTATGAATTGCTTCTCAAACAATTGATTATTATTTATTGTTAGGATATGCAAGCTTCTGGAAAAATTTATTCTATTGCCCATCCCTGGTTATGCTTGGGAAGGTTATGGTGGGAAACTCAGAAAAGCTCCCATGTAGGTTGAGCTTAGGTCAACTGTTTCAAATGTGCATGCATGTCTGTGCAAAAATTTAAATGTCCTATGTGTTTAAACTAATATGCTGTGCTTAACGAAAGAAAATGACAGGTGTCATTCGTTGTGGGTTTAGAGAAGATTGCAGAAATAGGGAACAGCAATGGAGAAATTTGAAAATATGGATGAGACCACACAACTTTGTATCATTGGCTGACTTGCATACCTTCTTGCATATATTTTCTTCTCAGTCCTCTCAGCTAAGTCATTGATATGCAGTCTAAACAGGTGGGGCCCAAGCACAGATCCCTGTGACACCTTATTAGTTACTGCGTGCTAATCCGAAAATAGTCCATCCATTCCCACTCTGTTAGTTAACATATCGTTAGTCCAAGTTATTATACCAAAACCACAAGCTCTAATTTTGTGTAATATCCTCCTGTGTATTCTTTTGAATACATTTTAAAAATGCAAATACATTGTATCCACTGGTTGCCCCTTATCTGCCCCAAAAAACTAACAGATTAGTTGAACACTGCTTCCCTTCTATAATTTTGTGTTAAGTATGCCCAAATGATTTTCTAAATGCTCTGTTACCACACCCTGAACAATATAGCATTGCTGAGAATCTAATGAGGCCCCAGACTGGGAAACCAACCTTGAGAATTTAGGCATAATAAAAATATATTTTTGATAATATAATACTTGTATAGCTGTACAATATGCCAGATGCTTTTGGGACATTAAGTGCAGCCTAGCCATCAGTTAGACAATTCACTGCTTTAGACCAGTCTTGTCAGAATTGGGGTCAAAATCTGAGCAGCAGCTTGATAGATTTTCTGCTGTAAGTCTGGTTGGAGGATCAGTTGGAAAAAAGGTAGAGTCCTGTTTGCACCACACTGTCAGATTCCATATTTACACTGACAATACCTATTTGTAACTCCCTCCCACCTCTCTTGAGCCCTCAGTAGGCTCTTATTTGTTATGTCACTTGTCTGACATCCAGTGATAGATGAGGAGAATTGTCCTCCACCTAAACTGCAGATTGTAAAACCAAAGCTATTGTCATTGTTTCTCACCACAAATGTTGTTTCCTTGCTCTCTGTCTGGTCACAGTTGTAGGTTGAATCAGACTATTTGATTCTGAGCTGAGCCCAACATTATATCCATTCTGCCACCATAATTATCTCCTACTTCCTTCATAACATCATTGTCTAACTTCTGGGGGAGATGGTGCTGCAGTGCTAATGTCTCTAAATTAGTAATCCAGAGGGCCCCAGGCCAGGTCCAAAGCCTATCATGGAGCTGCTGGAACTTAAATTCAATTAATAATTCAGGAATTGAATGCTAGTTTCTGTAATGCTTACCTTAAAACAATCATTCATTGTTGCAAAATCCTAGCTTGTTCACTGATGTCCTTTAGGGAAGAAATCTGGCAACCTTACCTGGTCTAGCCTACGTGTAACTCCAGACTCACAGTTGTGTGTTTCACGCTTAGCTGATGTCTGAAATAGCCTTGCAAACAATTAGGTTCAAGGGCACTTAGAGAGGGAAACAAATGTCTGTCTTATGGATATTCGTATCCCATGAAAAGTGAACAAGACCCTGTTTGCTACTGTAAACTGTATCCATGACTTTGTTATTTCCAGACTCAACTACTTTAATTTCTGAAGAAGGGTCCAGACCCGAAACGTCAGCTTTCCTGCTCCTCTGATGCTGCCTGGCCTGCTGTGTTCATCCAGCTCCACACTGTGTTATCTCATCTACTATAATGTTGCCTAAGCCACTGTCTTGACCAATGCCCTCTGCAAACTGAAGCTAATTTGAAGATCAGTTACATGTATCCTGAGTCTTATTTATCCATCATCCCTGTACTCCCTGACCTTTGGTTCCTGCAGCCCAGCAATACTGTGATCTTTAGTTTAAGGCACCAAACAGAGGACTATGTCACTGAATATTTCAGCAGCCACCCCAAGATCAACTTTAAGACCATGGGAACGAATGGGAGAAACAAAACATTATCAAGAAATAGTGGGTGATAAAAGTAACAGCTGAATATGTTTACATTGCATGGCACAATACTTTTGCACAGATTAGATATAATGTAGCACTGGGTTATTAAGCCTGTCACAATTACATGCAATATTCTAAAAAGCCATTAAACCTTTCTGTTATCTGTACTGAGCCTTGGCCTCTCAAATCAAAAACCAAACATGCACTAAGCTTTGAACATGAGGCCCATGTTTGTCATGCACAATGTCAATTTGACAGACACAAGATTCTCTTTGGACTTGGAAAGAGAAATCAGAAAGTATTGTTCCACTTTTAAATAAACATGGAGATGTTTACCACACAGGAGGCTATTGGTCCATTGTGTCTGCACGGTTCAACAAAGATCCAATTTTCTGGCATTTGGCTCATAGCCCTGAAGGCCCTGGCAACACAAGTGAATATCTAAATACTGCTTGAATGTTATGAAAGTTTCTGACTCAACCACTCTTCAGGCAAAGTGCTTCAGACTCTGACCGCACTCTGAGTGAAAGAATTCTCCTCAACTCTCCTCTTAGCCTCAAACCTCTTACCTTAAATCTATGCCTCCTCTAGTAATGGGAAAGGTATTTTCCTATCCATCCTATCCAAGCCCCTCATAATCTTATACAGCTCGATCAGGTTCTCTCTCAACTTTGAATCTCCAAGGAAGACAATTCCAGCTGATCCAGTCTTTCCTTATAGCTCAAACTATCCTGCCCTGGTAAATCTCCTCTGCACACTCTTTCATGTAACCGTATCCTTCCTGTATTGTGGTGACCTGAACTACACACAGTACTCCAGTTGTGGCCTACCCAGTGTTTTATAAAGTTCCAGCATACCCTCCTCACTCTTGTCTTCTATGTCTTGACTAATAAAGACAAGTATCCCATGTGCCTTCTTAACCACCTTATTCATCTGCCATGCTGTCTACTGGCATCTGGAGATACCCACACCAAGCTCCCTCTGATAATCAGTGCTTTCCAGGGTCCTATCAATCGTAGTGTAATCCCTTGCCTTGTTAGACTTCCTCAGGTACATTTCTTCCATTTGGTATTGTTGTGCTCAGCTGACTAATTCATTGATATTCTCCTGCAGTTTACAGCTATCTTGTGACCTGTGACTAGAGAAATTACTGCTGAGGGTCTTCCTATCTCCTCCCCTGCCTCTCTCAACAGCCTTGCATATTTGTAAGTCTGCTAAACCTATTGGTACCCCCACCCTCTTTATGTTCATTTCTTCTAATATTTTACAGTCCACCACTCCAATGTCTTTCCCTGTGTTGTCTTTATCCATTATGAAGACAGATGCAAAGTGTTCATTGAGGATTGTGTCCATGTTTTCTGGGACCCCGCAGAGATTACCTCTCTGGTCCCTACTCTTTCCCTAGGTATTCCCTTAATTTTCATGTTTTTAAAAAATCTTTGAGTTTTTCTTTACCTGCCAATGCTTTCTTGTGAACTCTCTTGTCTTTCCTAATTTCCTCTTTTAAGATCCCCTCTATGCCCTCCCCTCTCCTAACTGCTTACACTCCTGTAGGAACTCTGCTGCATTGAGCCCTCTGTATCTGACATAAGCTTCTCTATTTTTCTTAGTCCTAACCTTTATGTCCTTGGCATCTAGGGCACTCTGGTCTTGATCCCACACTTGCTTTCTGTTCTTACTGTTTCCTACCTGAATTCCTCCCTCTGCACTGATATAGTTTTATCTACAAGTAGCTACACCCAGTCCACTTGGGCCAAATCATAGCTTTGTAAATTTATTCCCATCCTTATCCTTTTCTATAACTATCCTAAGTCTAACTGAATTATGGTCAGTATCTCCAAAATACTCCCATACTGATACACCTTCCAACTTCCCTGGCTCATTTCCAAATATTAAGCCCAGAACTGCCATCTTTCTTGTTGGGCTTTCAATTTTCTGGCCAAAAAACTTTCTCCTGGATGCAATTCAAGAATTTGTACACTCCTGACCTTACACCCTAAATTATCCCAGATAATATGCGTGTAGTTAAAATTTCTTATTATTACTTTTATGCTTGTCTGAAATTTGATTGCATATTTGATCCTCGATCTCCTGACTGTTTGGCCTATGGTGTACACCCACTAGTGTCTTTGTCCCTTTGTGTTTTTTATTTCTACCCACATAATGTGGGGAGGCCATGGCCTAATGGTATTATTGCTAGACTGTTAGTCCAGAGACCCAGATAATGTTCTGGGGACCTGGGTTTGAATCCCACCATGGCAGATGGTGAAATTTGAATTCAATCAAAATGTCTGGAATTAAGAGTCTAACAATGACTATGAATCCATTGTCAATTGTTGGAAAAACCCATCTGGTTCACTAATGTCCTTTAGGGAAAGAAACTGCCATCCTTACCTGGTCTGGCCTACATGTGACTCCAGACCCACAGCAATGTGGTTGACTCTTAACTGCCCTCTGGGCAATAAGTGCTGCCTAGCCAGCAACACCCTCATCCTGTGAATGAATAAAGGAAAAAACTCCCATTTGATGATTTTTCCAAGATATCATCCCTCCTTGCTGTTGTAATTGATTCCTTTATTGCTATTACCACTCTGTCCCTGCAAACACTTTCTTAAGCTGCAGGGTGAGCACATCTTGAAACATGGTATCCATGAACCTCTCAGCCTCATGAATGCATCATAGTTCTACCCAGTTAACACTCAAGCTCCAAAGCCTGGACCTCAAGAGGCACCTCTTGCACACATGGTCATCCACACCACCAGAAGTGTCTTGAATTTTCCATAGTGCAGGATGTGCAAATTACAGGCCTGAGCTCCCCCAGACATACCTTAACAAAGTTGCATATGGACCCTGACTTTTAATTTACCCTTACTGTTAAGTATGAACTGGGTAAATCTTATCTTTATGTTTGAAAAATATACTTCCTTCATAAAAATATCTTTAGTACATATGTAGTCAATGAAGCAGTTCAGTTCAGTAGCATAAGAAGAAACAAACAAACATTGGAGTTTGACCCTGTCCAACAAACAAACCAAAGGCATTTTGTTACTTGCACAAGACTATATTTACATTTATTTGAGCACACGAGGGCAGGTCTGATAACTGAACGGACCCCATTTAATTTTGGCAGAAAGACCTTAGACCAGACTTTCTGCACTGCGCCTTGGTGGCAGCTGCCCCAAACTTTAGTGCGTCCCCCAGCACATAGTCCTGAACCTTGGAGTGTGCCAGTCTACAACACTCGGTCAGGGTCAACTCCTCGATCTGGAAGACCAACAAGTTTCAGGCAGACCAAAGAGCGTCTTTCACCAAGTTGATTCTCCTCCAGGCGCAGTTGGTGTTTGTCTGTGTGTACATCCTAGAGAACAGACCATAGAACACAGAGTTCTGTGTCACGGAGATGCTCGGGACAAACCTGGACAAAAATCACCACATCTTTCTCCAGACTTCCCTTGCAAAAGCACATTCCAGAAAGAGATGTGTGACCATCTCTACCCCACCCTCGCAGCTTTGCGGTGGCGCAGAGAGTCCGAGCGTACATGAAGGATCTCACAGGTAGTGTCCTTCTCACCAACAGCCAAACGATGTCTTTGGTGCTTGTTGGAAAGTTCTGGCAATGAGGCATTTTGCCAAATGACTTTGACAGTCTGCTCAGGGAACAACCCGACAAAATCTACCCTCTCCTTTTCCCTCAGGGTCTTGAGGATGGTATGTACTGACCACTCTGTGATGGACTTGTGTTTAAAGGTGTTTCTCTTTGCTAATTTCTCTATGAAGGGGCAGGTGATACGGAATGGTCCAACTACTTGGAGCGTTGCATGGCAACGAGGTCAGTCCCATCCTTAGCAATACCGAGGACAGGTAGAACCTCAGTACGCAGTGACACTTGGTGTTTGTGTACTGAGGGTCTTGTTTATGTCCTGATTCCCATTCAGGTCTGCCACCTGTTTCTCTGTGAGGGTGCTGAAACTCTCCTTGAAAGTTTTTTAAAAAAATTTGGTTCACAATTAAATAGCCCAGAGAATTGTTCATTGTATGTGTTAATGTGATGGATGAACACAAACTGATTCAAAATGCTGACTGTTGCAAAATTCCACACACGCCTACTTCACCTCCCAGAGGAACATGTTTATGAGGGAGCAATGCAGAATTACCCTTGAATGTTGGCAGCAACTAACACACAAAGATTAAAAGGAAAAACTGAGTGTAAGCCAGCACTGAATTGCAAACAATTCATTCAAAAGCATCAGGAAAACGAGTTGTGAATCCAGTGCAAAGCTGAGCTGAAGATTGGCAGATGTTGATTTAATTTGTGGCATTTAAGTTCTTTCAAAGCAAAAGCTGGTGTGTGACTGTTATTTTTATATTATCAGCATGACAGAACCTGAGAAATAAATGCAGTGTTAATAAAACCATTTTATAACCCAGGCTGCCATCTTCCAAAGAGAAAAATAATACTCTTTGGCAACTGATGAAACCAGATGTCAGAGTATGAAGAGCATAAACTGTGAGATTTATTCTCATGAACTCAATAAATTGAATTATGCCATTATTGCTTTCGTTGTTACATTGACCTGATGCCAGTGCTGGAGTGTATGACTTTTCTATTTCTACTCTCAGTGAACGTATAACAAATGTAAAGATCCTTCTATGTTGACCCATTACCCACTCCCAGGACAGATACAGGCTAGTTAAAATGTAAATCTTCTCCTCCACTGTCCCACGCCAGTGTGGGAATGTTTCAGACTAGGTACAGTGCAACAAATAGCATCCCATCAAACATTCTAGAGCAGGTACAAAGTAAGTCCAAATCAGAATTGTCTGTTCACTGTGAGTAAAATGAATCTGATGGGATTCGTGTGTCATTGCTGCTCTTATGCCTCTTGGTGGCAGGAGATACGGGGAAATAAAAGGATCAGGTTGCGAGCTGCCAAATTGCCGGCTGACATTGGCCTTTTCAAATTTGCAACATCAAACTGAAGGCTGGTGCTGTCTTTGCTTCCAGTAGCCCTCTAGGCTTCCACTCAGTAACTCTGCAAACCTTCACAGCTGAGTTTGCCTACTCTTCATACAGTGGGTGGGATGGGTATCAGGAGCGAAAACTTTATCCTCTTGTAATATCAGTTTATTTGCTTGGGTGTTAGTGCAGGCTTCGACTGGGTCTTGGGAACAAATAACAGAGCAGCGTAGCTAAAAACCCAATCTTCAGGCAAACTGATCACACTTCCTGTTGGTACAAATGTCCTCCAGACAAATGTAAACATAATCAGCTTTCAAATGAACACCCTAGTTGCCATGTGCCTGCCTTGATTCAAGATGTTACACTTGGACAGTTCTGGATGGAGGACTGTCACTTTAATTCTTCCCCTTCTGGAGCATTTATTTTGGAATGAACACATTGGAACACTTTGAGCTAATTGCTGCTGAATTTGCAGTTTACAGTCTGATACCTTAGCCTCCATCTGCCCAAGGCAAGTAAGATGAATCCACTGAAGACAGCTGGCACATCACCGCAAGAATATTGAACAGGGACTGAGCTATGAAGAGTGAGAGGATCAAGGGTTCAGCAGGGTAGACGGGAATCGTAAGCTTAGTATATTCAGGAATGAATCAGGAAGCAATTCTTCTCATAAAGACTAGTGAAAACTTGTGAATCTTTCCCAAAAAACTGTGGAATCTGGGGGCCAATTAAAATGTTCATGACTGAGAACAACAGATTTTTGTTGGTAAGGGTATCGAGGGATGTGGTTCAAAAGTGGGAAAATAGAGTTGAGGTGCAGATTAGATTGAGTGACGGAGCAGGCTTGAAGAGCTGAATGGCCTCTTTCCATTACCTCACCAGGAGAAGCAGTTCTCTGAAGCTACCTGATTAAATCCTTTTAATATTTTAAACTGGAATGGATCACTTCTCAATCTTCTGTATGCAAGAGAATTCAAGCCAAGATTATGCACATTTCCACAATCTACTACTCATTTAACGTTAGACAGTTTTCATGTATCTTGGATTTGGATGCATGGGTTCCTACATGATTTTCTGAGTCCACCTGCTATCTTACCTAGTGGACTGCACTAAATTCTGACTGATTTCAGACAGAAACTGTACAGAACTAAGAGACTGTGTTAACCTTGATCACCTCCAGGGTCTTAACATACTTGAGGGTTGCAAATCTGCCAAAACTACTCAAATTATTTATGAAACTGGTGCAATCTGAAGCTCTGAAACCAGGTTAGTCTATGTAGACAAACAAGTTCTGTGTCATATCTGGAAAACATCATGGAGGTGAGTGGAATACAAGGAAATCTTTGGTATTTCGTCAGATTGGGAATGTTTTATTAGCTCATGAAGTATCAAACCATGATCTCAGACCATTGGTCTGCCACTGTGCAGGTCTGCTGTTGGTGTATGCACTTGTCTGGGAATGGTATAACCTTAGTAGAGGGTTGCCACAGGTACTTGTCTGCCACTGGTACAGGTTTGGCCCTGGAGCAGGCCTAGCGTTTGTACTAGCCTGGCACTGACATGGCCTAGGGTTGATAGAGATCTGTTACCGATATAGGCCTGAACTGGTACAGCTCAGTTACTGATCCTGGACTGAAATTGATTTGACATTGGACTATTCCGTTATCAATCTGGCCCTGATCATTATTAAACTTCTATACAGCACACATTGACCTGTCCTTGTTCTTCTGACTTATGATTATGTTTTTTTCCCTCCTTGTAATCTCTGCAGACGTGGATGAGTGCCAAGTCCATAATGGAGGTTGTCAGCACAAATGTGTAAATACCCTGGAATCACATTATTGCGAGTGTAAACCAGGCTTCCGGCTTCACACTGATGGGCGTACCTGTATTGGTGAGTACTGCAGTTATACAGACTGACTGTGCCAAATTGTAAATCTCTGGCAATCTGTCATCGCCCTGCTGCCCATTCCTGTCCACAGGAGGTGTCAGCATTCCTCCCCAGCTTGAGAATCCCTTCAAGTACCTGTGCATTATGTTATCAGGATCACCTATGAAATATCATTATTCCTGTTCCACTCTTCTTGCACTGATGCCATGTAGTTAACCTGTTTCCTAAAGTGTCCTAACACGTTTCTCCTACTTCCATCTTAAACACCACATATAACATACTATCTGCATTTTTATCCATTCACCATCCCCACTGTCTTGGTTTTTTGCTCAACATCAAATGCTTTTATACCATCTCTCCCCTACTCCATCTTCTCCTTCAGACCAGGCTTGAAACTTTTACACATATACCAATCTGCTCCTTGACTCCTGTTTGCTATTTTCTGTCATTGCTATTTGCTCTTTCAATCATACTGCTGCTGCCCTGTGCAAGTTTCTGTGTCTCACCTCCTCCCTTTCTGCATTTGAAAACTTCCTTAAAAACCTTTTGACCCCAATCCGTGATTCTGTCTCTCTTTGTCTTTCTTTCCTTCTGCCTAGTGTCCATTTCTTTTTCTTCACAAAGTATTTCTGACATGAAAAACCCTACATGAACACTTGCAGTAAATTAACTGCAACTGTCCAGTTCCCTCCTTATGTAGCCTCTGTGTTCCTGTACCATAGTCCTCACTATTTACAAAATGCAGGCCTCTCACCAGCCTTTCTGTTAGAAAGTCATAGAGTCATACAGCACAGAAACAGACCCCTTGATCCAACCAGTCCATGCCGAACTGTTGTATGCTTCAGTACACTTGTCAAAGCTTCCATACTTTAATTGATTGATATTATTTTTTAATGAATGTTTAAAGAGGTTGATCCATGCTCACATTAAGTAGTGGGTGTCAGAGGTTGTTAGTTACGATATGCAACCCTGACTTTCTCAACTCACAGTTCCGATGAATGTGGCTTCCCTCTGTCAAAATGGGATCGTGAAATTTTCTCAGAAAGGAGACAAAGGATATGCTGATAGGGTGAGATGAACTAAGATTTGGCAAATGCTCTTATGGAGCGTTAAAAACAACTTCCATGATCCTGTTGGGCTGAATGGCCTGCTTGTCCTCTGGATAATTCTACACATTTCTTTGTGTGTGCTTACGTTTGTATTTCAGTAGTTAAATTGTGACATTGATTCCTAACATGTAGTTTGAATTATTACAGAGTAAACACAATCCTCACATACTCTTGGCAAGAGTGATTGAGAGAGGGTGACTATTATTATGTTACTCCCATTTATCGCTGCACATAATGAGAGGAGCTGTGCAGAGCACAATTGTACCTCGTGGAAGGAAAGTTCTTTCCAAAAGCCCAGTCACATTGTGCTGTCACTTAGAGGGCCAATTCCTGCTGGGTTGGCAGACACTGTATTAACCTCTTGCCTCTCATATTGAGCGCAATTATGCAAGTGATAGAAATGGCTGTGATTGAGGAGGAAAATTTGGAAGATATGATGGAGACTGAATAAATACACCAGGTTTTAATATAGCAACAATATAACTGGAAAGAGGCCAGCAAGCTCTGAACTTGGGCCAAAGCTAACTTTGGATCATAATCAGGCTTCTGCCCAGTTTCAGACGATGCTGTCATTAGTGATGACTGATTTACACTCAGCTTAGATTTTTGCAACTACATGATTTCTAAAATGTTTAGCTAAAATCTGGGCAATGCACAGGTACAATATGAGTCAGCTCTGAATGCAACCAAGATCTAAAACCAGTCAAAACGTTGAACTGAACTCTACAGCCAAGGTGTTCTCAGCTCAGCTGTCCATAGTTGAACCTGGTTGCTAAGTACTTTGAAAATTGAGAAATTGGAACCAAACTCATTGAATTGCGTTGTTGCAGTCACATTTCTGTCAAGTTTGGTGGGCCTAACTATGAGTTTGATATTGTGCTCACCATATTTCACACCACAAATTTAAATAAAACAGCTTGTATCTTAATTGGAAACACAGGCTTTTAGAACTTATAGTCCCTTTGCACGCATTGGGATTACTGGGAAACATGTTGACTACGGCATCAGCTGTGACTCTGCAAGGAACACTCAACCTCAAAGTCAGGCTTTTGGCTTAATCCCCACTCCGGACAACTTAAAGTCTAGACAGGCACTGAGTACTGCATTATTAGAAGTGCTGTGTTTCACATGTGACATTGATCTGATGTCAGCCCTATCAGGTGGACACCTTTTGAAATAAGTGCCAATGTCCTCATCAATATTTATCCTTAACTAACATTTCTTTAACAACTTGTCTGGTTGCTTTCAGAATTGACAACAATTGTTGTGGGACTTTGAAGTGTGCCATGTTTCTGACATTACAATTGGAGCTGCAACTCATTGTTGCAAAACATTTTTGGATATCTTGAGGTCATAAAAGATGCTCCAGGAATGCAACAAAAAACAGGAGTTGCTGGAAAAGCTCAGCAGATCTGGCACCATCTGCAGAGAAAAATCAGAGTTAAATGTTTCGGGGCCAGGGGCCCTTCCTCAGAACAGGAATGCAAGTCCTTTCTTTTAAGTTTATTTAACTTGAAAGGAATCATAAGTGAAATAAAAGGAGCTGGTAACTCTCAGTCACATTTATATGGTTACAAGTTAACATTTAGCACATTGAGTGAAGAATTCTTAGTCATTTTCTCATCATCCGTGAGTTAATCTAATAGAACCCTACCGACCCTTGAAATCTGAAAGAAAAAAATAGGTGACTTCCATACAGTGTGAAGGTGGCATTCCCTCAGCCCAGGCTGTGCAGATAAAAGCTTCCTTACAAAATGATGCTGTTGAGGATTGATTAAAGAATATTACACTTTAAAATGGGGAGTGCAGTATTTTCTTGGCTGATTATTTGCTCCTTTAAGGCCATAAAATCTAATCACTGCTGAATAGACACTGATGTCATTCAGGTCTCATTTGCGAGACTGTGGATCTTCTGGACCCTTAGCTGGTATTTCTGGAGTGTTTCTCTGTTTCCTTTGTGGCACGGTGCGAAATGTCCAGTGTGACATTTGCTGTATGTACCACATTTATATATAGAAGGTATGATTCTAATCTGTTTTTTGTGGATTTGCTAAGTTTTAATGGGCACCCATGGTACTGCTTTCCTTGCTTTATTCCCTGGTGGAGGTAATTTTACTCTCTCTTCGCCAGTCAGAAACTAACAGAATCAGAAACAAAAACAGAAGTTGCTGGAAAAGCTCAGCAGGTCTGGCAGCATCTGAGAAGAGAAATCAGAGTTAACATTTTGGGTCCGGCAACCCCTTCCTCAGAACTACTGTTTTTATTTCTGATTTATAGCATCCGCAGTTCTTTTGGTTTTTAACAAACAGAATCAGATTGGCTGCTTCTGTGACACCGCACCTGATTTCCATTGAAGTCAACAGAAAGTAAAGTGGAGCAAAGCACAAAATGCCAAGCTTATTTGATTCTGGCTGTTTCATGCTGGGCAGCTTAGATTAAAATTAGATCCAGTGTGGCAGAGTGCCATTGGATTCTTTACATCTATCTAAGAGAACAGATTTGGCATCTCGCCCAAAAGATGGCATCTCCAACTGGGCTTCTTGGAAGACACGTAGGCGAGAGAGAGACCTGTGGCAGAATGGAGAGAGACCTGTGAGCTAACAGGGTGGAGAGAGTCTCGAGGAGTGGTAGAATAGTAATTATTTGGACCACCTCCAGTAGAAACCTTATTTGGACATTTATGTAATGTTCTGGACCGTCTCTGGGTCGCATGGATTCAGTTTCTGTACCAGCAGCATTGCCACTCTTGTCTTTGGCAGCACTTTATCAATGGAAACAAATATACCGAAACACCAAGAGGGGAGTATTCACCTCTACATTCACAAACCATCGAAGCAGAAAGTCCTGACACCAAAAGTGCTTTCTTTCCCTGTTCCATGGAATGATGTTTTTTTTAAAAAAATAAGTATTAGTAGTTAATGCTACTGTTACAGTAGCAGTGAGCCAGACACAGGTACTGCTACATAGATGTATTGTGTGTGCGTGTGTGTGTGTGTGTGTGTGTGTCTGGTCACTCCTTGAGCCAGCTCCTGAAAAAAGCATCTATGTTGAGGGAATTAGTTATTGAAGTAGCTGTGCAGTGTTCCAAGCTGGCCCAAAGCGTGCTGTGCGGTTAGCTTCAGTTATTCTTAACAGTCCACTTGGATGCGATTGTAATCTCACCAGTGGGGGTGTAGGGGCTGGATTGTGAAGGAGTCTGCCTGCATCTAATAATATTTCACAAAAAAGAAAAATAATCATGGTGTAATGAAAGTTAAGGGCTTCATTTGGAGGTGCTTATTTAAGCAGAAAACAGGAGCGGAATGGTTTAGGCACTAAAATAATAAAGCTGCCTGAGGCTATTTGTATCCTTTCAAGGATGGACCACTATGATTCACAGTGAGCTTTCAAATGTCTATTGCTGATGGGGAGCTGCAATGTAGCAATAGTCCTCCTGCTTTTGTCTCGATTCAAAGGTAAAGCTCAACCTCCACGTGTAGTCCCCATCATCTTTGCCTCACAGACCACACCTCTCTCCTCCTTCACACACAGACACAGATACAGGCAGACAGCCAGCTAGACAGACACACACAGATGTATGCTCACACACTGATACACACACATGCACACACAGACACACACATACAAACACATAGATATACTCAGATACACACACATAAAAACACAGATATACACATACCCATACAGATACACAAACATACACAGATACACATTCACACACTGATATACACACACACACACACACGGATACACACACACATTGATACACACACACACATACTTACAGACACACACACAGATGCACAAACATACAGACACAGGTACACTCAGGTACACACACATACAGACGATATTATGCATACACATACAGATACACAAATATATACCGACATACATGCACAGACATACACACACAGAGATACAGACACACAGATACACATACACAGATATGCACACACAGTTTCACACATACATACAGATACATACGCACAAATACACACATACAGACAGATACATATACACACACACACACACACACACACACACACACACACGTCGAGCCCATGCAGATGTTCAGTGTGCAGCCTACTTAAGTTGTCTTCCCCACTTCAGGCCCACTGCTATGAGGACTGGAAGATTCAACTGTACTCCTCCATTGTTTCACCTTTCCCTTTACCTCTGTAACTATCCCCAAATCAACACAGTTCCTTCAACTCTGATCTTTTGTGAGCTCCTTGTTTCCTTCACTTTACTGTTGCCAGAAGTACTTTCAACTGCTGAGCACTAAACCTCTGGAGTTTACTCCCTAAACTTCTCCTCCTTTCAGCTGTTCCATAAAACCTACCTCACAGACCAAGATTTTGGCCACTTATCCTAGTATTATCTTATGTGACTTAGTGTCAAATATTTGTTTGATGATTGCCCCTTTGGAGCATTCAAGATACTATATAGGTACAAGGGGAGGTGATGGCCTAGTGATATTATCGCTGGACTCTTAATGCAGAGACCCAGATAACGTTCCGGGGACCTGGGTTCAAATCCTGCTATGGCAGATGGTGGAATTTGAGTTCAATAAAATATCTGGAATTAAGAATCTAATGATGACCACGAGTCCATTGTCAATTGTCAGGAAAAACCCATCTGGTTCACTAATGTCCTTTAGGGAAGGAAACTGTCATCCTTTCCTGGTCTGGCTTGCATGTGACTCCAGACCCACAGCAATGTGGTTCACTCTGAACTGTCCTCTGGGCAATTAGGGATGGATAATAAATGCTGCCTAGCTAGCGATGTCCTCATCCTGTTAATGAATAAAGAAAAAAAAAGCTGGTTATGTGGTTACCAGTAACTCAGAAAGTAATGCTTTCACCTCTAAGCCTGGTGCTCTGCTTTAGTTGTGTCAGCATCATTGGCTAGTGCCCATATTCCTCCAAAGTATCTAATGGCAGTTGTCACCTAACCAGGCATAATTTGTTGAGATAGTAGCCCTCGTATTCAGAAGCTTGTGGGTTCAAGTTTCTGTTCCAGAGATTTGAGTGTAAAATTCAGGGTGACACTGACAATATGTATACTGCTGCTATAAGTTGAGAGGACATTGGGCCTTTCTTAGGAGAATGGTGTAACCTCAGAAAGTGATTAGTGGTAATCTACTTGGGAGGGGCTTTATATGCAAAGTTGAAACCGTGATGGAGAGACCATGTCTGCGCAGCACTGAATGGTTGAGCAGATCATCAACAGTTACTGGAGATGCTAAAGGGACAAAACCTTGTAGAATCTTCTGATTAGCCTGATAACTGAGTGATTGACTGTCTGCTCCTGACTGTTAAAGTTGCTTGCTAACTCTCCATGCAAGAGTAAGTGCTGGACAAAACCACTTGTTTCCACCACCCCCGGCTTCTGGTCACACTAAATATTTGGACTGGGAAGAGATGGAGCATGAAATTAGCTGATCCCTGTAATTGAAGAGCTTCAGGAGATGAACATTCTTGTCGTATTTGACTGATGAAAAGACGCCTTCAATGTGACAGGTGAACACCGAAACATAGCTTACTGCTGATCAGCACATTCCTGGCCCAATGATCAAGCCCTCAGGGACCTTGAGATTATGGAGAGATTCATGGTCCATTGGACCTACACTTCAAGTGGGAGCTGAATAGTGCTGACAGCTGCCTGTGAGAGGGCAGTGGTTATACGAAATTGGCAGAAAACAGGTGCTTTCTGACATGAACTAAATAGCACAGGACAGGATTCACGGCAGACGCCATTTCCTTGGCCCACACTCATCACTGGAACAACTGGATGACTAGGACACCTACGTCAGACTCCAATCTATTGACTTTAGCTCTATCTTCAACACCATAATTCCAAACAAACTCAACTCCAAACTCTGAGACCAAAGACTCTGGTGCCCCCCTCTCCAACTGGATCCTCAACTTCCTGACTCACAGACCACAATCAATAAGGATAGGTGACAATACCTCCTCCGCAATAATCCTCAACACTGGTGCCCCGCAAGACTGCGTACATAGCCCCTTACTATACACTTTATACACTCATGACTGTATGGCCAAATTCAGCTTTAACTCCATATACAAATTTGCTAATGACACCACTGTAATGGGTCAGATCTCAAACAACAATGAGACAGACTACGGGAAAGAGATAGAGAGCTTAGTGACACGACGTAAAGTCAACAATCTCTCCCTCGATGTCAGCAAAACGAAGGAGCCGGTCATTGACTTCAGGAAGAAGTGTGGAGGACACGCCCCTGTCTGTATCAATGGTGCTGAGGTCGAAGTAGTCGAGAGCTTCAAGTTCCTAGGAGTAAATATCACCAACAATCTGTCCTGGTCCATCCATGTCAATGCTACAGTCAAGAAAGCACATCAATAACTCTACTTCCTCAGAAGGCTCAGGAAATTTTGCATGTCCACAACAACTTTTACCAATTTTTACAGATGCACCATAGAAAGCATCCTATCTGAATGCATCACAGGTTGGTATGGCAACTGCTCTGCCCAAAACTGCAAGAAATTACAGAGATATGTGAACACAGCCCAATCCATCACGAAAACCAGCCTTCCATCCAATGACTCCATCTACACTTCCTCCCGTCTCAGGAAAGCAGCCATCATAAGCAAAGACTCCTCCCACCCCAGTTATACTCTCTTCCACCCCCTTCCATTGGATAGAAAATACAGAAGCTTGAACACACGCACCAACTGGTTCAAGAACAGCTTCTTCCCTGCTGTTATTAGACTGCTGAATGGACCTGTCTAATTTCAAACCTGCTACTGATCTTCCTCTGTGCACCTCCTGTGCAGCCGTAACCTTGTATGCCTCGTTCTGTCTAAGCACCCCATGATAATACTTGATCGACTTGACCTACTTCATTCCCAGGAGCCAGGTCGAGCAGTGCTTTGTTTGTTGTTGGACTGGAAACTGCTAAAGAAAGTTCTCCTGACTTGTCCTTCTTTGATCGTTACATTACAACTATCCAGACAATATTTGGATCATTTCTCTCAGGCTATCTTTGCCTTAGTTTAAAGTAACTTGCTTCAAGTTACTTCCCCCTTTGTGAATTATGTGCCATTCACCTGATGTAAACATTGTGTTTACATACATCTATTGAGTAGCTATGTTTTATCTTTCAGATCTGTGTCTAAGCAATTTTTATATTTTCAGTATTTCATCAAAAACAATTTCAGAAAATAATTTTCAGCTTTAAGATTGATTTATTTGCTCCAACAGTTGAAGGTAATGTGTTGCTGAATGAGCTGTGTTAAATTACCATTGTGCTGGATTCCAGACACATTGCAATGATTGACTTACATATTTTACAAGTGATTTCTGGCAAAGTTCCTGTGAATACTAATTGTACCGGATCGGAATGTCCTGCAGTTATTGGAGCTCATGAAGTCTGAGTATTCTGAGCTTGTCCCACCTCCACCTCAGTAATGCATCTCAGAGGTCATTGTTTCCCATTGTGGGAAGCAGGGGAGGAGGTATAGGGTTGGCCACACTGGCTGTGAGTATCCATAAAGGCTGGGTGGGGCACTTTACCAGACATCTGCCATGTTTGCATCCCTCCTGAAGATGCCATGGATGACTGTGTAGCGGCCCTGTGGGAATTTACCCCAATCGATCCTTTCCCTCAAGGTCTAAATCCAACAGAAACCAAGTGAGTGGAACAATCCTTTTGCTGTTACTCCCATTGCCAGTATTGACAAGACCCCCTCCACAGGCTTAAGCTCATAATCTAGGCTGGCACACCCAGTGCAGAACTAAAGGAGTGCGACACTGTCAAAGTTGGCATCTTGCAGGTGCAGCCTTAATTGAGTGCACTCACAAATGAACTTAAAATATTGCATGGTTATTATTGGATGAAAAACAGAGAAATTCTGTCTGTGTCTTCTGGCCAATGTTTATACCTGAACCAGAAACACTAAAAGCAGGTTGTTCACGTTGTTGTTTATGGAATCTTACAGCGTGCAAATTGCCTTCCTCATTCTCTACATTATAACAGTCAGTTTACTTCACAACTGCTTCATTTTTGTTTTCTTTATTCGTTCATGGGATATGGGCGTCACTGGCTAGGCCAGCATTTTTGCCCATCCCTAATTGCCCAGAGGGCAGTTAAGAGTCAACTACATTGCTGTGGGTCTGGAGTCACATGTAGGACAGACCAGATAAGGATGGCAGTTTCCTTCCCTGAAGGACATTAGTGAACCAGATGGGTTTTTCCAACAATCGACAATTGATTCATGGTCATTTCCTGTAAACTATTTGGAACCTCCTGTAGTTACAAAATGTGCTATATAAATGTGGGACTTTCTTTTACTATGAGCCCTTTCTCAACTGTTTCATTTTTTTTTAGTATTTATTGTGCCTCTTCTCTCCATTGTCATTATCCTACTCCTACAATTATCCTAATGCTCTTTTCTTAGCATTTTTAAAAATGGTGTACCTCACATAATTTACTCTGTATCATTTTGTTGGGGATGACATTATTGCACAATGCAACTTTGTACTCGTGGATCTCAAATCAGGTGTAATTTTAGCCATGAGGGGAGTGCAGACCTTCTTTGCTGAGGATTTATGGATTGAGATTATGGCATTTGATATTGGTAAGAAACAAGTTTCTGGTCTTGCATTGTTATGATAGTGGTAAAAATGAACTATCAATTTTCCACTGCCATTATCTGATTTTAATACTTGGGACTTTTCATGTACCAAAGTGATTTTGGAAAATGAAGAACATTGATTTGTGATGGCTGCAATGGTCACCTGAACAATTTGAACCAAATTCGAGAAAGTATCAATAACAAAATTAAGTCTGAATTGAAATTAACATGTCACCAAAATGTCTGAAGCCGTTCTTTAAGATATGCCTTTCCTATTTGATTTGCACCCTTCTTGATGTTTCACATATTGTCATGGAAATTGCCTGCAGATTATCCTGCTCGTGAAAAGTAATGAAGCCAGACATAAGAACACACAAAGGGAATGTATTTCAAGCAACAGGATATGAATTAGAGCAGAGAAGAGAAAATGGATTCATGACAGGACACTGGAAGGCTTACTGTCTCCCTGTCCCTGTTTCTCTTAGCCTCTCAAAAACATTGCCTGATAAAGTAAATTGAAAAAATATGCATTTACCAAGAACCGGAGGATATCTACAAATTTTGCCGATTACAAGACATCAATTAGTCAATTGTGGTCTCAGGTTAAAACCTAACACAGCAAAGCATCTAATGACATTTCAAATTGCCCAACGTTGATCCTCCTTTTTGTACTAGATACCCTCCCCTTTTTAAACCTTACACCTGTCCTTGCATGTGTGTGTTAACATGTTTTATTATTGTTCTTGGGTTAATAAGTATTAAAATATAGCTGTGTGCTGAAAGGAATTGAATATTTTAGTTCTGGCTAACCAAAGAAGTTAAAAAGAAGGGAGCCTAATCATCCCTCTGCACTTGGTTGTAACAGTATAACATTCCCTCATTTGTTAGTTTAATTAAGTGCCAACCTGCAGGTTTAACCATTCCATCAATATAATGCTCAGACATTTGGTAGTATATTTGCTAAGGGTTGTTATGGTTCTAAATCTGCAATGTGGAGCTCATGAGTTCACATTTCCCAACTCAAGACAAGTTGTGAGCTGAATTTTGGTTAAACCCTGATCATTTGTAGGCTGGAAACAGATACATTTCGATGAAGCTTTCCAGATTTTTGTAAAAACCACCAATGTCCTTTAGGCAAGTAAGCCTGCCATCCTTATCCTCTCTGATCCACACAAATGGCCTCTGAAGAGGATTAGTGAATAATTGCCAAAAGGATTGCCAACAGCTTCCTGAGGTAACAAGGGCCAGGCAATAAATATGGTCCATATTCTGACAACATGTTTTAGTATTTTAAAAGCAAGCAATGTATTAATACATTTATTACTGACATCACTCAATATAATTTAGGAACTTAGAAAGAGAAATTTATTCTACTATTCAGTTAGAACACAACGGGTCTTACCTTAACTTCATTTACTTACTGTTGCTCTTACTCCTTAGTATCTCAATTTAAATATTACGGAGGTATCAGCAAAAAGTTGTCTAAAGTAGATTAGGAAAGTAGACTAAGGGAAACAAAAACAGAAGCTGCTGGAAAAGCTCAGCAGGTCTCGGAGCATATGTAAAGAGAAATCAGAGTTAACATTTCGGGTCCGGTGATTTTCCTAGCTACTATCAGTTCTGAGAAAGGGTCACCGGACCTGAAACGTTAACTCTGATTTCTCTGATGGAATGAAATAACCTTAAGACCATACGACATAGGAGCAGAATTAGGCCATCCAGCGAATCTAAGCTGCACTGCCAGTTGATCATGGCTGATATGTTTCCCAAATCCCATTCTACTGCCTTCTCCCTGTAACCCTTGATGACCTTACTAATCAAGAACCTATCTGTCTCTATCTTAAATACACTCAATGACTTGATCTCCACAGCCCGCTGTGACAATGAGCTCCATAGTTAAACACCATCTGGCTGAAGAAATTCCTCCTCATCTCAATTCTAAAGGGTCATCCCTTCACTTTGAGGCTGCACCCTTGGGTCATAGTCTCTCCTACTGGTGAAACATCTCCTCCATGTCCATTCTATCCAGGCCTCTCAGTATTCTGTAAATTTCAATGAGATCACCCCCCTCCCCCACCCCACATCCTTCTAAACTCCATTGAGTATAGACCCAGAATCCTCAACCTTATGACAAACCCTTCATCCCCAGGATCATTCTTGTAAACCTCCTCTGGCCCCCTTTCAATGCTAGCACATCCTTCCTTACATGCAGGGCCTAAAACTAATCACAATATTCCAGAAGTAATCTGACCAGAGCCTTATTCATCCTCAGCAGGACATCCCTGCTGTTGAATTAAGGCCTCCTGAAATGAATGCTAACATTGCATTTGCCTTCCTAACTGCCAACTGAATTTGTTTGTTAACTTAAGAGAATCTGAACCAGGACTCTCAAGTCCCTTTGTGCTTCAGATTTCCAAAGCCTTTCCCCCATTTAGAAAATAATCTATGCTCTATTGATCCTACCAAAGTGCATAACCTCACACTTTCCCACATTGTATTCCATCTGCTACTTCTTTGCCCACTCTCCTAACTTGTCCAAGTCCTTCTACAGCCTCCCTGATTCTTCAGCACTATCTGCCCCTCCCCTATTTTTGTATCATCTGCAAACATAGCAACAAGACCTTCATTCCTTTGTCCAGATTATTAATGTATGTAGTGGATAGTTGTGGTCCCAACACTGATCCCTGCGGAACTCTGCTAGTCACCAGCTGTCATTCAGAAAAAGACCCCTTTATCCCCACTCTTTGGCTGACTGTCAAAAGGCAATCCTGTATCCATACCCAAAACGCCATGTGCTCTTGTCTTATTTAGCAGCCTCCTGTGTGGCACCTTGTCAAAGGCCTTCTGGAAATCTAAACAGATCACATCGACTGCCTCTCCTTTGTGTATGTGGCTCGTTATCTCCTGAAAGAATTCTGACAGATGTCAGGCTTGACCTCCCCTTGATGAAGTCATGCTGACTCAGCTAGTTTACCATGCTCTTTCAAGTACCCTGCAATCTCATCCTTAGTAATGGATTCTAAAATCTTACCAATGACTGAGGTCAGGCCAACTGGCCTATTGTTTCCTGTCTTCTACCTCCCTCCCTTCTTAAACAGGTGTGTTATATTAGCAATTTTCCAATTCTCTGGGACCCTCCCTGACTCCAGTGATTCCCGACAGATCACCACCAATGTCTCTACTATCTCCTTAGCTGTCTTCTTCAGAACTCTGGGATGTAGTCCATCTGGTATGGATGATTTATTCCCCTTCAAACCTTTCAGTGTCTCCAGCAATTTCTCCTCAGTGTTGGACACTGCACTCATCTCTGCCCCCTGGCTTTCTTGAAGTTCCAGTATGCTACTGGTGCCTTCCACTGTGAAAACTGATGCACAGTACCTCTTCAGTTCCTCTGCCATTTCTTTGTTCCCTATTACTACTTCTCCAGCCTTATTTTCCAGTGGTCCAATGTCCACTCTTACCTCTCTCTTACCTTTTAGATATCTTAAAAAAAAAACGGCTTGCAATCTTCTTTTATATTACTAGCTCGCTTACCCCAATATTTAACCTTCTCCCCATCTCATTGCTTTTTTTTTAGTTATCCTCTGCTGGCTTTTAAAGGCTTCCCAATCCTTTGGCTTCCCAATGATTATTACCACATTGTATGCTTTTTCTTTTACTTTTAAGTTGCTCCTGATTTCCCTTATCCGCAATGGTTGCCTCATCTATCTCTTCGTACGTTTCTTCTTCCTTGGGATGAATTTTTGCAGTGCCTCCTGAATTACCCCCAGAAACTCCTTGCCGTTGCTGCTCCACTCTTCCCTCCTAGGCTCCCCTTCCAATCAACTCTGGCCAGCTTCTCCCTCATATCATTGTAATTATCTTTACTCAAATGTTACATCTGATTCCAGCTTCTCCCTCTCATAATGTAAGGTGAATTCCATCATATATAGCCACTGCTCTTAGAGATTCCTTCACCTTAAGCTCCCTAATCAAGTCTGCCTCTTCATACATCACCAAATCCAGAATTGCCTGTTCCCTAGTGGGCTATACCATGAACTGCTCCAAAAAACATCTCATAGACATTCCATAAGTTCCTTATGGAGTGCTGTAAGGATCAGCCCCAGGTCCTCAATTATTTAGTTTCTATAATAATGACTTGGTGGAAGGGGTAAAGTGTAATGTACCCAAATTTGAAGTTGATATAAAAATAGGTGGGAGTGCATGTTTTGAAGAGGACAGAAGGACTATGCAAAGGGGTATAGATAGGTTTGTGAAAGTGGGCAAAAACTTTAATGCAGGGAAGTGGGAGGTTATGCACTTTGGTAGGAAGAATCAAAAGGCAGACTATTATTTAAATAGAGAGCGACTCTTTAAAAAAAATTGCAGAGCAAGCTGATCTAGGTCTTCTTGTGCATGAGACACAAAAAGTTAACAGGCAAGCGAAGGAAGTAATTCAGAAGGCAAATGGAATTTAGGCCTTTGTCATGAGAGAGATTAAAAATAGCAAAGTCTTATTTGGTCCCTGTTTTTAAGAAAGGATATGCTGGCATTGGGCTCAGTTCTAAAGAGATTCACTAGGCTGATTCCTGGGATGGATAGGTTGACTTATCAACAATGATTAAATTAGTTACGCCTTTACTCATTAGACTTTAGAAGAATTACCACATTGACTGGGCTGATGTTGAGAAGATGTTTTCACTCATGAGGAGATCTTAAACTAAGGGACATAGTCAAGAATGAGAGGATACTCATTTAAATTTGAGTGGTGAACAAGTTTCTACACCCAGAGGATAGTGAATGTCTGTAATTCTCTACTCCAGAGAGTTGTGGAGACTAGATCACAGAAAGTATTTAAAGAGGTAGATAGATTAATGAAAGAATTGGGAAGCTGAGGAGATGAAGATGGTGAGGAAGATGAACTGGCATGAAAGAGGAGCTGAGGCCTGGGGCAGATTAGCCATGCTCTTGTTGAGTAGTGAATCAGCCTTGAGGGATGGAATGGTCTACTCTTTCACTGATTTCTTGTAAAATTTCTTTACCCAGAAAGTATTCAGTCTGTGTAATTCTGTGCCAAAGAAAATGGTTAAGGCCAAAACACTGAATGTTTTCAAGAAGGAGTTAGATATAGTTCCTTGGGCTAAAGGGTTCAAAGGATATGTGAGAAAGCAGGAACAGGGTTCTGAGTTGGATGACCAGTCATGATCATATTAAATAGCAGAGAGGGTATGAAGGGCCAAGTGGCCTACTCCTGCTCCTGTTTTCTATGTTTTTATGTTCTTATTTACTCTAAGTTTAATTTGGTGTTTCTTATTCCTGAAAACACCAATATTTCCCCAGCAACCACAGCCTTCTGCAGGAAAGGATTTCAGGTTTCCATTCATCATTGTTGGAATTGTCTCAGTCACTGAATGTTTTGGGCATTTGGTGAGAAAGCTGGGAGGATTTGTGAGATTGGCATGTAGGAGAATGAGGGGTGACCTTATTGAGGTGTATAAAATCATGAGGGGTATGGACAGGATGAATGCATATAGTCTTTTCCCCAAGGACGGGAATTGAAAACTAGAGGGCATAGGCTTAAGGTGAGAGGGGAAAGATTTAAGAAGGACCTGAGGGGCAACTTCTTCACGCAGAGAGTGGTGCGTACGTGGAATAGGCTGCCAGAAAAAGTGGTTGAGGCAGGTACAATAGCAACATTTAAAAAAACATTTGGATAGGTACATGGATGAAAAGGGTTTAGAGGGATATGGACCAAATGTGGGCAATTGGAACTAGTTGAGTGGAGTTTGGGATGAAGAGCCTGTTTCCATGCTGTATTACTCCATGAACCTATGGCAGTAAGGGGAATCCTGACGTCAAGAGCAAAAGGTCCTATTTTCCAAGTTTTAATCAGTGAGATGAGACTCTCACTAGTGAGCAACAAGAGGCCAATTTGCATGCATTAGTATGCATTAACATCCTCATTATCATGTCACCTCACCTCGTTGATGTGCAGTTTCCCATTCTCCCAGCAGCTGTATTAAAACTAGATGGTGACATTTCCCAACGTGACAGTCAAAGAGGTAACCCGGTGACTCCAGGTCATATCTTAATCCTCCGGTCTTCAATCAAGCATCAAAGTTTCAGGGCATGCTCCATGGAAGCAAATGTATACAACTCCTGTCCACAAGGACCTCTGGGCCCCATCAGCAAAATGTGGCGCTATTGCCCTTCAGACCAATATGTTTGGGACAATTGAACAAGAACTGCGCAGGGTCGCTATGGAGTGCCAGCACTTGACCCGTGCACAGCTGGTCTTTAAAGATGGTGCAGTGCATCAGGAATCCTGGAAGATCCTGGCAATGAATGGGCAAATATGACAAGTAGCATGCCATTGGGGCATGGTACATAGGTAAGGAGGCAAGTTTGGGAAGGTAGTGTACGAAAACTCACTAGAACTTCCAGAAATTAATCCCGGTGACACCTTGCTGATTTCTGGTAAAATATAAGCTCTGAAAATAAAAAATGCTTCTTGATTTGAATGGTGTAGCACTAACTTAAAGATTATGTCCCATCGTGCTAGGTTTTCCCATCAGAGGAAATGGATTGTTTTCACACATCTTGTTAACATTTTAACCATCCCTTGATGAGGTCATCCTGCAATCTTCTACACTCAAGTAAATATAAACCAAATTTCTGCAACCTGTTCCCTTATTTTAATTCTCTTAACCCAATGTCAAACTGTCGATGTTGTGCAGTTGTTTGTCCAAGACCAATGTCGTGCAGTGCCTATAACGAATAGTGCTCCAGATTAGATCTGACAGGGACTCTTTACAATGTAATGCAGCCAAATTGGGATAAAGAGCTTGGCTTATCAGGGACTTGTCCTTTCACTTTTTATGGTTTAAATCACATCAAACAGTGAGGAAACCTTTTTGTGGTGTTTGGCGTTAACTATCTCAAATAAATTAAACTTGGATATTGCCGGTCCAGTTTGCCTCAGCTGCACCTTGCCAGGGTTATGCTAACCTCACATTTACCACTGCCTGACATTTTATGAGGTTAAGGTTAATAAATGACAGCCCTGCTTATATATAAAGAAAACAGAACAGGTATATTTAGCATTTGACAAGATTTTTGATTGTCTTTCACATTTGGCAGTGTCTCGAATGCTCTTTCCAGGACAAATAAATTCCTGTGGCTGTGCTGAAATTGGACCAAATAATCCCGGAAACCACAGGAATGTGTTCAGATAGGGATTACATTTCCATTGGCATGAGGTCACTTAGAGAGAGCATACATAGTACAATGGGGGAAAAAAAACTAACCCTGTCTGCACGATATGGCTAGTTGTTCTTGTTTTAAACTTTGTGTAACTGGAGCAATTTAAGTCAGTGTAGTGAACACACCTTACCTAACGTGCCACTGGAAACACCAGTTTAACTTCCCACTGATCACAACCAGAAACACCAGCTGATCTCCCCATTGACTGCAACTGGAAGCTGTGTTCTAATGTCGCACTGATTATGTTTGAAATTCCCAGTTTAAGGTTCCACTGGCCATGATTCTGTTATCAGTGCTGACTAATGTTCAGATCCATAACAGTTTGACTTGTAATTCTAGCTCAACAGGTAGGCAATGGTTAACAATAGTAACTTGCATTCTAGATTAAAGAAAAGAATAATCATCTGGACCAGGACCTTTGTTGTCAGTAGAACTATGTCCCAATACGTTTTAGAGCCTTTGGAAGAGAAAGAGAGGGTCTCATTCGTTGTCTCGAAGAGAGATGATCCATAGAGTGTAGATGCATTCCCATAGACACAATTGACACCCTGGCAAAGAACAAAGAATAATACAGCACAGGAACAGGCCCTTTGGCCCTCCAAGCCTGCGTCGACACAATTTACCCTTCCATACTAAAACTGTCTTCAATTACAGGATCCATATCCCTCTATTCCCTTCTTATTCATGTATTTGTCCAAATGCTTCTTGAGTGCTGCTATCGTGTCTGCTTCCACCACCTCATCTGGCACCACGTTCCAGGCACACACTACCCTTTGTGTAAAAAACTTGCATCGCACATCTCTTTTAAACTACGCTCCCCAACCCCCACCACCCGCACGCCCCCCGCCCCCCCCCCCCCCACAACTCCCCGACCCCTCACGTTGAATCTGTGTCCCCTACTAATTGATCCATTCACCCTGGGAAAAAGTCTTATACCTTCCACTCTATCCATGCCATTCACAATCTTATAAACTTCTTTCCAGTTGCCCCTCAACCTCTGCGTTTCAGTGAAAACAAACCCAGTCAATCCAATCTTTCTTCATTGCTAAAATCCACCATACCAGGCAGCGCCCTGGTAAACCTTTTCTGTAGCCTCTCCAAAGCATCTACATCCTTCTGGTAGTGTGGTGACTAGAACTGTACGCAATATTCCAAGTGTGGCCCAACTAGAGTTCTATAAAGCTGCAGCATAACTTGTCTATCCTTATACTCAATGCCCCTTCCAATGAAGGCAAGTGTGTCATAGGCCTTTTTACTACCTTATCTACCTGTGCTGCCACCTTCTGTGGACCTGTACATCCAGATCCCTCTGCATATCAATACCCCTAAGGATTCTGCCATTCACTGTATAATTTCCACCTGTTCTTGACTTTCCAAAATGCATCATCTCACATTCGTCCGGATTAAACTCCATCTGCCATTTTTTCTACCCATGCCTCCAACTGATCTGTATCCTGCTGTATCCTCTGACAATCCTCCTTACCATCCGCAACTCTATCAATCTTTGTGTCATCCACAAACTTACTGATTAGACCAGCCATGTTTTCTTCCAAATTATTTATGTAGACCATGAACAGCAGACGTTTACCTACTGATCCCTGTGGAACTCCATTAGTCAAAATCCTCCATTCTGAAAAGCATCCTTCCACCGCTACCCTCTGTTTCCTATGACTAAGCCAGTTCTGCATCCATCTTGCCAGCTCACCTCTGATACCATGTGACTTCACCTTTTGTGCCAGTCTGCCATGAGAGACTTTGTCAAAGGCTTTGCTGAAGTCCGTATAGACAACATCAACCATTTTTCCCTCATCAATCATCTTCATTACCTCATGAAAAAACTCAGTCAAGTTAGTGAGGCATGACCTCCCCCTCATAAAACCATGCTGTCTAGCACTAAGTCCATTTGCTTCTAAATGCGTATAGATCTTGTCCCTGAGAATCTTTTCCAATAATTTCCCTACCACCGATGTGAGGCTCTAAGGCCTGTAATTTCCTGGATTATTCCTGCTACCCTTCTTAAACAATGGGACAACGTTGGCAATTCTTCTGTCCTCTGGAAGCTCACCTGTGGCCAATGAGGATACAAAGATGTCTGCCAATGCTCCAACAATTTATTCTCTTGCCTCCCTCAATATTCTGGGATAGATCCCATCAGGATCCAGGGACTTATACATCTTAAGACTTTTAAGATGCACAACACCTCTTCCTTTTTAATAGCAACTTGGCTTAGAAATTCAACACTCCCTTCCCTGAGATCATCTTCCACCAATTCCTTTGCTTTGGTGAATACTGACACAAAGTATTCGTTTAGGACCTCACCTACCTCTTCTGGCTCCACACATAGATTTATCCTCCTTTATCCTTGAGTGGGCCAACTCTTTCCCTGGCTACCCTCTTGCTTTTTATATATGTATAAAAAGCCATGGGATTCTCCTTAATTCTTTTTGCTAATGACTTTTCATGACCTCTTTTAGCCCTTCTAATTCCTTGTTTAAGTTCTTTGCTACTTTCTTTACACACATCAAGGGCCTCATCAGTTCGCATCCTCCTAGACATTATGCATGCTTCCTTTTTATGTTTTACCAAGGTCATAGCATCCCTGGTCATCCAAACTTTCCTTCCTTTTCCTTCATTCTCGCAGGAACGTGCCGCTCCTGAACTCTTATCAATTACCGTTTGAAATATTCCTACATATCCTCAAACAGCCACCTCCAATCAAAATTCTCCAGTTTCTGCCTAATATTGTTGTAGTTTGCCTTCCCCCAATTTAACACCTTCACCCGAGGACTGCTGTTATCCTTATCCATGAGTATCTTAAAACCCATGGTATTATGGTCACTACTCCCGAAATGCTCCCCCAGCTGAAACTTCACTCACCTGGCCAGGCTCATTTCCCAAAACCAGGTCCAGTATTACCCCTTTCTTGGTTGGACTGTTTAAATACTGTGTCAAGAAATTCTCCTGAATGGTCCTTACAAATTCTGCCCCATCCAAGCCCCAAGCACAAAGTGAGTGCCAGTCAAAACAGGGGAAGTTAAAGTCGCCCATCAAACAACCCCGCTGTTTTTACATCTTTCCAAAATCTGTCTACGTATTCTCTCCTCTATCTCCCGCTGTCAGTTGGGAGTCCTGTAGTATACTCCCAGCATTGTGATTTCACCTTTCCTGTTCCTGAGTTCTACCCATATTGCCTCACTGCACAAGTCCTCTGATGTATCCTCCCTCAGCACAGCTGAGAGATACTGCTTTACCAGTAATGCAACTCCCCTACCCCTTTTATATCCCCTTCTATCATGCCTGGAATGTCTAAATCCTGGGACAGTCCTGTCCCTCTTTCAGCCAAGTCTCTGTAATCTCAATAAGGTCATAGTTCCAAGTACTAACCGAAGCTCTAAGTTCATCTACCTTGCCTATTATACTTCTCGCATTGAAACGCATGCATTTCAGATTTCCTCCCCTGCTCTTTTCAGCAGGGTTTCCCTGCCTGTTCTTGTTCTTAGTCCGTCTTGTTCTGGCAGCCACAGAATATATCACTAGTTCAATAGCATTGGAGAGCATTTGGGAAATTCTTAACCATTCACTTAACCAAACAAAATGGAAGCATGAGAGTTGTGCGTTGAGAGGAAAGTATCAAGTGAAGGCCTGAAGAGACTTTTGGCAGGTTTTAAATGTGCCCAGCATGACACCCATCCATTTGATGGAGAACTGGGAGGAAATCTACATCTCTTTTGTAGTGCAGTGTAGACCCCATTAGCAGGCCATCCTTTCATTTAGGACCCCAGTGGCAGAAATCCCACTGTCCAAGAGCTGCTGGCATTTCCAAAAGAGCTGCCAACTAGTCAGAAGCTAGCAGCCCTCCAAAGCCAACTGTGCCACTGGGAGTGGTGGCTGCTTTTAGTCGTGCTCCAGGTACTTCACCTGGACTCAGGTGAGTGAGGGTAGAATTGGGGTCATAGGAATAGGCAGGGAGAGAAATGAAGGCATTGGCAGTGAGTAACCTTCAGCAGCCCTGCCCGGCTTCCTGATGCCAGATCACTTAATTGGGCACTGAGAGCCCCTGTTAATTTGGAACATTTCAATAGGGCACTGGCAGGAGTTACTGGATGGCACTGGAAAACCATGTGACTCCCATTTAATCCTGAATCCTCCACTAAATTCCAGGGGACTTGGATGATTAGTGTCAGTTGGCTCATTAGTGAGGCTAATATTGACATCCTGCCACAGGTGTGTGTGTTTACAAATGGACTTATTCCCATCTCCAGGTTTTCCTGTCAGCAGCAAGCTGATGTGAAGCTTCTCCCCACAATTAAGTGGGCTTAGGCACTGTGCTACCCCCAAAAACAGGTTGGATTAATTTCCCGCCTTGGCCTCATTGAAGAAAGAAACTTCAATTGTCCGAGTCAAGATTTAGAATGAGTTGAAGGAGCATTGGTTTATGTACATGTTACATGCAAGTATAGTTTGGTGATAGCTGAACCTTGTTTAGACAGACTGTCTTGTCACATTGTCTCATTTCAAGTCCTTGTTTTGTTTTAAAGGCTAATGAGGTACATCTGGGCTTTGTAGCCTCGTGGTCAGTGATTCATGCCAGTAATGTGTGACTGTGATGTCTACAATCCATTGACTAATCTGGGAATGGGCAGGCAGCTCTTCCCATTTCAGTCTGACTTTATAGAACATTGGAGAAGCTCCAGATGTCTGTTTGTTTTGCAAGGTACTGGAATTTCATCTGACTGCCAATGTGGGATCTTAATGAAATCTGTTGGTGCAATTGCAACCCAAAGCTTCAGGAACATGGTTGAACAGTCTATTCTCATACAAGTCTTAAGCAAGTCCTATTTCCAGGAGGGAATCCATCTATTTCCTGGCAAGAGATCTTTTTGTTTGCATAATGAGGATTATGTTGTCCTGGTCTTTTTGCCAACCACATTCCTGTTTATTTTTGTTTCATCTCAACATAAACAATGCTGCTTCTCTTCTTGTCAAATATTTTAAACACCAAAACAGCTTGCATTTATACAGCACCTTTTTAATATTGTGAAATATCGTGAGATGCTTCACTATAGAGTGTTATCAAACGAAATTTGTCACACAAGGAGATATTACACAGTCAAAGAACTAAGCTTTAAGAATTATCTTAAAGGAGTAAAGTGAGGTAGAGTGATGTGGTTTTAAGAGGGAGTGGGCCCTAGATAGCTGAAGACACAATGACCAACTATGAAGGAATTAAAATTGGGGCTGCTTGTGAGGTTAGATTTGGAAGAGTGCAGGCATCTTGAGGGGATTTTATGGCTGGAACTTCCAGAGAGATGGAGGGTGAAGCCAGGAGAGTTTTAAAGGCGAAGGTATGAGGTTTTATATCAAGGCATGCCTAATTGAATGTCTGTGTAGTTCCATGCACAGGAGCACAGGGTTAATGAGTAAATGAGACTTGGCATATATTAGGACACAGTTAGCAGAATTTTGGATGATCTCAGGTTTCTGGAAAATTGCGCTTGGGAGGATGGTTGGAGTGTATTGAAACAGTCAAGTTTAAAAATAACTACATGTGGATGAAGGTTTTTAGCAGGGGTATACTGAAATTGAACATAGATTTTTCAAAATTTAGAATTAGCTTATATTATTGTCACATGTATTCAGTCGCATGAGTACAGTGAAAAGTTTACAAGCTGCCACTTATGTTGCCATCTTAGGTACAAATGTACCTAGGCACAGAATTGGGCTATGAAGGCTGAATTAGACAGTCTCGATGATGGTGCAGATATATAGTTGGAAGCTCGTCTTGAGGTGAAAAAAACCAAGTTTGAGAACGAAAACCAAAAGAAGGGCGGTTGCTGTAAATCAGGAACAAAAACAGAAGTTGCTTGGAAAGCTCAGCAGGTCTGGCAGCATCTGTGAAGAAAAAAATCGGAGTTAACGTTTCGGGTCTGGTGACCCTTCTTCAAGTTTGAGAACAGTCTGGTTCAGCCTCAGAAGTGCTAGGAGTAGAGATAGACTCTGTGGCATGTGAACAGAGTTAATGGTGGGATTTGGGAGAATGGTTTGGGTAATCACCAGTATTTTGTTGAAAGAAATACTTGCTCATTCAAGACTGGACGCTACTCAAATGAAAATGACCCTGTTCCTAAATGGATGCCTATCATTTTAACTCTCCAGCTTGTTTTCTAACCTTGACATCTTACAGTGTTCCAGAGAAACTTAATGTAACCTCATTGGCAGGGACCTGGAGGTGGGGTGGTGCAGAGGTGGGACACTCTCTTTCCCCATGTCCAGCAGTGATGGCCATGACACCAGACCATGCCAGCCTAGTCTGAAGTTGCTGCCTGGTTAAAGTAATCTCAGCGCCTGGAGGAATGTCCAGAGCTCTAGGATGAAGGTCAATAGCCACCTTCACTCTGACAGCAAAGGAACCACCATCTTTTCTCCAATACCTTGCTCGATCTCTGCTACTTTACCCACCTCCTGGCTGGATGTTGGAGCCTGGTGTCTGATGTGAAGAGAGCAAGCTGTGAGCTGCACATGCCAGGTTCCATTCTGGTTTCTATATTGAGTTTTCTCGACATCTACTTGTTTGAGTTTTGTTACGAAGTTGGTTAGGGTAATTGTGAGGTGGAAGGCAGGAAATTAAAATGTGTGGTTCCCTTAGGAGATCTGTGCTCTGTCTGTACTTGGAAATTTTTAAAATGCATGTCTGTGAGCAGCAGCTGAAGTTGCCAGTACAGAGAGCCTCAAAAAGAGAAACAAGTGTATCTAAAAAGCCTGATAGGTGGCAGGCCAAACAGCAATCTTGTTTTGATGAAGTGACAATGTGTTTGAATTCAGCTAATTAATTTATACGAAGCACCTAGAAATAGCCAATTGAATTTAAATCCGATGGGTTTTTTTTCTTTATTCATTAATAGAATGAGGGCATCTCTGGCCAGGCAGAATTTGTTGCCCATCCTTAATTGCCCAGAGGGCAGTAATGAGTCAACCACATTGCTGTGGGTCTGGAGTTACATGCAGGCCAGACCAGGTAAGGATGGCAGTTTCCTTCCCTAAAGGACATGAGTGAACCAGATGGGTTTTTCCAACAATCGACACTGGGATCATACTCTCATCAGATTCTTAATTCCAGATATTTTTGTCGAATTCAAATTCCACCATCTGCTGTGGCGCAATTCGAACTCGGGTCCCTAGAGCATTATCTGGGTCTCTGGAGTAACAGTCCAGCGAAAATACCGCTAGGCTAGTGCCTCCCCTGCCTACATGATGGTGTTGACAACTTGAAGCCAATCATATTATAAGAATTTGATTATGTCATTATGGGTATATAAGATGAGGGCATTTGGAAAATGGAAGAGAGCCAACTGCCATTCAGGTCTCAGAGAAAACCCATCTAATTAATCAAAGGTACCACAGTATTTTAGTTCAAAGTCCTTACAGGAGAAATTACAGCAGAATTAACAGAAGAAAGATGTTTGTGAAGAGAGCAGAGACAACAGAATATTCCAGAAGACAGTCTGTGCGACATTAGGTTCTAATATATTGCTTCTTATTAGTGGGACTTGTTTTTTATTTAAATAGAATTCCTGTAGAATTTAAACCAGTTAGGGAGTAGTTAGTAGTCCAGGGGAGAATTGTCGGTTTGTTAGTAATTTTGTTAATTTGTTCATTGTTGGGTTAAATTTGTTTCTTGTTACTTGTAAAATGGAGATCAGGGATTTTCTTTCTTTTAACCACTCTTTTTTTAACAGATTATGAGGAGAAAGGTGAGCTTTTCTGGATGTTTAAGGGATAATTATTAGAAGGGAACCTCTAATCCCGTAATAGCAGACTGGGGCTTGTGTTTTAGTTTAATTATTAGAGAGGTTTGGCCATTCCCCATCATAACAGTTTGATTCAATAGAAATCTTAATGTTAATAAGATTACTTGGGCTGTAAGCAGGCACTTAACAAAAAATAATCCCTGAATTGGCAATTTACTGCCTAGTGTGAAACTTGCCACATTGCTTGGGAAGAGCATAAAAAGTGTAGTGAGTGCTTCCATCATTAATCCTTGCTGGATTTCTGGTCTGATTCTGACAAACCTCAACCTTAGCCCAAGTCGCTCAGACCCTTGTCAGATTCCATGCTCTGCCCTGATTTGTTTTCCTTTTGCTTGCAGGTGTCAGTTTTCTTTCCCTTATGTTTTCTTTGGATGGAGGCTATTCATCATTCTGCAGTCATATTATTTTCTTTATTTGTCCCACTCTTTGGCTCTGCATCATCAACTCTTCTGTAATTTTGACTCGCATCTTTCAACCAATCACAGATCTCTTTTGTTCTAATTCCCATCCCCCCCTCCCCTTCCACTTGCTTAAAACCTATTATCTTGACAATCTTCCCCATTTTTGAAGAAAAGTCATGGATCTGAATTGTTAATTCTGTTTCTCTCACCGCAGGTGCTCACTGACCTGCTGAGTATTTACAGGAGTACCGAATCTGTTTTTATTTCAGATTTGTAGCATTCTCAGTATTTTGCCTTGAATTTAGTTTATCTGTTTGGTAGAATTTTAATCCAGGTCCAAATGGTGACATGATAGTGCCCTAAATAGTTTCAACCATCCAAAAAATATCATTCACTTTCTCTGTATGAACCATCTCGCTGATTTTTGGTGTGGTATGTGGAATACAATGTAAGCTTGTGTTAATTTGAATGATAAATGACTATTTACTAATGTCACTACTGCTCCATGCACTTCATCCCTTCAGACTCGGTCGGGTTTGAATACAGCCTGTGAAGGTGATTGCACAGTGTTCTAAGGTCAGGCTTGATTACTTCTTATTTCAATTGTCTATCTTTAAAAAAAATCAAAGTGGTAGAAAATGATTCAAATCCATTGTTCGTAGTTTTTGTTTCTCCAAAGTGTAATTCAGAAATACGCTTGTATTAGAAACTCTGCAGACTTTTATCTAGTGATGCTTATGGTGAGTTCCTCTGTCCTGCACCATGTAGGTCTTATCAACCAAGTGTAACAGGTAGAATATGCCTGGATTTAAATGGAACATACGTAGGAACTGTGCATTGTGTGCAAAACATCTAAAGAAGGATAAGTCAGAGCAAAAGGTTTTAATACAAAAATCAGTTCCTTTATTCCCTGAGTTAACACGTATTGAGCAGATTCCAATGAATAAATCTCAAAAGGTTGTGCCTTAGAAGTGAGAAGGATTATGAAGGAAATTTCCTTAACTGCTTTATTATTATTATTATTATTAATTGGTTTGTTTGATTCCCTGTCCAGCAACAAGCCAAACCCAAGGAATGATTAGCATTGGAATGTGAATAAACCATTCAGCACCTTAAACCTGATCCAAATTCAGTCAGCTTACTGGATATCTATATCCCAACTCCATCCATCCACCTTGGCTCTCTTCACACCCATAGTTAACAAAAATCGATCACTTTTAGTTTTAAAATAATTAATTGAGCTAGCACCAACTTTTTTTTGTGAGAAAGTTACACATCATCTTTTATCAGAAGAAATCTTTCCTAACTGGTCTCAGGTGACTTGGTTCTGATTATTTTTAAATACTGGTCCTCACTTGTTCTTGACTCCTCCAGTTGAAGAGGTTTCTTTTTATCCACTTTCTCAATTGATTTCCAAATCCTAAAGCAAATCACTGCATAACCTTCTGTACAAGTCTAGTTGGTGGAATCTCTCCTCATAATCTAAGTCTTGGTAAACTTCTCATTAATCTATGTTACACTTCTTCCATGGTCAACATAGCTCACCTCTGCATAGTACTCCATCATTGTGAAAGTAGTAACAATATAGTTACATTCTGATCTGTATCTTGCTGTCTGCAGATTAAATTTTATAGTCCTCATTGTGATATGTAGATAAGACCGGACTGTTTTCTAATTAAATCTCATATTCTTCTTATATTCAGGCATTGAATTCAGGGCAGTATGTACAGCCTTCTGGTTGTGAAGTTGGGTTGGAGCCTCATTCTCTGTAAATGCTGATTATATTTTTTTGAGCTGACTGCTTTTGAGTTTCCTATCTTGTAGATTTTTAACTGACTTAGCCAGCCCTTTCTTACGGAGGATACTGATACAATCCGGGCATGACTTTTGGTACACCTCTCCTTTACCTTCTGCCCTCTGAAGACTTGTTTTATAGTCAGTTATGAAGTTCCAGGGATGGCTCCTGGATATATCTGTAAGAGTCTTCAATCTGCTCAGGAGGTCTGTGGCTTGCACACTTCTCTAGTAGACTTGGCTCTGGAACGTTTTGTGTTATCAGCCCGGCTTTAGGATGTTGATTTATGAATAACAATACTTTCTCTTTCCTCTTCTTGGTCTCCATTGAAACTGAGAGGCTAGGTTATCTCAACTTCCATTTGATGAGTGGAATGACATTAATACAGATTTAATAGCCTCATGTTGTATTTGCATTTTGTATGGATTGGCCAGAAAGTTCCTGCTCTGCTAGCAATAAGGTAGAAACCTGTTATTACATGATGCAGCATTCTGCAATATTCTAGAGAGTCTCCCTTAGCAAATTAGGTTGATATTATTTGGAAGATTGTATTTTACAGGAATATGAGGAACACTCCACAAGGGATGTGGAAATTTTAGGGAAGAAAAACTGAAATGACAGAGAACCTTGGTAGGTTTTGAATTGTTTTTTGTAAGTTGAGAATGACTAGTGAAATAAAGTGATTTTAGAAGAAGGGCAAAATCTACAGGGCAAGGGACACAAGGAAAGAAAAGGGAAATGGATTACTTGGAATGCACTTTTGTATAAAGCAATTTTTCTGAAAGATTAATGCAGAAAAATGCATTAAGTTCCTCCCAATCAGATGATGTCACAGGAACTTGGGTGGGGAAGGACAAAACTGTTCCCAAGGGTCTTCTAATAGTCTTAATAACAATGTCTATTGTACTAATGTAACTTGCACCTGATTGCTATCATGCAATAAACTATGAGACAAGACCCTCTTCCCGTTAGACTATCTAGTGCTTTTCGTCCAACATTTTAGACCAGTCAGCAAAAGAAGATGCTGTTGTGTTGGGCTCTAAGAAACAACCACCAGTGTCTTGTGGTTTGAGTAGTTTATGTCATCAATCCTTCCTTCCATTCTAAGTTTGTGAATCTGTCTCATTATCACTGGGAGAGGATAAACCACCAGGAAATTTTAATAAGAAGAGGAACTTGTTTGACATACAAGGTAATTATACCTATTGCTATCATGCAATATATCATTAATACCAACTGGTTAGACATAATTGCAACTATTAGGAGCCAGAGATGAAACACGTGTCTCCATCAGTATCTCATGTTGACTGCCTGATTCTTTATCCGAAGACTGACATCATCAGATTGATGGAGTGGATGCAACTTCAATGTAATGCTTACAGAATAATTTCCTGATACAACATCCTCCCAATGCTCCCCCACCCCTTCCCCAAGTAGTTAAAAGGATAGAAATTACTTTCACCAATGTCTGAATGTGCAAGGTACAAATTCTCCATGAAAAGTTGAGCAAAAGTATTCATATTCTTAAAATGACTAGATTAAACTAGTGGAGAGAAAGGAGATTTGAACATAAGAAATATAGTGTTTATACAAGAACATTACTGAGGGTAACCGTTCCTCTAACTTGTTAACATCAATTGATAGTCTCATGGCTATTCCAGAAGAGATCATAGTAAATGTCCTGATGTTGTTTTTCCAGTGGAGAGACAATACAAAAGGAGCAGTGATGAGAGAGACAATTGCTCTGCTTTGGTTGTGTTGATGCAACAACATCTGTATTCGGCCAGGCTTTTGAAAAAATGTGATTAACAATGTAAAACTGACCAGATAAGTTTTGTTTTGGGATGATGATTGAGTGATACATATTAAGCTTTAAGCCAGTGATAACTGCCTGTCCTCCTTCAGTAGACTGCCATGGAATCTTTTACATCCACCTGTACAGTGTAACATCTCATCGGGGGAGGCAGTGGCCTAGTTATTGCTGTTAATCCAGAGACCCAGATAATGTTCTGGGATCCAGGATTTGAATCCCACCAGAGAAGATGGTGGAGTTTGAATTCAATAAATATCTGGAATTAATGGTCTAATGATGACTGTGAATCCATTGTTGATTGTCTGGAAATATCCATCTGGTTCTCTAATGTCCTTTAGAGAAGGAAACTGCTATCTTTACCTGGTCAGGCCTACATGTGACTCCAGACCCACAGCAATGTGGTTGACTCTTAACTGCCCTCTGGGCAATTAGGGTTAGGCAATAAATGCTGCCTCGCCAGTGACACCCTCATCCCGTGAATGAATACAAAAAAAAGCTGGCACCTCAGACAGTGCAGTGTTCTATCAGTACTCAGCAGGAGCGTCAGCCTTAGTGTTTCTGCACTCAAGTCCTGGAGTAGTATTTAGACCTGGGGATTTTGTGGTTCAGAGACAAGAGTGTTCACGACTGAACCACACTTGAAAGTCTGATCTGTGTTTGAATACAATCCCCCCACACTGAGTCTAGAATTGGTCTGTTTACTGTATCATTTTTCTAAAGTTGCTGTGGTAGCATACTGGCTAAATACACTGTCCAGCACCATGACAAAACCACAGACCCCAGGGAGACTCTCAATATTTAATTACTGTACCCCAGTGACAAACAGTGCCTCTAGAAGAGGGGAAAAAGACTGAGAACAGATTTAAAAGAAAAATGATTCCCATCTGTCTTTATTCAACAGGGGACAGGTTCGTTTGTAACTGACATAGATTTCTGACACTAATGGCTGAGGCTTGGCCAAATCTGAAACTGATATGGTTGACGTCCATTGAAAGCTGCAACAGCTGAGTTGGTCAATAATTATTTAATGTATTTCAGTTTCTATCTTGAATCCCATCCATGGTTCTGGGATCTGCCTCCACTATTCCCTATGTGACTCCACTGTGCTGGGATTGTAATGCTACTGAGTTACTGGAATTACTTGCAGTGAGAGCTCACAAAGGAAAATCCAAAGCAGAGCTCATTGCACAGGACATAATGTTGACACCAGCCTTATAACGTCTTCATATCCATCATGTGTTTGTTATAAGAGAGTGAACATTCTTGCCCCTTACCTATGGGACACCGTCATTTCTCTACATTCAAATGTCAAGTAAAAGATCCAGAGGCTTGATTCACTGAGGCTCCACTCCTTTGATTATGTCTCTTGATTTCTGGGAGCATATATTGCGTTGAACCGCCATGTGCAGTGGTCTATCATTACCTAGAAAGAAGAAAGAGCCTAAATGTATATGTCATCTTTTATGACCAGAGGACTTCCCAAAATAACTTTACAGCCAATCAAGTACTTTTGACATTGAGTTACTGCCATAATTTAGGAAATGCAGTGGCCATCCATTCCCAATATGGTCCCACAAAACAACAAATAAATAAATAATCGAGTCATCTGGTTTATTTTGGAGGTCCTAGTTAAGAGAGACATTGCCCAAGACACCTGGGAGTATCTGCCTGGCTTTTTTTTTCAAAATAATTCAACGTCAAGGAAAGTTTAGGGGAGAAATGTAGGGGAAATGTTTCACACAGAGGGTGGTAGGTGCCTGGAATGCACTGTCAGTGGAGGTGGTGGCAGCGGGCATGTTAGCAACATTTAAAGCATATCTTGATAGATACATGACCGGGAGGCAAACAGAGGCATAGAAACTGAGTATGGGCAATAAGTAGCAAGTCTAAATGAGGATTAGGAATCTGTGCAGGCTTGGTGAGTCAAAGGGCCTGTTCCTGTGCTGTATTGTATTGCATTATTTTATGTGTCCATCAGAGAGGACAGGTGGGACCTCGAATGTCATTGGTTTAGGCCAAACTTTAGCGCACAGTCTATGTTGACACGTCAGTACAGTACAAAGCCAGCTACAGTCTTTTAATTGAGCTATTAGACATTGAGCTAAAGCTTCATCTGACTGTGGAGGTAGATGTAAGTTATGTGGCAATAGGGAGATCTCCCTGGTGCCTGGTTGACCAATAGCAACAAAAATCTAGGAAGCTGCTGTGCAGAAAAGAACTGCTTTGTATAATATAATAAAATGGGCATCAGACAATTGGCAGCCAGTTTAACTTCCCCCCTGATTATTTTTTTTCCCACTGGAGTTAGAAAAGAAGTAAATCAGGCTCTTGGTTGACTGTCATAGTTTCACACTGTGTATCCTATGGGCATACCAGCTCTTCTCCCAGAAGTTAGTGAATGTCTGGAATTCTCTACCCCAGAGAGTTGTGGAGGCTAGATCACTGAAAGTACCTAGAGGTGGTAGATATAGAATTTTGAAATATCAGGGAAATGATGGCTATGCTGAGCTGAAACAAAAGAGGGGTTGAGGCCTGGGCCATGATTTGTTGATTGAGGCAGGCTTGAGGGGCCGAATGTTCTTCCATTCTTATATTAACACCATATAAGCTGCTACTCATGATGAAGGTTGCTGTCAATACCCTTTTAAGTGCGGGAACCTGCAAGGCCTGCTCAGTTAAGTGTGGTGAAGGAAAACCACTTTCTTGCTTAATGGGAAGAGTTCTTTTGTGGTGAACAAAATTTTTTTTTTGCTTGTTAGCAACTGAGGGCATAACAGCTTAGGATTTTTAAGGAAGTGAACCTCGTATCTGGGCCATCTCAAAGTCTTTCTAACAATGTCCACTATATTGATGTAACCTGTGTCTAGTTGCAGGTCTAAAGAGAACGTGTTCCAAGAAAATAGTGAAACCACCAAATGTCCTGAATTTGTAAAGTCAGTCTTGGGGAGGTGATGGGGTACTGGTAAATATAACTATAGACACCCATATATAATGTTAAACATGAAAGAAAATGCTTGGAGAGATGTTCTATATGGGTCTGAAAGACTCTGAAAGGGTTAATACTAAAGACTCAGTGGAGGAGGGAGTGGGTGTGCTTGATAATGCTGGCAGTACAACTCTCACCTGAAGCCTAAGTTAATCTTTCATCCTCAAACTGAAGTTAATTATTTTTCCATCATGTTGCGTGGCACTATCACCATACTAGATTGGGCACAATGGCTCAATGGTTAGTACCGCTGCCTCAAAGCACCAGGATCCCAGGTTCAATTCCAGCTTCAGGCGACTGTCTGTGTGGAGTTTACACGTTCTCCCTGTGTCTGTGTGGGTTTTCTCTGGGTGCTCTGGTTTCTTCCCCCTGTCCAAAGGTGTGCAGGTTATGTGGATTGGCCATGGTAAATTGCTCATGGTTCCAGGGATGTGCAGGCTAGGTGGATTAGCCATGGGGAATGTAAGGTTACAGGGATAGCATAGCGTGTGGGATGCTCTTCAGAGGGTTGGTGTGTACTCAATGGGCTGAATGGCCTGCTTCCACAGTGTAGGGATGTTATGATTCTAAATGAGACAGATTCTGAGCAGATTTAGGAGTTCCAAACAGGGCATCCACAACGTGCTTTATGTTCCAGCACAGCAGAATTGTGCTCAACCAAATGCTTTCCAAAAGGAATGAAGAAATTAAAGACAGATGAATGGAGAAGGAAAAGAAGAACTAAGTGAAAAGAAGGTGGAACAAGAAAGTAACAGACAAGAAGAGACAACATCATTTAGATAGCAAAGATGGGTAACTTGGGATCATATTCACGGATGTATCATTTACAAGAATAACTTGATGTTCTGTGTCTACATGGATATATCTAATTGTACTTTTCATTTCCTAGGTGTCAACTCGTGCTCAATTGGTAATGGAGGTTGTGAGCATGATTGTGTTCAACTGTCCATAGCACACTACCAGTGTAAGTGTCGGCACAACTATCAGCTGAAGGAGGATGGAAAGCACTGTGAACGTGAGTCCCAGAGTTATTGTTAGGAATGGTGTGGTGAGAGGGAGATGACCATTTACTATATCTCTGTATACATGGACATCACAACCCCATGTGGTTTGAGGAAATCTCATTAATATTGTTGACTGTTCCTCATCCAAGTGAACCATACAGTTTGAGAGGCAATCCAGAATGCTAAATGGCTGATTTTGGCTTAATTGTGCTATGGATGGTATTAGTTATTAGTGAACTAACAGTATGTAGTTACTCAGGTTTACAATAAAAATTCAGGCCTTGATCACATTCTGTCCCTGCTGCTCTCTTGCCCCATCACAGGTTATTCTTAGACTTAATCCTCAAGAGAGGCACAGTAGTGAAAGGGCAAATTGGTATCTTGTCTAAATCTAGCACTGGTATTAATCCATGTGAAACATGGTTGAATTGTGGATTTGCCAATATGCCAATGGTAAATTTCTCTTATCAGGGTCTGAATGACATGGGCTATGATTTGAATTCTGGTAGTATCGTGCAAGAAGTCCAGTGAAGCCTTCACCTATTTTCTGCTCTATCCATCTTCTATCCGCCTCCCCCTCTCTCCCTATTTATTTCAGAACCCCCTTCCCCTCCCTCATTTCTGAAGAAGGGTCTAGGCCCGAAACATCAGCCTTCCTGCTCCTCTGATGTTGCTTGGCCTGCTGTGTTCATCAAGCTCTGCACCTTGTTATCTCAGATTCTCCAGCATCTGCAGTTCCTACTATCTCTGAAACAATTTTAACCCCACTGCGAAGCCTCTTCTAAGGATGCCTACCCTGAAGAAGTTACCCTCCTCCCTCCGGAAAAACCTCAGTGGATCTCTCTCCCACTGCAACTCTCTCGTAATCTCTTCGGCCTTGAAACTCCTTGACCACGTCCCGAAGCAAACCAGGTACTACAGCCACGTCACCTTTCTTAGTACCTGCCTACGGAACCAGATCATCCCCAATGGACTACAGTCCACATTCAGGCCTTCCCAATTTGGCCCCAACCGTGACAATGTCTACATTCAGAACATTGAGATCCTTCAGAAGCGTTTCTCCCTGCGACTCCTGAAACACACACTTGCAGCAATGCGCCGGCATCTCCTGGCACTACAATCAAGCCTACCCCAGCTCAGAGCCTCCCTCTCCCAGACCTGCAAAGGACCTCTCCTGTTTTTTATTCTTTGTAGGATCCACAACCTGAACTCACAATTCTACTCAGCTTTATTGGACACTAAAAACCGTAAGTACAGTAAACTCACTGGCGCCTACCACCCAAAACGGGCTTCCTCCACCCCACAAATTGCCAACCCTACCCAGGACCTTCCCCACAATGTGCCCACTGCCATTGGCCATGCAGCCACTGTCAGAGCACCCATGGATGACGTCACATCCTCCGCCGCCGGGAACACCACTTCCGGGACAGCGAATGGCATCGACACCGCTGCTGATGCCACCGCCTCCATTTCCGAGGCCAACACCATAGACACTGAGGACACACCTACCGTCACCGCTGCTGCCGCCGCCTACCCCGCTCTGCCCACCGCCTACCCCACTCCGCCCGACGCCGCTCCGCCCATCACTGCCGACGCAACTCGGCCCACCGCCGATGCCAACGCAACTCGGCCCACCACCGACGCCGATGCAACTCCGCCCACCGCCGACACCGACGCAACTCCGCCCACAACCAACACCGCACGGCCCACCACCAACGCCGACGTCGCTCCGCCCACCACCTCCACAGCCAGCAGTTCCAGAGGAGGCAGCAACACCCAGCCCTGCTGAGTCTTCACCATCCCCCCCAGGCCTCCCCCTTACTGAGGACGAACGGTCAGTCCTCAGTACAGGGCTCACCTTTGTCCCCCTCCACCCACACATCAACGAATACCGATATTGTTTGGACATTGAGCAGTTTTTCTGCTGCCTCCGCCTCCGCGCTTACTTTTTCAACCGTGAGCCTAACCCTCCCTCTACTGACCCCTTCTCCCGCCTCCAACACACCCCTTCCTCCTGGACACCACCCCAAGGCCTCCTACCCTCCCTCGACCTCTTCATCTCCAACTGCCGTCGAGACATCAATTGCCTCAACCTTTCCACCCCTCTCACCCACTCCAACCTCTCCCCTGCAGAACGTGCAGCCCTCTGCTCCCTCTGCTCCAATCCCAACCTCACCATAAAACCCGTGGACAAGGGAGGTGCAGTTGTAGTATGGCGCACTGACCTCTACATTGCCGAGGCCAGACGCCAACTCTCTGACACCTCATCCTACCACCTCCTTGATCATGACCCCACCCTTGACCACCAAAACATCATCTCCCAAACCATCCACAGCCTCATCATCTCAGGTGACCTCCCACCCACAGCCTCCAACCTCATCATTCCCCAAACCCGCACCGCCCGCTTCTATCTCCTTCCCAAAATCCACAAACCTGACTGCCCTGGTCGACCCATTGTCTCCGCCTGCTCCTGCCCCACCAAACTTATCTCCACCTATCTGGACTCCATTTTCTCCCCCTTGGTCCAGGAACTCCCTACGTACGTCCGTGACACCACCCATGCCCTCCACCTCCTCCAGAACTTCCAATTCCCCGGTCCCCAACACCTCATCTTTACCATGGACGTCCAGTCCCTATACACCTGCATTCCCCATACAGATGGCCTAAGGGCCCTCCGCTTCTTCCTGTCCCGCAGGCCTGACCAGTCCCCCTCCACTGACACCCTCATCCGCTTAGCCGAACTCGACCTCACCCTCAACAACTTCTCTTTCAATTCCTCCCACTTCCTACAGACAAAGGGGGTGGCCATGGGTACCCGCATGGGCCCAAGCTATGCCTGCCTCTTCGCTGGTTATTTGGAACAATCCCTCTTCCATACCTACACTGGCCCTAAACCCCACCTCTTCCTCTGTTACATTGATGACTGTATCGGCGCTGCCTCGTGCTCCCACGAGGAGCTCGAACAGTTCATCCACTTCACCAACACCTTCCACCCCAACCTTAAGTTCACCTGGACCACCTCTAATACCTCTCTCTCCTTCCTGGACCTCTCCATCTCCATCTCTGGCAACCACGTAGAAAGCGATATCCATTTCAAGCCCACCGACTCCCACAGATACCGAGAATACACCTCCTCCCACCCACCTTCCTGCAAAAATGCCATCCCCTATTCCCAATTCCTTCGCCTCCACTGCATCTGCTCCCAGGATGAGGCATTCCACTCCCGTACATCTCAGATGTCCTCGTTTTTCAAGGACCGCAACATCCCCCCCCCAGTGGTCGAGAACGCTCTCAACCGTGTCCCCTGCATTTCCCGCAACTCATCCTCACACCCCCTCCCCGCAATAACAACCAAAACAGAATCCCCCTCATCCTCACGGACCACCCCACCAACCTCTGGATCCAATGCATCATCCTCCGACCCCACCACCAAAGACATTTTTCCCTCCCCATCCTTATCTGCTTTCTGGAGGGACCACTCTCTCCGGGACTCCCTTGTCCGCTCCACACTCCCCTCCAGCCTCACCATACCCGGCACTTTTCCCTGCAACCGCAGGAAGTGCTACACCTGCCCCTATACCTCCCCCCTCACCCCCATCCCAGGCCCCAAGAAGATCTTCCACATCAAGCAGATGTTCACCTGTACATCTGCTAATGTGGTATACTGCATCTGCTGTTCCCGTAGTGGCCTCCTCTACATCGGGGAAACCAAGCGGAGACTCAGGGACCGCTTTGCAGAACACCTATGCTCGGTTCGCACTAAACAACTGCACCTCCCAGTCGCGAACCATTTCAACTCCCCCTGCCATTCCTCAGACGACATGTCCATCCTGGGCCTCCTGCAGTGCCACAACGATGCCACCCAAAGGTTGCAGGAACAGCAACTCATATCCCGCTTGGGAACCCTGCAGCCCAATGGTATCAATGTGGATTTCACAAGCTTCAAAATCTCCCCTCCCCCTACTGCATCCCAAAACCAGCCCAGCTCGTCCCCGCCTCCCTAACCTGTTCTTCCTCCCACCTATCCCCTCCTCCCACCTCAAGCTGCACCCCCATTTCCTACCTATTAGCCTCATCCCACCCCCTTGACCTGTCCGTCCTCCCTGGACTGACCTATCTCCTCCCTACCTCCCCACCTACCCTCACCTTTACTGGCTCCATCCCCACCTCTTTGACCTGTCTGTCTCCTCTCCACCTATCTTCTCCTCTATCCATCTTCTATCCGCCTCCCCCCTCTCCCTATTTATTTCAGAACCCCCTTCCCCTCCCCCATTTCTGAAGAAATTTCTAGGCCCGAAACGTCAGCCTTCCTGCTCCTCTGATGCTGCTTGGCCTGCTGTGTTCATCCAGCTCTACACCTTGTTATCCAAGCCTTTCTGGATATTGGGATCAACTTTTTCAACTGAGTTCTGGAAATCAAGACAAGATTCTCACTAGGCAGGAGTGAGTTGCCTAGTTTGGAAGACTGTTTCTTGTTAACAACCTTATTAATTGCAAATCTTGTCTTATTAATAAGCAGCTCCCAATCCTCCCATCAGCTGCAGGTAAAATAGACACTGACAATTCTCGACATGGAAGTCATAGAGGGTACCTGGTGAATCTAGCGCATACTTCTTCCATAAGATCTCCAATTTGGACACCAGGCACCAACATCACAGACACACTCCATGGCTACTGTACATACACACCCATGTCCAAGGACATTGACATCCAACATGTGCTAGTTCTCTAAAAGCCCTCATGACATATCTACTACCCACTTACAGGACACTTCTGTACTTCAATGTTGCGCCTCAGGGCACAATGGCTCATTCAATCCTGCTGCAAGGACACTATGCTCAGGGTCATACACCCAGCTCTTAGATTGGATCAGGCTGTATCTCCGTGTTCTGTGCTTTTTCTCATAGCACTCGGTCCGTTTGAGCGTTGATGCTCACAGCATCCCTTCATTGCTTTGCTTTGCCTTGTCGTTGTGCACCTTGGCTGTCAGCCAGAGTTACCAGGCTCACAGCAATGCCTTGTCATTTAGAACAGCCACAAAGCCAGGGAGCTTATCCTGCTTGTCAGCCGACCTCAATCATGTTAAGGGAGATAGCTTTGGTCAGGAGATCCTGGCACAGTAATTCAAGGACAGGATCCAATACCAGTCCAGGGGCTTAGACACAGCCATTAAACTGCTCAGGGCAGTTAGAGTCAGGATGCTGTCCTCATAAGGGGCGAGGACCTCAATATCATATCCACCTTGACCCTTCCTGCCCTACTGTGGGATGTTTTCCTCCAGGAATGAGAGCAAGGTGAGTGTTAAGGGAGATGTATGTGGATAGCACAACCGTTACTGTTGGTGCAGGTGGGAAGGAGCCCTGAGCGAATAGATAGGCAGCGCAGAGGGCATGCAGGGTTAGCAATGTCCGGGATTGGGTAGGTAAGAGCCAGAGAGGGGAAAAGGTCACAGGCAACAGTGAGAGTGGTAGACCATGAGTCTTGGTGGTTGGTGGGTACAGTAGTAAAGATTGAGTGATTTCAAAGTACCAGAGGGACGTTAGTGCTACTAATACACCAGAGTGGGGAATTCATTGACTTCCTTCCTATATTGCTGCGTATTCTACCATATGGCTGAGACCCAGGTTGCAACCTTGGACCAGCCTGACATGGTGTAGTGTCGGGGTCACCACTGCTGGTCCTGGGGGAAGAGGACAATTCTTTTCTGTGCCATCCTATCTACCAGGGCCCTGCCCTCAAAGAGGCATGCCAATTTTCTCTTCTCTGTCAAATGTCAGGAATGGTATAGGACAGCTTTGTGTTAACAAAGCCTGTCCATGTGCATAACACCTTTTAAAGATGGCAACTGTGCCAGGGATGTCAGTCCATTCTGGAATATCCCATAATGATGAGTTGTCTAGAAATGTTGAGTGATAACACCAGGCTAGAATTGGATGAGAGGATTACCATAGGGACAGGATAGTTAGTTAATGCAGCGAGTTTGGTTATGTGGGTCGAGAAAACTCAATAGGCATCACGGAGAGAAACCGTCCACTCATGAAATTGACATAGTCAAAAAAAAAATGCATGATTCATGCCACAACGTTTTGTCATGATCTGGTTGGGGATTGAAACTTACTTTACAAGTAGACAAAAGGTGCAGAGAACTATTAATGGTTGCAGGCTCCTTGCAAGCACCTCATTGCTTTCCCTAACAGTAATCCTAGGCAGTTGCAAAAGTGGGCCAATCACTGAGTCCTAGCTGCTTACTAATTCCTTGAATTTATTCCTAAGATTGTTGTAACAGAACAGAGCCATCCAACTGTTAAAGCCATAAGAAATAGGAACAGGAATAGGCCTCTTGGCCCCTCGAACGTGCTCCGCCATTTAGTTGGATCCTGGCTGATCTGCCAATACCTCATGTACACTTTCCTGCCCTTTCTCCGTAATTCTAGATTCCTTCACTGACCACAAATCAATCTATCTCAGCATTAAATACACACAAGGACTCTATCCCAACAGCTGTCTGAGACAAGGAGTTCCAAAGACACTCAGCCCTTGGAGAGAAGAAATTCCTTCTGGACCCCCTTTATTCTGAGACTATGTCATCTGGTCCTAGACTCTACCCAGAGAGGAAACATCTTCTCAACATTTTCCCTTTCAATCTTCTTAAGAGTCCTATTTGTTTCAATGAGATTGTCTGTCATTCTTCTGAACTCCAGTGAGTAGAGTCCCAACCTGTTTATATTTTACTCATAAGACAATCCCTCCATACCTGGGATCATTCTCTGAACTACTGCCAATGAAATGAGATCTTTTCTTAAATCGTTGGACCAAAATTGTTCACAGTTATCTAGATATGGTCTTAGCAGCATTTTTAGAGATAATAAGAACTGCAGATGCTGGAGTCAGAGATAAGTGTGGAGCTGGAGGAACAAAGCAGGCCAGGCAGCATCAGAGGAACAGGAAAGGACCCTTCCTGACCTGAAACATCAACTTTCCTGTTCCTCTGACGCTGCCTGGCCTGCTGTGTTCCTCCAGCTTCAAACTGTTATATCAGCAGGATCTTGTACAGTTGCAATTAGACTTCCCTGATCTTGACACATTCCCTATAGGATAACTTAAAATCAGCTTTCCTAACATGAACTCTGTTCCTGTCTCTAACTATGTCTGACCCTGGAACTGCTTTTCACTGACCATTTTAAGCTATCTTGAGTCACCTATCTAATTAAACAGGTTAGTTAGAGGTCTACTGGGTCTAATTAGAGTTAGATCCAGTTCTTGGGGCTAAAAGTATGGGCAGAAAATGAGAACAGGGTGCTGAGTTGGATGATCAGCTGTTGCCATATTGAATGGCAGTGAAGGTTTGAAGAGTCAAATGGCCTACTCCATTCCGTAACTTCCCCTCCTCGGTGGTCGAGAACACCCTCAACCGTGTCTCCCACATCTCCCGCACCTCATCCCTCACACCCCGTCCACGCAATAAAAACCAAAAAAGAATCCCCCTCGTCCTCACGTACCACCCCACCAACCTCCGGATCCAACGCATCATCCTCCGACACTTCCGCCATCTGCAATCCGACCCCACCACCAAAGACATCTTTCCCTCCCCACCCTTATCTGCTTTCCGGAGGGACAACTCTCTCCGTGACTCCCTTGTCCGCTCCACACTCCCCTCCAGCTCCACCACACCCGGCACTTTTCCCTGCAACCGCAGGAAGTGCTACACCTGCCCCCATACCTCCTCCCTCACCCCCATCCCAGGCCCCAAGAAGACTTTCCACATCAAGCAGATGTTCACCTGCACATCTGCCAATGTGGTATACTGCATCCGCTGTACCCGGTGTGGCTTCCTCTACATCGGGGAAACAAAGCGGAGACTCGGGGACCGCTTTGCAGAACACCTACGCTCGGTTCGCAATAAACAACTGCACCTCCCAGTCGCGAACCATTTCAACTCCCCCTCCCATTCCTCAGACGACATGTCCATCCTGGGCCTCCTGCAGTGCCACAACGATGCCACCCGAAGGTTGCAGGAACAGCAACTCATATTCCGCTTGGGAACCCTGCAGCCCAATGGTATCAATGTGGATTTCACAAGTTTCAAAATCTCCCCTCCCCCCACCGCATCCCAAAACCAGTCCAGCTCGTCCCTGCCTCCCTAACCTGTTCTTCCTCCCACCTATCCCCTCCTCCCACCTCAAGCCGCACCTCCATCTCCTACCGACCAACCTCATCCCGCCCCCTTGACCTGTCCGTCCTCCCTGGACTGACCTATCCCCTCCCTAACTCCCCACCTACACTCACCTTTACTGGCTCCATCCCCGCCTCTTCGACCTGTTTGTTTCCTCTCCACCTATCCTCTCCTCTATCCCTCTTCTATCCGCCTCCCACTCTCTCCCTATTTATTTCAAAACCTCCTTCCCCTCCCCCTTTTCTGATGAAGGGTCTAGGCCCGAAACGTCAGCCTCTCTGCTCCTAGGATGCTGCTTGGCCTGCTGTGTTCATCCAGCCCTGCACCTTGTTGTCTCTGGCCTACTCCTTCTGCAATTTTCAACGGTTCTATCAAAAACTTTGCAATAATCCCTGTGTCTATTGCAGGGCGGGATAGAATGTTGCCAGTTAATCACTCTTAACTCCCTGTATTCCTGAATATTACCACATTGCCATTTTCACTGAAAACTGGATTTCAGCACAACACAAACTTAATAGAAGAAGGATTCGTCACAAACGTGCTGCCATCTAGCTGCCTTGATTGCATACAAATGTAAATCCACGATAATTACTGACAAAAAACAATGGGAAAATAAGGGGGGGGAGGTAGGGTAAAGTTAGTCTGAGAGGAGGAGTTAAAATATGGAACTGGTTGCCACAGGAAATGGTGAAAGCAAACAGCTTGGATGCCTTCAAAGGAAGCTAGACAAATCATTTACCGTCATGTATTACAAAGCTACGCTGAAAAGCTGAGATGAGGGAGCTGGAATGGGAGAGGACTTTTATGGAGTATAAACACGAGCATAGACAGTTGAGATGAATGGGTGATTCTGTACTGCATATTGTATGTAATTCAATGTAGTGCTGTCATAAGAACAGTCCATGAATCAGACCTATGGCTTGTAACTCTAGTGGCGGCTTTGTGACTAAAGGAGACACTATAGGTACGTGAGCACAGTTGACTGCAGAAGTACAATGAAGGAGGAAGGCACATGCCTAGCAATTGGGTGCAAGGCCACAATTCAAATCCCCTAGAAGCTAGGGATTTCTGCTTCTCAGTCCTGGCTCTTAAGATCTCTTCTGGTGCTTAGCCCAACATGAGGAGAAACGAACAAAGATGAAAACCCCAAATGGGGATTTTGTGGAGTTTTATTGGGCCTAAGTTTTGGTAGGTCAATGAGTCATCAACTAGAGGTGAAAGTGGACAAACATTTGAAGCAGAGGAAAATACAGCGCTGTTGGGTGAGTGCTGGGCCACAGGATTACTTTTGGATTGTTCTAGAAAATAAATTGTCCTCATCTGTGCCATAAAATTCCAACGTTCTATTGATGTATGCAGGTGCCAGAACAAATAAACTATTTTTCATATTCATTGTTTATTCCTAAATTCATTTATATTTGTACATGTGATCAGGTGTTTGATTTGTTAAAGACATTCTAAGGTAATACCATAAATAAATTGTCAACCGTTATGAAACTTATTTTTAAAAATATATTGGAGTATTCAATGGAGGAGGGGACAGATTTGCTGTGCAGTGCCAGAATTGTCTAGTTTCCAAAAGCATACACTTTTCTTCTGTTCCGTATGCCATGGAATGATCTAAAGGCGGAAATTTAGGATCATCACCAAGAAAACAGACTAGGAGGTTAGAGAAAAAATTGATGCTGTGCCAGCTAACAACACTGTATCAGCTGCAGCTCATGCTGAAGATAATTGCCACCACTCTCTTTAAAATACAGGGCCTCCCTGATCTAGGGTTGAAGAGCAAAATCACTTTCTGGCCTAACTAGAAGAATCTCTTGCGGGTAACAAGACGCATTTGTTTATATGGTTACAATTATCGCTACCCTATTTCCCCCATAAGACACTGACTTTATAAATTCAAGTGATCTGGAGGTTTTGCTACTCTCCAGAAATGTGTGTTCTTTGGACTTGGGAGACTGGTTGATAGTTTTCCTGATGATGTATGGGACTTATAGACCTCAGACTATCAATTCTCTGCTGCATTCCTGTCGTTCCCTTAAACAATCAATGACATACAATCCCTGCTGGTTTGTAGCCACTTTGTGCCTTTACTGTTAAGATCCCTGATCCACATCTGTTGCCCCTGTCTTAGGGTGGCACCTACTGTAGTCTGTGACTTGTTGCACCCAATAGCACTGTTCCTTATATACGCGCCTTAAAAGTCCTGGAGGCATAAACGTGGAGTCAACTTCTTTTTAGGATTAGGAGCTGAGTCCTTCAGCTTCCTGCTCATCAGCAACTCTGATATTACGAGACCATGTTGTATTGGGATTGTTCTATGTTTTCACAAGGCCGGAGAGAAATTGTTATTCTTTTTCAATCACGACCTAACTGGCCTGACCACTATGCTCGGCTTTTCCATTCACTTGTGGGCATCTCGATGAGCTAGTGACATGTTCACGAAGCCAAAACTGGCTGCATATTGACTGTAGCACTTGTAAGCAAACTGTGTGCCTTGGTCTGAAACAACCATATCAGGGATACCATGCACTGCAAAGATCTCATGAAACTTGGAAAACTGCATCTGTAGTCATGGCATATAACTTCTTCTCCTCTTTTCATCAGGAGAAATAATTGATAATCAGTGTCATCAAGAACTGATAGATCAGTGCCCACATGTACCATCAAGCTGGCGGGGAATGTGACGATCAATGGGTCTTTGTTGCTCAGATCTGTGGATGGCACAGATTTTGCAATCTACAATGCGATCCTCAATATCCCGGCCACCACCTAGCTGACTAGGCTGTAGCCCTGTACTTGGTGATTGCCAAGTATCTCTGGGAACAGCTTCCCTCAGAAATCCTCTTGATTCCTTGCTTTTTCACAGCTTCACTGTATGAATCCTGCTGTTTTTGGCTTTAAAAAACAATTCCCACTTTAATCACCATTTACTGAATGATTTCCATTCTTTCTGGTTTAAATAAATGATTCCAGAAATTATCACAACACCATATAAATGATCTCCTGTCTTTCTGTTAAAACTTTATGAATATTTTTTTCCAAACATTCTGTCCCTATTAGATAAGATTCCTTTTAACCTTTTAATCTGCCCAAGGTTATCACTTTAATTAGTGGCTTTGTGATGTCCCCGGATCTTCAATCTTGGATTATATCTCTTTTGTCGCCCTTTACTTCCATTTCTATAGTCATTCCTCATTGTGCCTGCTTGGTCTGGTGATGAGGCTTGATCTGACGAGTAAGTAATTTTTTAACTCCAAGGTTACTGCTTTGTTGTATAATTTCACCTGGTTCACCAGGCTTTTAAGTCGAGCCTTCGATGGTCTGTTCACTCAACCACTGAACAGCAACTTAGGACTGCTCCCATGGACCACTCCCTTGGAATGCAGTCTGTATTTGGTTTGAAGCTAGTATTCTTCTTCAGTTAACTCTCATGTTGAAGAACTTCCCTTACTGGGTCTGAAATGCTTTTACCATCACTGGAGTATTCTTCCTTGTTGAGAATTACCAAGAGAGTTTCTCTTCTTTAGAGTTCTTAAGAGTTCTGGTTGTGTTGTATCAGTAGGTGACTTCAAGCTGAGTCTGAAGATTTCACACCATTGCTCACCAGTTTGTGTGGACAAGCCAGCTCAGTATGAGCCACTGCTAATGGCAAAGATTGCTGCTACAATTCTCTCTTAGTCTAGAAAACTACGGAGTCTGCTTGGTCTCTTCTGGTAGAGGAAATTGACTTCCTAATCTAACTGGAAAAGTATCTCGTAGTTAACAAACTATAATCAGCAACTAGTACAGGTTATATTGCGATGATAGGATTTGTTAGAAAACATTGAGGAGGACCTGGTGTCAAACTTCACTCCTTTTGAGTTGCTAAACTGTTCTATTCACATGTCATCAGAACTGTGGGTGCTGCTTATGGGACTCCTCAGGATTAACTCTTTCAGACCCTTTCAAACCTGTTTGCAACAATTTTTTCACAGAGGATCTTCAAAGACTTGTCCAGTGGCACCATAATTTAAAACAGAAGTGAAGAAATATTTACATACTTAAAAGATTGTGAAAAAATCAAGTGAGTGAGACCACGTGAGAAGCTCTTTTAGAGAGCTAGTAAAGGGGAAATTGGATGAATGGCCTCCTTCTATGCAGTAAATGCCTATTGGTTAGAGCTTGAAATGGGGTAGTGTACATTGTCTGCACAGACATTTCACTGACGTACTCACAGGATCTTTTTTAGGCAGCCTGTGCTTATCACTCTCAGAATATTTCAGCTGTCCTGCATCTGCCAACAAAAATTACAAGTAGTTAATTGTCTATTTTTTTTTTTTTTAAGAGATGTCCCAGTGGAGCCAGGCAGGTTGCCTAGCCTGCAGTATCCCTCCTGTGATTTATCGGTGAATCAGGCAGTCAATATTGATCGTGGTGCTGATGAAGCCTGAGGACTAACTTCCATTGATTCATTCTCGGTTCAAACACAGGCTGATCGGGCAGACAAGGCTGAGTCCCAGTACAAGCCCAGTGTAAAATCTACCCCTTTTGAGTGTATGAATTATTACAACAAAAGGGAATAATATGTTAACAAGAAGTCTGGCAGTTCAAACTTGCTATCAATTGTCAAACTTTGCATCAGCACAGTGACAGGGCTCTACCGTAGTCCCCTCCTCTTCTGGAGAAAGAGGAAAAATATCAAATATCCCCAGTTCTGACAGCTCTCCAGGGCCACCTGGTGGAAGTGTTTGTGTGTGGCTGGCTGGTGGGAGACAACAGGTTCAGTTTTGGCCTACAAACAATTCCAGTACAGGGTCACACACAGACTAGACTCTGGGCTGACGTTGCTATAATGACTAGAAAATCGCAACTTAAGGAGAAGCCTTTTGCATCCTGAAGGTAATATAAAACTTTGGCCCTACTTTATGTACTCTTTTGTCTCTACAGTGAAGAATCCATGTGCAGATAAGAATGGTGGCTGTATGCACAAATGCCATAACCACCATGGCATTGTCAAGTGTGAGTGTCACCCAGGATACAGATTGGCTAATGATGCCAAAGGATGTGAAGGTAAATGTGTTATCTCTCATGTGTCTAGCATGATTATCGGGATTGCTCTGTAACCCATGCTACAGACAGACATCAACTTCAAAGCACAGCCAGAGAGAGTGGTAACAATCTGTACTAGGCCCCAAATGGAGAGTGCAATCTCTATTTACCATGTCCCAGAAAACCCAGTGGAAAAAATGGAACTTGCCAACTGATTTGGTGTTGATTGCCATGAATCCTGGGAATTTTTGTACCTTCCACACCGTAGTTTGTATCCCATGTTCTATATCTTTCCACAGGAGGTCATGCTGTGAGATAAAGTTCTGGGTGAGAATGAATCACCTTCCCAATGAGTGACACAATGTCCCTTCCTGCAAGCTCCACCCAGCCAGGACAAGGGCAACAGGTGTACCACCACATTCCAATCTGCCTCCAGTCCATACCAACCTGTTGAACATGTATCATCATGATTTCATTATCACTGGATCAAATCCTGGAGCTCCTAATCAACCATAGCAATGTGACCGTACGCTCACCACACAGTTGGAAACACCTCGAGAAGATGGTTCACTGACATTCTCAAGGGCAAGTAGAGATGGGCAACAGTTACTGGCCTTAGGAACAAAATTGGGGGAATTCACAAGATTTTAAAGGATGCAGAGATAACACAGTGTGGAGCTGGAAGAACACAGCAGGCCAGGCCGCATCAGAGGAACAGGAAAGCTGATGTTTCGGATTGGGACTCTTTTTCAGAAATGGGGAGGGGAGCTCAGAAATAAATAGAGAGAGGAAGTGTGGGGCTGGGGAAGGTAGGTGGGATGGTGATAGGTGAGTGCAGGTAGGGAGTGGTGGGGATTGGTGAGTGAGGTGGGAGGAGCGGATAGGTGGGAAAGAAAATGGACAGGCTGTGTCAGGTCAAGAAGGCGGGGATGAGAGGGAGGGTTGGTCATGGGATGAGGCCGGGTGTGGGCAGATTTTGAAACTGGTAAAATTCACATTTAGGCCATCGGGCTGTAGGCTCCCAAGGCAGAATATGAGGTGCTGCTCCTCCAGTTTGTGGGTGGTGTCATTGTGACACTGGAGGAGGCCCAGATTGGACATGTCACCCAGGGAGTGGAAGGCAGAGTTGAAGTGGTTCACGACTAGATGGTGGTGTTGTTTGTCGCGAACAGAGCACAGATGCTCTACAAAACGGTGTCCAAGTCTCTGCTTGGTCTCACTGATGTAGAGGAGGCCGCATTGGGTGCAGCAGATGCAGTAGACCAAGTTGATGGATGTGCAGGTGAACCCATGTCTGATGTTGAAGATTTGGTTTTTGCCTTGAATGGAGGTGAGGGGGGACATATAGGGGCAGGTGTAGCACTTCCTGTGGTTGCAGGGAAAGGTACCGGGGGGTGGTGGGGTTAGGGGGGAGTGTGGAGCGGATGAGGGAGTCGCGGAGAGAGTGGTCCCTATGAAAGGCAGATGGGGTAGGGAGGGAAATATCTCTTTGGTTGTGGCAGAGAATGATACGTTGGATGCGGAGGTTGGTGGTGATATGTGAGGACAAGAAGGATTCTGTATTTATTTTTGTTTTTGTTGGGGGGAGGGGATGTGAGGGCAGAGATGTGGGAGACACGAGAGATGTGTTTGAGGATATTTTCGATTATTGAAGGGGAATGTTGCAGTTCTTGAAATAAGAGGACATCTGAGATGTTAAGCAGTGGAACGCCCCATCTTAGGAGCAGAAGCGGCAGAGGCAGAGGAATTGGGAGTAAGGGATCACATTTTGCAGGAAGGTGGGTGAGAAGAGGTGTAGTCCATGTAGCTGTGGAAGTCAGTGGGCTTGAAATAGATGTTGGTTATGAGGTGATCATCAGAGATTGAAACGGAGAGGTCCAGGAAGGAGAGGGAATATTCAGAGATGGTCCAGCTGAATATGAGGTTGGGATGAAAGGTGTTAGTAAAATTGATAACCTGTTCCAGCTCCTTGTAGGAGCATGAGGCAGTGCTGATACAGTCATCGATGTAGCGTATGCAGTTGCTTGGACCATGAAATCAGTGGTGAACCCAAATTTTTTTGATTCTTCTCATTCTGAACAAGTAACCTGGATCAATCGCCTTGAAAATGTTCAGTTGATTGCCTGTATTGGGGATCTGCAGGACCTGAGGACACGTTACCAACTGGGAACCTTGTCAGCATCCTGCCCATGTTGAAAATTCATGGACATATCAAGCAGCACATTTATGCATTCAGATCATCATCCCTTCCAGTTGTCTGACACTGCACTCAGCGGATGACATAAATCCTTCCAATGGTATAGTGATCATTACTACACCTACCTACATTTATATCAAGCTTCTAACATAATAAAAGATCCCACAGTGGCTCACAGGAGTTCTGGCAAAGAAAAATTGATGATATTGCAGATAAGGATACATTAAAACAAGTGACCAAATGCTTAATTAACAAGACAAGTTTAAAGAAGTGTCTCAAACGAGAATAGCGTGGTCAAGAATCAGAGAGCTTTCAGTAAATAATTCCATAGTTTAGGGTGCAGATATTTGAAGGCAAAGCAGCCAATAGTAGAGAGAAAGAAACAGGAGATATGCAAGAGGCCAGAAGTGAAGGAGCACTGAGATCTCAAAAGAATTATAGATCTAGATGAGATTTCATAAATAGGGAGGGATGAGACCGCATTGTACGAGCACCAGGATTAGAATTTTAAAGTCAAACTACTGCTTGATTAATGAACTTTATTGCCATTATTATACACTAGCTTGTTGATTAATGTCTTTCTGTCTCCCTAGATATTGATGAATGCATGATTGGATCAGCTGATTGTTCACATGGATGTCTGAACATGCGTGGAACATTTTCCTGTGTCTGTAATGCAGGCTATGAGCTAGGTGCTGATGGGAAGCATTGCTACCGTAAGTTAACCTGTTGAGTCCTTCATATTACTGCAGAGCAGACAGCAGTAAGAGAAATATCAGGATAAAGTTCATCATACAGAGCCAACTAACAGGCTCTTAATACTCATTTTGGGCTCCTGAGTAGAATTCGCTCAAAGGCAATAAATACCATCATGCAAAACTCCTGTTATATCTCACAGAAGAACAATTTGTACAGAAAGATAGAAATTAAAGTAATAAGTTCCCTGTATACACAAGGATTTATTGTAAGTCGGTATTTTATATTAAGAGGGCAGAATGTCAGTTCTGTATTTAGGAGTCACGAAGGAATGATGCAGTATGCAATAAAAGCAGCTGTGAGAACTTCTAAAGGCACAATGAATATATTTTATTGAGAGCTGGGCAGTCTCGCCTGTGCCATTTTATCTGGAGAGGATGGAATTGAAATCCAAAACAGGCCAAAGAGCTGAATGTCTCCATTATTTGTTGGCAGCAATGGGCCTGTGTAAAATAAAGCTGAGACAACACAGAATCTAACCCTTACTGTGCCTGACCAGGGAATCTATTGTTTGGCAGTGTATTAGAATCCCTACAGTGTGGAAACAGGCCCTTTGGCCCAACAAGTCCACACCGAGCCTCAGAGCATCCCACCCAGATCCATCCCCCTATGACCCACCTAATATACACCCTCTACCTCCCTGAACACTACAGGCAATTTAGCATGGCCAATCCACCTAACCTACACATCTTTGGACTGTGGGAGGAAACCAGAGCACCCAGAGAAAACCCACGCAGACACTGGGAGAATGTGCAAACTCCACACAGATAGTCACCTGAGGCTGGAATCGAACCCAGATCCCTGGCGCTGTGAGGCAGCAGTGCTAACCACTGTGCCACCATGTCAGGGGAAATTTACCTGATATCTACTCCCTGCTGCATCTGCTGCGAGAGTAATTGATGAGGTAGTACAGGGGAAGCTTTATTCCATATCAAAGATATTCTGTACAAAGCCTGAGAATGTTTGATTGGACAGTGCATTGGGAGTGTTTATGAGGCAAAATACCCCACCATCTTGAAGTGCTCTTTCCCTCACCTACCTTGGCCTTCCAGCTTTAAAGGTGACATGACTGTCTCCAGGCTACATTTAGGGGATACCCCCTGTAAAAAATCACATTGAAAGACTTTAGATTTAGAACCTGGAAACAGTCATAACCTCTGTTTCTTGCTCCCTGAGTGTAACTCTTGCCTCACTACTGTTGTAGGTAAACACGACAACCAAATCTTGCACAACAACACCAGGACATAATGACTGCATGGTCAGTTTTAATAATGTTGATTGAAGGGTAAGTATTGACTCAAACAGTGGGCAGATCATGTGCTCCTTTGTAAATATTGTTCACCTTTCATTCGCCGCTCGCTTGGACATGCTTGACAAGTCCTGCAGGTTTATTTGTGACATTGCAATTGGAGCCACTAGAATAGAGAAAGCATGAAACATGTTTGAAAGGCCTAGTAAAAGTGTCTGAACACTTCATTTTTCAGGGATTGAGATGGAGATCGTCAACAGTTGTGAATTAAACAATGGAGGATGTTCCCATCACTGTCGCCACACAACGAGTGGTCCACTCTGTAGCTGTAATCAAGGCTTTCACCTGGATGCTGATCAGAAGACTTGCGTAGGTAGGCCTGACCATCAGTAGTTTCTTTCAGTCCCTGTTGGGTCTTGTTCATATACATCAACACTAATGGATTTCTCAATTAATTATAAATTGGCATCTTAAAATCTCAAGTCTGTAGCAAATAAATAGGCTTTTTGAAGGTGAGGTGACAAGTTATGGTTTATCAATATTACTGAAAGGGCAGAGTTTTACAGTTTCCCCCACTAGCATGTATGCAGGCAAGGAAACACGTAAAATTCCCACCTGGCCTGATCTGTCTCCAACTTTGCCAGGGCATTGAGACGCCTGGGGCAGTCAGCCTACCCTTACCCCAACTGAAGCCCTTGAGTAGGCAGGTATTTTGAGACTGGCAGAAGTAGTACAACAGTTGGGAATGGGGTAATGACTGATAATCACCCTGCAGGGATCTCAAAGCTGTAGGAGGAGGGGTGTGTTCCTCAAGGAATCCCTTTTCAAAAACTCATGCTTGTTCTCAACAGCTGATCACCATGAGTAGTGTCACTTTGCCCCAGCCCAGGTCTCTTCATTAAGACCCCATCCTCCTCAGGCATCATTATCCCATCCTGCTGAGAAGACCCACGAACTTGGCCATGGGCTCCAGGACTTAGAACCTGGGGCCCGCTGTAGTCTCAGTTCAGGCTTTTGCTGCTGCTGGGGCTATGGAACTTGTGCCTAACCTGAGCTGCATCTTGTCCTGGGAGTGTTTGCTGGGACAGTGCAAAGGGAGGTCTTCAGAGGTTGTGAGGCTGCTGTGATTGTCAGAGATGTCTGACCCTGTGTCCAAAAGTAGAGTGAGACATTCATCCTTCCCTCTGGTACCTGGGTTTTGAATTCAATCCTGTCTGATCAGGTGAGAGTCTCCCTCTCACCTGTATGGAACTATTTTGGATAAGTTCAATTCAATTAATATTGATCTTTTGGTGCACAGCATCAACCTGCCCACAATTTAGGAGACATTTTGGCACTGCAATAACACTGGTCTCAGAAACACGACAGGATGGTTGATGTGGGAATGTTATTTTAGTGGAATAAAGTGCACTGTTCTGAAGTTGGGGCTAATGTGCATTCTTGTGGGATAAATGTTTTGCTTTAAACCACCTACATACCAGATATGTAGATGGTTGATTCTGATTGGACATGAAATGGAGATGTGCACCTGTCTTTCTCCAAAATGAACATTTTTAATACAAAGATCTGCATTGACAAAAGCAGCAAGCAATCTCTTTGACAAATCACATTTCCTTGTTATGAACTCAGTTCCTGCTCACCACACTGGTCACTTGTATCAACTATTGAAAGTAGGAATGATAATTAAACCCTGTTAGAATTTTCGCATTGGGACCTTGCCATATAACTAACTTGGTAAGTAGACAGGACCGAACCATACACAACAAGAAAGCCAAGTGTAACTGTAGGCTGTTCGCTGTTAATTACCGTACGGGGAAATCATTATATGATAAATTGTTTATCACTGGGTTGTGGAAGGAAATATCAGAAAGGATCTTATAAGATCAGCCCTGCAGTATGAGTATTTCTGGAAAGGTTATCATTTATCACTCACTTCTCATTCCCGTCGTAATGGCAGGAGTCTGGGGTCACATATAGGGCAAACAAGGAAAGGGTGGCAACTTGCCTAAATTATTGAATGCATTTTTGTAACAATCAAAACCTCGGTAATACCTTTTATTTATGATTTTAAAACTAAGTGAATTCACTTTCTGAAAATTCTGCATGGGATCTGAACTCACTTTCCTATTAGCCCAGTAACACAACCATGACCATACTTTTGATTACTGTCTAATGGTCCATGCTAGAAAATACATCAACATGAATGTCAGCTGAGGGGAAAAGAAATCAGTTTCAGAGGTGACCTACCCCATAGAACATAGAACATAGAACATTACAGCGCAGTACAGGCCCTTCGGCCCTCGATGTTGCGCCGACCTGTGAAACCAATCTGAAGCCCATCTAACCTAAACTATTCCATTATCATCCATATGTTTATCCAATGACCATTTAAATGCCCTTAAAGTGGGCGAGTCTACTATTTTTGCATGTCAAGTATTTGACTGTTGCTAACTTTTAAAGTTCACGTGACGGGCCGTCCAAAAACTAAGAAGTCTTATTTAATGAACAGAATTCAGTGATGGCAAGCATTAAGATGACTGTTTGTTGTTTCTTTTTGTGCTTTATTAGCTCAGTGATTAATAGCCTCATTTGCAGTTTATTGCTGTATTCACTCTTGTTAGACTGGTGGTTCCCAGAGGAGAACGTTGCAAATGTGATTAGGTTACATGTTTATGCACTGCTTGAAATTGCACACCAGTCTCAATATATCTGTGTGTTTCTGAGCACTTCCAGTACTCTGCAACACAAAGATTTGTGAAATTATGCAGAGTTCTGTATAAAACAAACAGAGGCTCACTAGAAACAAAAACAGAAATTGCTGGAAAAGCTCAGCAGGTCTGGTAGCATCTGTGTGAAGCGAAATCGGTTAACGTTTCGGGTCTGGTGACTCTTCCTGAGAACTTATTGGTAGGTAGGAAAATGTTGGTTTCTATGTAGAAGACAGGGTGGGGAAGGAGGTCAGGAGTAAACAATAAATGGGGATAGAGCCCAAAGAGAGAGAAGAACAGTTGGACAGACAAAGGAGTGGATAACAATCTGGCTAGGAGGGTGAATAGCTTTTAATGGAGACTGTTAGTGACTAACAATAGGCAGTGTGTAATGTCAGACTGTGATAACAAGGCCTGGTGTGTGGGGTGGGGGCCTAGGACATGGGAGAGTTGAGGCCCTAAAATTATTGAACTTGATATTGAATCCGGAGGGCAACAGGGTCCCCAGGTGGAAAATGAAGTGTTGTTCTTCCAGCTTGCGCTGAGCTTCGCTGGAACACTGCAGCGAGCCTGAGACAGAGATGTCGGGCTGGGAACAGGGTGGGGTTTTAAAGTGGCAGGGAACTGGAAGTTCAAGGTCTTTTTTTGCGGGCAGGTGTAGAGGAGACCACATTGTGAGAAGCAAATGCAGTAGACTAGATTGTGTGAAGTGCAGGTAAAGTGCTGCTTCACCTGGGAGGTATGTTTGTGCCCTTGGATACTGGGGAGGGAGGAGGGAAATGGACAGGTGTTGCACCTTTACACGTCCATTCCCCACCAGGAGGGTCTTAGGGCTCTCCACTTCTTCCTGGAGCGAAGACCTGAACCATCCCTACCCACTACTACCCTCCTCTGCTTGGCTGAGCTTGTCCTCACCCTCAACAACTTCTCTTTCAACTCCTCTCATTGTCTTTAGGTAAGAGGGGTTGCCATGGGTACCCACATGGGCCCTAGTTATGCCTGTGTCTTCATGGGGTATGTGGAACTTTCCTTGTTCCAGTCCTATTCTGGCCCCCACCCACAACTCTTTCTCCGATACATCGATGATATCATCTGTGCTGCTTCCTTCTCTTGTCTGGAATTGGAAAACTTCATCAATTTCGCTTTCAATTTCCACCCTGCCCTCAGTTTCACCTGGTCTATCTCTGACTCCTCCCCTCCCTTCCTTGACATCTCTGTTTCCATTTCTGGGGATAGACTGGCCACTAATATCCATTACAAACCCACTGACTCCCACAGTACCTGGACTATACATCCTCAAACCCCACTTCCTGTAAAGACACCATCCGATTCTCTCAGTTCCTCCGTCTCTGTCGTATATGTTCAATTGAGGTCAGCTTTGACAAGGGAGCCTCTGAAATGTCCACCTTCTTCCTCAACTGAGGATTCCCCACCTCCATTGTTGACAGGGCCCTCAACCAGGTCCGACCCATCTCCCACACTTTCGTCCTCACCCCTTCTCTTCCCTCCCGCAACAGCGATAGGGTTCCCCTTGTCCTCACCTACTATCCCACCAGCATCCAGATCCAGAAGATCATCAGATGCCATTTCCGCCACCTCCAGCGAGATGCCACCACCAGTCACACATTTCCCTCCCCTCCTATGTCCACCTTCCGCAGGGACCGTTGCCTCTGGGACACCCTGGTCCGTACTTCCTTCAACCCCAACACCTCCCCACAGCCCTACGGCACCTTCTCCTGTAACCGGCGAAGATGCAACACCTGCCCATTTACCTCCTCCCTTCCCAGTATCCAAGGGCCCAAACATACCTTCCAGGTGAAGCAACACATCACCTGCACTTCCCACAATCTAGTTCTACTGCATTTGCTGCTCACAATGTGGTCTCCTCTACACTGGGGAAAAGAAGTGTAGACTTGGCGACCACTTCGCAGAACATTCTGCTCACAATAAAGACCCTGAACTACCAGTTGTCTGCCACTTTAATGCACCACCCTGCTCCCTGGCCCAACATCTCCATCTCTGGCTTGCTGCAGTCTTCCAGTGAAGCCCAACGCAAGCTGGAGGAACAACACCTCATTTTCCGCTTGGGACCCTACAGCCGTCCGGGTTCAATATTGAGTTCAATAATTTTAGGGCCTAAACTCTCCCATGTCCCAGCCCCCTACCCCACACACCAGGCCTTGTTACCACATAGCCTGCCATTACACACCCCCTGTTGTTAGTCACTAACAGTCCCCATTAACATCTATTCACCCTCGCAGCCTGATCATTAGCAAATCCTTTGCCTGTCCAACTGTCTTTCTCTCTCTTTGGGCTCTATCCTATCGTTTACTCCCTACTCCACCCACCTCCCTATTTTCTGCATATAAACTGACGTTTTCCCAGCCACCATCAGTTCTGAGGAAGGGTCACCAGACCCGAAACGTTAACTCTGTTTTCTCCTTCACAGATGCTGCCAGACCTGCTGAGCTTTTCCAGCAACTTTGTTTTTGTTGCAGGTGTTACACCTTCGGTGGTTGTAGGAGAAGGTCCTGTGTGGCTGTTGGGCAGTGTGTTGGGAGTGAAGGAAGAGTGGACCAGGGTGTCCTGGAGGGAACAGTCCCTGCGGAAGGCAGACAGGGGAGGGGGACATATGTCTGGTGGTGGCACTTTGTTGGAGATGGTGGAAAAGGTGTCTGATGATCTTCTGGATCTGGATGCTGGTGGGATGGTAGGTAAGGACAAGGGGAGTCCTTTTGCTGTTGTGGGAGGGAAGGCGGGGTGAGGGCAGAGGTGCGGGAGATAGGTCAGACCTGGTTGAGGGGGCCCTGTCGACAACGGTCCTGGGGAATCCTCGGTTGAGGAAGAAGGTGGACATTTCGGAGGCTCCCTTTATGAACTTGGCCTCATCGGAGGAACTGAGAGAATGGGATTGAGTCTTTACAGGAAGCAGGGTGTGAGGATGTATAGTCCAGGTAGCTGTGGGAGTCAGTGGGTTTATAATGGATATTAGTGGCCAGCCTATACCCAGAAATGGAAATACAGATGTCAACAAAGGGAAGGGAGGAATCAGAGACAGACCAGGTGAAAGTGAGGGCAGGGTGGAAATCGGAAGCGAAATTGATGAACCTTTCCAATTTTGGACGAGAGAGAGGGAAGCAGCACCGACGACATCATTGATATCTTGGAGTGAAAGTTGTGGGTGGGGGCTGGAATAGGACTGGAACAAGGAATGTTCCACGTACCCCATGAAGAGACAGGCATAACTGGGGCCCATGCGTGTACCCATGGCCACTCCTCTGACCTGAAGAAAATGAGAGGAATTAAAAGAGAAGTTGTTGAGGGTGAGGACTACCTTGTGAGGGTGGTGGTGGGTGGGGACAGTTCAGGCTTTTGCTCCAAGAAGAAGCAGAGCCCTGAGACCCTCCTGGTGGGGGATGGGTGCATAAAGGATTGCACGTCCGTGTAAAGAGGATGTGGCTGGAGCCTGCAAACTGGAAGTTTTGAAACTGGCATAAATTGTCAGAGGAATCACAGATGTATGTGAGCAGGGACTGGACTAGGGGAACAAGACTGAGCCAAGGTAGGAAGAGATGAGTTCTTTAGGGCAGAAGCAGGCTGAAACATTAGGTCGGCTCGTGCAGTCCTGTTTTTGGATGTTTGGAAGTACATGCAGAAGATTCTGCAGAAGCTTCTGAGGAAGGGTCACCAGACTGGAAATGTTAATTCTGATTTCTCTTCATAGATGCTGCCAGACTTGCTAGGCTTTCCCAGCAAATTCTGTTTTTGTTTGTGCAGGAGATAGGTGGGGATAGAGCCAAAAGAGAGAGAAGAACAGTTGGACAGTCAAAAGAGTTGATAACGATCTGGCTAGGAGGCTAAATAGCTGTAAATGGGGACTGTTAGTGACTAACAATCGGTAGTGTGTAATGGCAGGCTATGTGGTAACAAGACCTGGTGTGTGGGGTGGGGGTCTAGGACATGGGAGAGTTTAGGCCCTAAAATTATTGAACTTGATATTGAGTCTGGAGGGCTGCAGAGTCCTCAAGTGGAAACTGAAGTGTTGTTCTTCCAGCTTACGCTGAGCTTCGCTGAAACACTGCAGCAAGCCTGAGCTTCACTAGACACCAATGAATAAAACACAGCTGTGGTGGAAGGAAAATCTGGTTTATTTAAAAAAAAGCAGGATTGACACTCCCCAGTGTTCCATGATTCTACATCAGTGAGATTTAATTCTTTCCCCAGACTGTACCCACTTCCACTTTTTCCTATTTTTCTTTCCCTTATTATTGTAATTTAGAGTTGAAGTCTGGTGTATCAATCCCAGTAGCCATTCCTGTGTCAATGCAGATACCAAAACTGCGCATTTAGCAATACCCATTCCCATATCTGTGCAGATATACATTCCCCTGCAATATCAATGTTTGTACCAAGTATAATTTATATCATGTGGCACACAAGTTATAATCCCCATTGATACAAAGCTCTGTGATCCCTTCGCACACTTCTGCAGTTTGTAGTGTGCCTGGTATGAAGTGAAAATGAATTATGAAATACCATTTATATAAAGTTTAGTAAAAGTTTTGAGTCAAGTATTCCAGGTAATTGTTCAGATTGTGAAATATGCAGAGAATCAATGAACTGAATATCATTCTGGATTTTAAGCTCGGTGCAAGATAACTCAATTCATAGTCAAAATCATGGCAGGAAGTTGCTTGAAATTGCTTCCACTTTCACAGGGTAAATTCATGTTAACTTTACTCTTCTGCACTCCTCATGAGTCATCAAACAATAGGGGCAACTCTGAGGAATTTTTCAGCCCACGTAATTGTTGACACCAATTGTGTGATCTGGCTGCTATTAAAGTTATTCATCATTCAGTGATAAAAAGCAATGACTTATTTATAAATACATTACAGTAGAGACCACATTCCAAAGGCAGTAGTTTATTGGGTGAAAATGCTCTGGGACATCCTCATGTTATATACAATGCTACAGAACTGCATGTTGATTTTTTTTTCAAGTTGTTTAAATCATACAACATTATTAAGTAAACCAAATTCATGAGTTTAAAGATAGTGGGAACTGCCAATGCTGGAGAATCTGAGATAACAAGGTGTAGAGCTGGATGAACACAGCAGGCCAAGCAGCATCAGAGGAGCAGGAAAGCTGACGTTTCGGGTCTGGACCCTTCTTCAGAAAATTTCTGAAGATACCAGAAGAACAACACTATCAAGCTTTGGAATATGCTAAGAGTTGGTTGCTAGCTGTATCATGCCTGATATGGGAAGGGAGGGGTTTGGGACTATGGTTTGATGAATGAATGATCTGCTGAGTGTGAATCAAATGCAATGGGCATCAGTAAACATAAGTTCAAGGAACTCTGAATAAATTATTCAGGCTGGAAACATTCTAGGTAGGTCTGCCATGAATTGAATTTAAACCTAGGTTCTGGCTGTCAATTAACTAATAACCAGCAGTGTCAAATGTGGAATAATCTGATTGGAATTTGTCTTGTTCTCATGCAGATGTGGACGAGTGTGACGTTGGTACTGGCTGCTGTGAACAGGATTGTTTCAATACACCTGGTGGATATGAGTGTGGTTGTCATGCAGGCTATCGGCTCAGTCTGGATGGCTGTACATGTGATGGTGAGAATTGTCATCTTGCTTCCGTAAATAAGGTGACTGGATTCCAACTTAGTATCCATTAGAGAAGGCACAGTTTTTGTGGCCAAGTGCAACAAGAAAAACTGAGATAGCAAGAACTGCAGATGCTGGAGTCAGAGATAATAAAGTGTGGAGCTGGAGGAACACAGCAGGCCAGGCAGCATCAGAGGAGCAGGAAAGCTGACGTTTCAGGTCGGGACCCTTCTTCAGAAACCATTTCCTGCTGTGTTCCTCCAGCTCCAAACTTTATTGTTTGCAAAAGAAAAACATTATTTTTCATAGCTTTATTCTCCAGTCTTTCTCTCTCTCTCTCTCTCTTTTCCATTAAAACTAGTGTTGCTATGCTTTTACTTTTTCTTCTTTGTTCTGCTGACCATGTGAGAATGGAGAAGAAATGTCCTGTTAGTACATGAAGTCTGACCCATTCCTCACTTGGTGCAGCAGACATGAGCCACTTACGCCTCTCCACCTACAATATCCAATACATTCTCTGGAAGAGAGTTAAAAGAATCAGTGAAAAAAAGTTAAGGCAATTTAAGAATGAACTCTGGGATATTCCTTCAAACTTGATGAAAACTTCAGACGATCATGGTAGCTCATGTCACTATTCTGTGAACCCAATGCCTTCTTTAACTTTCTGAACTCATTCAGATCTATTGTGAGCACCTCAGTGATTCCACACCCTCTGTAACCTCCAAGTGTTTCATCTTACCGTCTCTATCTTGTTGTATCTTCACGAGGTCAATGCACATTACATCATTGCCAGCTCAAACTTATTCTTTCTGAGTTCGTCATCCACATTCTTGTGCCTCAATGGTCTGCACTAACCTTCAATGATTTATTTTGGACCTAAATTGACTGAGGCTGTTCTGCATTTAATGCTAGGTGAATTTGCAAGAGCTGTCAGTGGTGTATTAGCCACAAAAGACCCCTGAGAGAAAATTATTAGCTTGGCTCAGCTGACTCTAGTCTTTGGAACTGGGGAGGTTGGGGTTTCAATCTCCACACAATGTACGTTGGTCAATGCAGTAGAGGATGGTGTTCCACATTATTGGATATGCCACTTTTCAGATGAGTGTTAAACATTGTCCTCACTTGGCTCAGGTAAACGTTGAAAATTCCCATAACCCTCCTTGAAGAAGAGCAGGGACGTCTCTGAATATCCTCAACAATGTTTCTGTTTCAACCAGCACTGCCAATTTGATCATTCATTTTCTTGTTTTTTGTACTTTATGCACAAACTCTTAGCAAGGATTCCATAAGTAGTCACTGTGAACAGTAACAACGCTGACTAAAATTCAAAAGTGGTCTATTGATCATAATTTGCTTTGGCTTTATATGACGCTACATAATCACAGCCTGCAGAGGGAACCTTTTCTGAAAAGTTTGTTTAAAAAAAAATCTTCCTTGCGCATCCCTGCTAATTTATGGTACGTCCACACAGCAGCTCCCCCCACGCATACAACAGGCTCCTCGTGCCCTTTGCCAAGGTATGCCCCTCCTCCCCTCATCCCAAGACTGTCATGTCCCCACGTTAAAGTATGCCCCTCCTTTTAACCCCACAGTCCTTATGCCCATATGCCAAAGCACATCCTGCCAAACAAGTCCTTTCATTCATCACCCCCTGCCCCAATACCAAGTTATGACACGTCCATGCTCAATAACCTACTTTATACTATATAGAAGCAGCGAACCCTATAGTGGCAGTTGGACGCATAAAAGAAAAGCTTTTTAAAAAAGTGATTCATTCAGACCTTTTGACTTTGTTCAAAACCACGTAACCTTTTATAAAGAAACATTGTGAAATTGCTAAAGGTCACATGGCAAAAGCTGTCAAGCAAGCTGAGGTACAGCTGTTTGAAAAATCTGATGGATGTCTGGGCTGTTAGACTACATAAAGAGGCTTGGCCAATGGAGAACTGAAACTCCTGAACCCCTGCTTGATTGACAGTTCTGGCTGTTTGATTTCTATTTCACAACCTTTCTTTATTGGAAGTTGTGTTGAATAAATCAATTTTTTATAACTTTTTTTTAAAACATCCACCTGTTGAATTGGGTTTATTGCTTCAGTGCAGTGTATAGTGGATAAATGGGCAAGGAAGATACATACCTTGGTATGAGAGGCCATGGGGCTTGTTTGGGTATGCATTCCTTGGCATGGGTGCATGAAAAGTCATGGAAGACATTTAGAACCATGAGGTGGCATTGATAGTGCCTCAGTGTGAAGGGTGTGGCTAGTGGGGGTTGCAGGGCCTTTCTGTTTCGTATTTCACATGGGGGTGAAGTGCCACTGCGCTAAGGCAGGTTGTAAAGGAAGCAAACTCCTGCAGCTGGTAGTCCCTGTGGTTGCATATGAACATTTTCCAGGGTCACCTGGCCCAACTCTATGCACCTCCTGGGAAGGTGATGGCCTAATGGTATTATCACAGGACTGTGAATCTAGAGACCCAGGTAATGTTCTGAAGACCTGAGTTCGAATCCTGCCATGGAAGATGGTGGAATTTGAATTTAAAAAAAAAAAAAAAAATAAAAATCTGGAATTAGGAATTTAATGATGACCATGAATCCATTTTCAATTGTTGGAAAAACCCATCTGATTCACTAATGTCCTTTAGGGAAGGAAATTTATTATCCTTACCTGGTCTGGCCTACATGTGTCTCCAGACCCACAGCAATGAGGTTGACTCTCGACTGCCCTCTGGGCAATGAATGCTGGTCCAGTGACGCCATTATCCCGCAAATGGAAAAAAAAGGCACTCCTCAGCAATGAAAATCGCACCTCTGTAGCAGTGCTTTGTGAAGTGGGTGCGTGAAGCTTGGAATTTTCCAAATTCCTGCTATTCATTTTGAGGATGAAACTCCAGCCCAATTTCATGTCAGTGACTTACTTTAAAAACTGTTCATTGACCTGAAATCTTTACACTGTTTCTTCTCTCCTCAATGTTGCCAGATCTGCTGAGCATTTCCAGCTCATTTTGTAGGTATTAAAATCTCATTAGATCTTGTTCCCTGGTCTTGTAATGGACCTGAAAGGTCTTTCAGTCCTATTCATCAGCTTTGCAATGGGAGAAAAAGCAGCCAATTTAATCACATGGGATTCCTTACCAACATTCATGGACGAGCATAGTATATTGCACATGTGACAAGGGAACTACTTCACAAGTAGGGAAACTACTCTGTGTCCCACCAGTATGAGTGCAGTTTTTTAAACCAACAGAAATTGCTAGGAAAACTAAGCAGGTCTGGCTGCATTTGTGGAGACAAAGCAGAGTTAACGTTTGGGGTCCAGTGACCCTTCTGAATTAATTTGTAGCTAGGAAAAGGTAGGTCTATAAGCAAGAGAGGGGAGGGGATGGGGTGTAAATGTTAGATGGAGATGAATCCTGGTCGGACGTGTGGGGTAGAAGGAGGAGGGTGGGGGCGGGGGGTTTGGTGGAGTGGGGAGGGGGAGAGGGAGAACAACAGCTGGGCTGACAAAGAAATGGGTCAAGGTCAGCCTGGGAGAATCAATGTCTGCTAATGGGATTACTTAGTAGCTGACAATAGGTTGTCTGTTTGGTAGCAGCCCACATGATGACAAGGCGTGGTGTGTTGGGGCTGGGCTAAGGACATGGGAGAAGGTGCTTGGGCTCCAAAATGATTGAACTTGATGTTGAGTCCTGAAGGCTGCAGTGTTCCCAAGTAGAAAATAAGATGTTATTCTTCCAGCTTGCGCTGAGCTTCGTTGGAGCACTGCAGCAGGCCTGAGACAGAGATGTTGGCCTGGGAACACAGTGGCGTGTTGAAGTGGCAGGCAACTGAAGCTCAAGGTCAATTTGCGGATGGCAACAAGAAGCCTCTGGTGATTTTTGTGGATTTCCAGCATCTGAAGTCTCTTTGGTTTTTGTTAGTGTTCAGTGCAGTTTTTGCTCCATGGCAGTGGATTCATTCTAGGTGAAGTTCCACTGAGCCATGATCCACTGTGTGGAATGTCAATAAAATGGCAGTGTGTGGGATTGATAACAAGATAAATAGTTCTTAGGGCTAAAGGGATCAAAGGTTATGGGGAGAAAGCGGCAACAGGACACTGAGTTGGATGATCTGCCATGATTGTTGCTATTTTTCACGTTTCTATGTTTAAATCAAGAATTGTTGATTAATAAAGCAAAATGTAGATTTTAAAAGTCTGGAGATTTTAGGAACCAGGAAATACCGACATGAGCATTTGATATAATTAATGCGGTTTTGCCATGACTGAGTGCATCACTACTTATTCTCATTACAGCTAATTGAAATTGCTGGCGTGATGAATGGAAACTTTACTGACGTCTACACCAACATCTTTTTGCATTTTATTTCCAGATGTTGATGAATGCACCGCAGAGAATGACATTTGCGAGCACACCTGCCAGAACACAGCTGGCTCTTTCCAGTGTTTCTGCAACATTGGATACAAGCTGGAGGAGGATCGGAAGAGCTGTGCGCGTATGTTTCTGTCATGCATTGATGCTTACATCGACATGACTTCACACTTGCAGAATTGCTGATATCCCAGTCTGTAAAGCAGGGGTCACCTTGAGGTGTTTAGGTGGTTTGTCAGACTTATTCAAAAAAGCGGATGTTATGTGCTGATTACTCAATGTGTCAATAACTTCAGTCCAAGCCCAATCTGGCCTTGTGAAGATCCCAAGCAGGTGTTAAACTATTGTTCCATAGTTTTTAACAATGTGAAATGATTTGTTGCTACGAACCTAATGAAATATTTCGTGGACCTTTACAGAAGTATTATCAGACAACTTTTTGACACTTTTATTTTTATTCACTCATGCAACATGGGTGTTGCTAGCTGGCAGGTATTTATTGCCTAGCCCTAGCTGTCCTTGAACTGAGTGGCTTGCTAGACCACCTCAGAGGGCAGTTTAAAGTCAACCACATTGCTGTGGGTCTGGAGTCACATGTAGGCCAGACAGGTGAGAATAGCAGATTTCCTTCCCTGAAGGACTTAAGTCAGTCAGATTGGTCTTTCCCAATATGCGGCAATGGTTTCGTGATCGTCGGTAGATTCTTATTTTCAGTCTTTGTTTTATTGAATTAAGATCCTACTATCTACCGTGGTGAGATTTGAACCCAGGACCCCAGAACATTAGCTGAGTGTCTGGATTAATAGTCAAATGATAATTTGACTAGGCCAAATAAAACCTGAAAGAATTTTGGATGCAGGAAATCAGAAACAAATACAGAAATTGCTGGAAAAGCTCAGCAGGCTTGGCAGCATCTGTGGAGAGAAATCAAAGCTGACATTTCGGGTCCAGTGATCCTTCCTCAGAACTCAGACCATCGCCTCCCCTTAAAGTTCTGAGCCACATGACGGGGGTAGTAGGCTGAATTTTCTAGGTCCCAATATGGCCGGTTTGGAGGGACATTGGAGAGATTGGGGCTGGAAAAACAGTCAGAGTGAACCAAGCCAGTGTTTCTCCCTAATGTATTCCCACCCCTGGGAATCCTTTCTAGGGATAATTTGGAAATAGGATTGAATACATGCTCCACAGCTAATTATAATAGCTAAGGGGCAATTTTGTGGCCTCACCAGCATTTTGATACAAGGAGGTGGTACCCCTTCCATGCTCAGAAGCTGCTAGTTCAACTGTGGTAGACCCCCTGGGGTTGGGGTTCTTTAAAAGCCAGAGGCTTCACCCCCTACTTTCAGGAGCCCAGGCCAGAAAGGCCGCACCCATGACCCAAACAATCCTTCCAAAGGAGTTTACCTCCTGCGAGGGGCCAAATAGTTTTGGCCTTCATAACTTTTCATTTACATTTTCATCTGCCTTTGTGGTTACCAGTGTGCTTCAGCTATGCCCAGCTCTGCCAGTGGAGTTACTGTGGCCCATAATTGGCAGTCTGTGGTTTGTCCTGCAGGTTTGTCCATATGGAGGCAGCTAACTGGGAGGAAGCAGTGCCCCGGAAAGCATCTTCTGTCTCCTATCTTGCTGCCAGCAAGTGTGGGCATGGGACTCCCATTGGGTGACGTTGGGGCCCTAATCTCAAACATCAGCAAAGCAATGGAAAGTCTTGTCGACAATGCTATCAAGCGGCATTTGCTCAGCAATAACCTGCTCACTGATGCTTACTTTGGTTTAGCCAGGTTCCGCTCTTGACCTCATTACAACCTTGGCCTAAACATGGACAAAACAGCTGAACTCAAGAGGGGAAGGGAGGACATCAGCTCTTGACATTAAGGCAACTTTTGACTGAGTGTTGCATCAAAGATCCTTAGTAGACCTGAAGTCAATGGAATCGGGGGGAGAGCCCTCCACTAGTTAAAGGAACTTCTAACAAAAGGCCAATGTTTGCGGCTGTTCAAGGCTAGCCATCCTAACCACAAGATATCACTGCAGGAATTCTTCAGGGTAGTGTCCAAGGACCCAAATATCTTCAGCTGCTTCATCATAAGGTCAGATTTGGGAAAGTTTGTTTTGTGCACAATGTTCATTACCATTTGTGGCTCATCAGATGCTGAAGCAGTCTGTGTCCAATTGCAGCAAGGCCTGGACAACATTCAGGCTTGAGTTTGGTAAGTAGCATTCGTGCCACACAAATACCAAGAAATGACCATCTCTAATAAAAGAGAATTCAACTACTGCCATGACATCCAATGGTATTTCTATCACTGAATCCAACATTACCAACATCCTGCAGGTTACCACTTAGCAAAAATTGAATTGGACCAGCTATAATACTATGGCTACAACAGCAGATTAAGAGGCTGTGAATTCTGTGGCAGATAACTCGCCTCCTGACTCCTCAAAGCTTTTCCATCAACTACAAGTCGCAAGTCAGGGGCATGGTTAAATTCTGTCCACTTGCCTGGATCAGCAGCTTCAACAAACTCCAGAAGCTTGACACAAAGCAGCCCACTTGTTTGGTACCCCATGTAACACCTACAATATTCACTTCCTCCATCATCAATCCAAGTAGCAGCAGCATGTATCATCTACAAAATCTACTGCAACAGCTCAACAAGTCTCCTTAGCATCTTGTACACCTACATCTACCACCTCAAAGGTCAAGGGCAGCAGATACATGGGAATGCCACCACCTGTGAGTTGCCCTTCAAGCCACACACCCTCCTGACTTAGAATAATATCACTGTATCTTTATGTTGTTAAAACTCCCTCTATAACAGCGCAGTGGGTAAATCTACACCACATGGTTTGCAGCATTTCAAGAAAACAGCTGATTACCATCATCTCAAGGGCAATTAGATGTGGGCAACAAATGCTGTCCTAGCCAGTGATATCCCAAAATTTATACAAAAAGTGGAAAAACAAACAGCATAACCCAGTGTTATCATCTTTCCTGAGAGGTTGTTTTTTTTTTGCTGAACTTTATTGTTGGAGATCAGGAAAATCCTTGCTGTGTTTGGACTATTGGCTTCCCTAATGTATAAAGGTTACATGTTGAGTAACTGAACCATACAGACCAGGATAGCTAGCTAACCTGACAGGGCAGTATTGAGGGTGTATATAGATGGAGTTGTGAAGAATTGTGTGAATTATTTGAAACCAAAACGTTATAGTTGTGCTGAGGAAATCCAGCTTAGTAAAATTAACAACAGGATTATCTTAATCCTATGCAGATGGCTTAATGAACTCTTGTCAGGGAAACAGGGATGTTACCTAAATTGAATTTGCCAATGCCTTTTGTTTTGAACAGTGTTGGTTTGCAATAGTAAACTGAGAAAGTACTTTATTTATGATTGTAACCATACCAACCTCAGCAATGGCTTGGCTCAGTGATGGTTACTCTCACACCTGGGTTATGGATTCAGACTTCGCTTTAGAGAGTGCGTGAACCATGCTGATACTCCCATGACAGGACTGAGAGAAGGCTGCACGATTGGAAGTTCAGTTTTTTGGGTGAGACCTTAAACCTTGGTCCTGTCTGTCCTCTTGGGTAGAAATCAAAGATTCTGTGGTGATATTTAAAGAAGGACAGGGATGTTTCCATGTTTATGCCAATGCTTTCCCTCAGCCAAAACCTATTCTCTGGGCATTCCTGTGGAGCAGTTGTGCGATCTTGCAGTGTGCAAGTTGACCACTGCATTCTCTGTCATAACAACAGTAACTATATTTTGAAAAGTAAGCCCTCAGCCCTTTGAGATACTTTGGGGATAAGAACGATGTTATTGAAATGCAAGTTCATTCTTCTTTGCCATCACCTCCAAGTGTAGCTCTGTCACCCTCTCAACGTGCAATATTGGTGAGGGGAGCTCACATTTCAAACAAATCTGTTTGCTAAGCAATCTCTTCCTCCATGCCACTTTTATTAATCAAGAACACAACATATTATTTCGATATATATTCCCCATGGAAGGTTTCTCTTCCTTATTACCCATAGTTCTATTAACCTCCCTGTCCTTACTGCTTCTTAGCCCTGTACCTCTGTTGTATTGGGTATTTCTTTTTTTTACCTCTCTCTTGACTTTAGTTATTTTTGGCCAGAGCTCTTGACTGCAGAGAACAAGGCTGTTGCCAGTACAGCTTTGCCTGTTCCACTTTTTACTCTCTGTTCTGTCCTTTCGGAACCTGTCTAATATTAATGAAATCAAAGGTTATTTGTTTCACTAAAGCGGCCCATCTCGACTTCATGTGAAATCCTTGCCAAAGAAAAGCTGTCGAATAAGCAGTACGCACGGAAATAATACTTGGTTCAACCACTTCTGTTGTCAGCCCCTCAGCAGTTTTTTAATGCAATTAAATGTTTTGTAGAACTCCAAGAGCGTAGGAAGCTGATGTCTATTAAGATTCAAATATTTAAGGCATGCTTTTGAGGACAATGGAAAGGGAATACATGTTTAACCAGGAATTGATAATAATAATAACATACTTCCTGGGGATTTTGTGGAAAATTGTTTGAAAATCTGTTTGTCGTTCTGGGGAGGTTGTTTATACAGTGTGAATCCTTCAACACATAAAGTTGACCAAAAATAACCACAATTCATGTGCTCTGCATAAGCCTTTATTTGCCAAGGATTAACACTGGGTGACAGCCAAAACTCTTAAGGGACAGAAGCAGAATTTAATAAAACATTACTGGAGGCATTTTCGTGTAGAGTGAAGTCCTATTTAAAATCAGCTGTGATTAGATCAAATTACTTGACTCTTGGACCAAATCAGTCTATCAGAGTTAGTGGAACTGAAGTTTTGTTAACACTTGTGACTGTATTTTCCTGCTGACTTTGCAGTGAGCTCAGTGATTGAAATTTCCAAGAGATGAAGTCCTACTGTTTGTCTCCACCAGGCTGTCGAAGGCAGCTTGAGACATTACAACCTCAAGCAGAGGGGCTGGCAGTTCTGAAGTCTCAGTAGTGCCATTAGGAGAGGTGGGTGCTGCTGAGGCAGGTACATGGACAGGGGAGCACCTCAACATGAAAGCATTCTTGCCAATCAATATGGGAAAGCTGAACTGAAGACTCCAGACAGTGGTAAGGATATTAGGAAACCCTTCTGCAGGATTGCACGCAGCCAGAATTGTGGCCATACATTCACGTGCCCTTTTCATTGGGTCCTGCAGCTTTTGACTCTGATATGTCCTGGATTGCTGCAGGGGACTGCTGCCTGCAATGAGCTGCTGGTCTCTGCTTGCAGTGTGGTCAGCACTGTAGGTGTAAACGTTCTAGTGGTAATGCAAATCACTCCTCACAGAGGCTTTATACACCCTAATTGGCTGCATTCTTTGGTGAAGTCACCCAATCCTGTTGGCAGACTGATCCTGCTAAAGTTGACCAGCAGGAGATATGCATCAAGAGGCTATCTTGATGTAGCACCCCTCTACCTTATTTGTTCTCTAGTCATTCATGGGATGTAAGCATCACTGGCTGGTCTAGCATTTATTGCCCATTCCTAATTCCCCTTGGAAAAAGTGGTGGTGAGCTGCCTTCCTGAACTGCTGCTGAGCATTTGGTTCAGTTTGAGTCACAATGCCATTAGGGAAGGAATTCCAGGATTTTGACTCAGCAACACTGAAGGAACAGTGATGTATTTCCATGTCAGGATGGCGAATGTCTTGGAGGAGAACTTGCAGGTGGTGGTGTTGTGATACAACTGCTGCCCTTGTCCTTGAGATAGTAGTTCTCCTGGATTAGAAGGTGCTTACTAAGGACCATTGGTGAATTTCTGCAGTGCATCTTGTAGATGGTATACACTGTTGCTCCTGAGCGTCAGTTGTGGAGGGAGTGAATGTTTATGGAAGTGCTAATCAAGGCGGCTACTGTTACCTGGTAGATGTAAAACTTCTTGAATGTTAGAGCTGCACTCATCCAGGCAAGTGGGGAGTATTCCATCACACTCCTGACTTGTGCCTTGTTGATAGTGGACAGGCTTTGGGGAGTCAGGAGGTGCATTACTTGCTGTAGCATTTGCAGGCCCTGACCTGCTCTCATAGCCATTGTGTTTATATGGCTAGTTCAGTTTTGTTAAGTGCCAGGATGTTGATGGGGGTTATTCAGTGATGATAATGCCATTGAATATCAATGACTGATGGTTAGATTATTTCTCTTATTGGAGATGGTCATTGCCTGGCACTTGTGTGGCATGAATGCTACTTGTCAGTCCAAAGCTGAAAACTGTCCAAGATATTCTACAATTGAACATGGACTGCTTCAGTACCTGAGGAGTTGCAAATGATACCAAACTTTGTGCAATCATCGGCAAACATCTCCACTTCTGACCTCATGATGGAGGGAAGGTCATTGATGAAGCAGCTGAAGATCGTTGGGCCGAGAACACTACCCCAAGGAACTCCTTCAGAGATGTCCTGGAGCTGAGATGACTGACCTCCAACAACCACGACCATCTTCCTTTGTACTGTGTATGATTCCAAGCATGACTCCACTTTTCTGGCCGCTTCCGCACAACCAGTGGCCTCCCAATTCCATCTCCATGGGGCTGGGAAAATATAGCCCTCCGGGTCAGTGGGAATGCTTTATTTTTTTCAATAATACCTCTTTGTGTACTGCTAGATGTTAAATTTGATGGATGAAGTAGTTATCCTTGATCACAATATAACCAAGTAATTAATGGTCTTTCGATGTTCTGACTTCCTTTCTGTTTAGTTGCTCACAGGCATGTATCGACTAAAAGCACTGGTCTTGGGTAAAGTGTTTAAGAGAGTAGCTTGTATAATTTATAGGGTGCTTCTACACCTTTTAAGGACCTTCCAAAGATCTTTTGGCCATCCTCTTTCTCAGCTTTGCAGAGTAAACTCTTTGATGAAGCAGATGAAATGATCCCCAACGTAATTATAGGGTCAGAGCTAGTGCAGAAAGAGTCAAGCCCCACCAGAAATCTGTTCCAAGGAGAGGAATCATCTCCTCATGTTCTTTCAAGTGAAAATGTAACTGTAGGGAAGAGGAATCTTGATGAATGGCACTATAGTAATATATTTAACATAATCATAGACTGAACGAGGTGACTTGCATTCAAACTCAGCAGAAGCAAGATGAACAAGCAGCTTAGATTTAATTGCTTTAAAAAGTGGTGATTCATATTTGGAATAGAGCAGTGCCAAAGAATAATGGTGACACATTCAAGAGAAAACTATTTTTACATTTGATGCAGAAAGTAATTCAGTTATGAGAATTGTGTGTTGGATTTTTTTTTAACTTTGGGATTTAGATTCATTGCTATGGCACTCCTCTATGTGTAAAGTATTAAAAAATGTTTGCATAAATCATCTAACATTGTTTTATATTTTTATCCATGAGAACTTTTGTCTTTTATTGGAAGTTCCTTGTGGAATAGATGTACAATAGTGAGTTGAGATTCTCTGAGGATGGATTGGAGGAGCAATTGACAAGATGTCTCTGAAATGTACCTCTTTGTTTTGTGTATTTTGACTTTTTTTCTCTTTTTCAGCTCTGGATGACCCAGTGGAGGCACTCAGTGGCCAGCCTGGATTTGGAAGACACATTCCTGAGGTGAGCTTCTACCATGGAGAAGAATTTACCGAGTTATTTGATGAGGAGAATGAAGAAACTGGGGAAGGGGAAGCACGAGGAGAATTCACCCTGTCACAGAGCTTTGGTGAGACCATCGTCAGTGCTGTGAATTCTATGTAAACTCCTCTGACAATCTGAGTTTTGCAAGGGGTGGGTATCAGTGCTTTTTACTAATGCAATAATTCTTGAAGGAAACAATTACCTGCTCAGTAGCTCATATGTATGTTAATATTTTGAAGATTGCGAAATTATGTGTAGCAGAGTCAAAGACTCATACAGCACGGAAACAGACCTTTCGGTGCAACCAGTCCATGCCAAACATAATCCCAAACTAAATTAGTCCCACCTGCCTGCTCCTGGCCCATATCCCTCCAAATTTTCCTATTCATGTACTTATCCAAATGTCTTTTAAAAGTTGTAATTGTAGCCACATCCACCCTCTGTTTTTTTAAAAATAAAATTGCCCCTCATGTCTTTTCAGTCTTGAAATCACCTTCCTAGGGAAAAGACAACCCTCATTAACTCTATCTATACCTCTCATTATTTTATAAACTTCTATCAGGTCGTCTCTCAACCTCCTACGTTCCAGTGGAAAAAGTCCCAGCTTATCCAGCCTTTCTTTCTAACTCAAACCTTCCATACCTGGCTCATCTTTTTTGTGTTTCTGCAATTCGTGAACTATTAACTGTTGCTTTAATGACTATGTCCCCAAATACATATGGCAGTATATACTTAATGTCTTTGTAATAAATGTACAGGACTTCTGCTTTGATCAATTTTGGATAGGATTTAGCACAATAGCAGGTTTGTGACTGAGCTTCTGAGTATTGTGAGTGTATTTGTTGGTCTGACATATGGGGCAGAATCTTATAGGGATTTTAACAATGTGGGCTATTGGCAAGGTTTGTAGCAGAATCTGACAGGAAATCCAGCAAGGCCTATCTCAACACAGAGAGTAGCAATGTTTATGCAACTGCTGAGTATCGAGGCGAGATTCTCACAACAGTGGCAAGTTGCCCATTAATGGGAATTATTTCTTGTTAACAACATTATTAACTGCACATCTCACCTCATATGCAGTTTCCTATCTTGTCAAATGCATAAAGCAAATAAGTCAGAAGTCACATGACACCAAGTTATTGTCCAACAGGTTTATTTGAAATCACAAGCTTTTGGAGCACTGCTCCTTTGTAACCTGGTGTTGTGCGATTTCTGACTCTGTCTACCTCAGTCCAACACCAGCACCTCCTCATGAAGAAGACTAGATATCTAGATTCTCGATGTGGAAGTCAGAGTGGGTATCTGGCTACTTCAGCTTGCTACTTGCCCCAAAAATCCTCCATGTTAGACACTGGGCATCAATATTTCAGGGAACCCTCAATGGCACTGGCCACATGCACCCCAAATCCATGATCATTGACATGTGCCAGCCTTTAAGGACCCTCATGGCACATATACAATCCATTTACAGGACGCTTCTTCATTTCAATGCTACACCCAGGGTGCTATCATTGTAATACTGCAGCAAGGATACTGAGTGCTCAGGGAAAAATGGAGCCAGTTCATGAATTGTACCAGGCTGCATCTTCAGCCTGTTCTCTTGCTGTCATAACGCTCATCATGAGATCAGCTGTGATTATGTCAAAAGATGGTGCAGGCGCAAGGGGCTGAGTTGCCCATTCCTGCTCCTAGTTTTTTTTATATTCTTATGTTCACTCACACTGATACTACTTGAATGCTCACAGCATTCATGCCTTGCATTTACTTGCCTCGCCTTTTTGCGCTTGGCCCCCTCAGCCAGAGATACCAGGTCCATTGTGCTGCTGTATTGCCGTGCTGTTTAGCACAGATACAAAACCAGGAAGCTCGTCATGCTTATCACCAGGGCTCAGTCAAGTCAAGGGACATTAGCCTTTGTTGAGGAGTCCCAGTTCAGTGTATCAAGGGTAGCCTGCGAAACCAGTCCCTTGAAGTGATCAGGATCAGGATCCACTCCAGCTAAAAGGTGAGGAGCCAAATGGTGGGCAACTCACCACATCACAGCTGAGACTTCACTGGCCAGGGTTACAGCCTTGGGCCACTGGTCTGGGTTACAGCCTTGAGCCAGGATGGCCTGGGTTACAGCCTTGGGCCAGGATGGCCTGCTGTAATGTGGTGACCTCCACTGTCATTCCTGGGAGAAGAGGATGTTCTGTTGTGTTGGCAGGTTTTCATTATCTCCCATGTCCAGGTTAGATGCCAGCAACTGTGCAGAGCAACTCTGGACTAAAAGCACTTATTTGGTTGCACAGCAGCCTTTTGAAATCACTACAGCACCGGGGATGCTGGTTAATTCCAGGATATCCTGGAAGTGTTGAAATATTCTGGGAATGACACCTGGTTGGACGGAGCTAGAACCAGATGAGAGGGGCAGCATAGGTGTGGGGTAGATAGTTAATGATGTGGGTTTGGTAAGAAATGGTGAGAGATCTCACTAGGCCTCATGGCGAGAAACCCTCCAAAATAATTTGAAACTAACATGCATCCAAAAAATATGTGAATTCAGCAATGGATTTTGGATGTAAGAACCTGCAACTGAATCTGTGAACTCCTCAGAAGGACCACCATTTGTCACTGTTCGTACAAATATTTCTCTTGATCACCAGAAGCAAAGAAGTAACTAATTTTCAGACTTCGCATGGGTTATCTTTTAGAATTTTAGGAAGGGAAAAGGGAACCAGTTTGGCTTCTGAATAACTTTAAATGCATTGGGGATGGTCTAAAGGGACAGAGGATGCTTGGGGAGTTGATTTCAGCTGAGAGATAGTAATTGAACGATTGTGGAGGGAGATGGAGACAGAATTAAAACGGGGTTAGAAAAAGCACTGGTTAATAATGAAGTGGCTTTGGAGTGTTTGAGAGATGGCAAAAGAGTGGGTTGAGAAGTGTAGGCAGATGCGTTTTGATGAATTTCATTTGCAGGGTTAGGAAGAAGGTCACGCAATGGTTGAGCAAGGATGGAGACAGTTCTGAAGTAAACCTGAATGAGTTGGAAGATGGTAATGATTTAGGTGGAGTAGACAGATGTTCATGGAATTGTTTTAGGGTGATCAGTAATTTGGATATGGCAGGCTTCCACAGTGTCCTGATGGAATTCTGTACTGGGTCTGGAGGGATAATACAATATTATAATATCCAGCTGGAGTTGTATATTGGATCTGCTTGTATAACTATCTGGATATTGTTCACAGTGTGCTGGGACGGGAGCTTTGGACATGACTGCAGCTTGTTGTGTGAGGACTGTAGGAATGGTGGCATCTGCAACGAAGCACGTGATGGATGTATTTGCCCAGAAGGTTGGACTGGAATCTTGTGTAACCAGAGTAAGTAAACTCTCAAGTATTTGTATTAAAGTGTGTTTTTGAGCCATGTGCAGACAATGTTAGTTTGTAGACGTGGGAGCTACAAATGATTCTGCTGCATGGCACCATCAAAAAAACAACCTTAGGACAAATTTAGCTTCAAGCTATCCTCAATGTGCTTGGGAATCTCAACTCGCAGTGACACTACGATTGTTGGAAGTGAGTCCGTGATTGGAGTTTCTTGCCTGGTTTTCCGTAGGGTGAACTCCATCCACCTTCTGGATTTGCAGGTGGTCATTTTGGTAGGAGCAGTGGAGACCTTGAACTGATACTGCAAAGCACAGTGAGATCCAACCATGAGAGGAAATGGAAATAAATGCATTCTACAAGTGATTTTCCACAGTCCTCACTGCTGACCTCTCTTGAAGATACAAACTCTAGTTGGAGTTTTAGCTTTCTTCCAGTATCCTCCCTGTTGTGGAAACCTTGCATTTGTGGGGAATTCGACAGTGCAGTGCATTGCAACCCAAGCTAAGCCAAACCTGTTCCTATCTGACATCCACAATTTCAGCAAATGTCACTGGCTTGCAATTAAGAATGGGGACTCCTGGCAAGTATCGTCATCCCCATCTCAACTTCACGGGCCACAAAGCTAATTCTTGTATAAAATTATGATTAGTTAAGTCTCACCACCCCACCTATTAAGATTGCACTGGATCAGTGAGGCTGAAAATTCTCAGTACCATCCGGGAAGCTCATTCTTTTTAAAATAGATTTTAAAAAAGAAATGCCTGCCTTACTCTGAAGAAGTTAAATTGATCACCAGGAGTTTAAAACAGTTAATGCAAGGAATGCTGTTTATAAGATGGCTAGCAAGCGATCACTTTGGTGAGGACATGTTGCATGTTTGGGAGAATTTACTTCACCACAGACTCACGACAGGCACATTTCCAGCAATTAGAATTCCAGAAGTAATTCACTACACAGTAGATGCTATTTCATTGAGACAAAAGAAGTATCAACCACTACCACTGGCATGTGTGAATCGCGACTGGAAATACCAAGCTGCAACTCTTTGTAAGAACATCTGAATTTGGCAGCGATGTGATGATAATGGAGTTGTTGTGCAATTGTTGCAATCAATCTCTATCAATTAGACCAATGTCAGCTGTACCACGGTAGCATTTTATTGATGTTTTCAGCTCTGATTTGAGGCGTTCCCAACAGTTTTGAACTATATGACGTTCTAAACATGTGACAGCTGATCATTTTATTGCTGATCATATGACGTTTAATCACATGAACACTAGCATAGACCACTTGAGCTAAATAGCCTGTATTTGGGTTGGAAAGTTCTATACAATTCTACTCTGTTGTTTACAATATTTATTGGACTCGATAGAAACATAAGAAATAAGAATAGCATCAGGCCATTGGAGACAGGAAAATAGGCTACTGATTGGTTGGCAAATTGATTAGACAAGGCATTGAAAGAAATGGAAAACTGTGGGCCCCTCAAACTCAAGAAATTCAAAAAGGTGTAAGGCATAAACGTGTATATTTTGTTTTCAGGGAATGAGATCCTGCATTAAAATGTATATCAATTCTAGTGAGTGTAAATGAGCCATATACCAAGTTTGACTGATTACTTCAAATTGGTTGTTAGTGTAGCTATTAGCATACTCGGAATTATTCACCAAGTAATTCCCAGCCATGGAATCACATCTTACAGTTGACGTTTTGTTTTGAGTTTTGGAAGGTTTGGCTGGTTGAGCATAGTCTGTATTCTGCCCATTACAAACAACCAAACAAATATGTCACAGAAGCAGAAATTGCTGACAAAACTCCGCAGTTCTGGCAGCATCGGTGAAGAGAATTCAGAGTTAATGTTTTGCGTCCAGTGACCCTTCCTCAGAACTCTTTGAATCAAACAACATATTCCTTTCTAATCAGCCAATCGCTGGAAAATTGGGATGGGAGGAATTTTGATTCTTCTGGTAACTAATATTAACTAACTGAAATTGCACTGATAGCTCATAGTAATAATGATAATATTCAGACTCTCCTTGTAACTAGTGATATAAATGAACTCACTGATTATTACATGCATCTGGTAATAATAAAAGTAAAGCCTGGATATCATTGTAACTAATAGTAATTTCTATAATGACTAATCCAAGACTGAGCTCTGTGTCTTTGAAGAAGTCTTGTTCACAGCAACGTGAAGTAGTAAGAACTGGACATGAGACTGGTACTGGTTGGTTGTGACTACACAGATTTCCCCTATTAAAGATATTTGCTGCTCTGCATTATTTCATTACACCAGAACTGGTTTGGCTCCTGTTCGGATCTGTGTTTCCCCATTTATTTAGGATTATGAGTCCAAACTCCTAAGATTGAAGAATGTTGAAACACCTCTTTTTTTTTGGTAAATGCAGCAGGATGCTGACACTTCTTGTCAAACTCTTTTGCCCAAATAACATTATGTTATTTTCTGCAATTTCTCTGAGGGCAAATGTGTCTCAGGTCCAGTCTTAAACCTGACATCCATCTGTCCACTTTCCAATGTTACTTAGAAAGGAGCAGAAAATGAAAGAGGGAGAGAATGCAAATGATAGAGAGATGAAACATCTGAGATATGAAGAATATGGATAAGAGAAAGAAAAGAAGAAAAATTCTGTTTCATTTAGCTCTCTCAGATAGGTACAGATCTGTCCCTGAGGACAAATATTTCAAAGAAACCTTGAATTCTTGCTGAGGTCGTGGCAAATATAACTCTCGGAGAGCATCGTTGAAACAGATTATTTAGTAATTACCATTCCTGTTTAAGAATTTGCTGTGTTTCCCAGATTACAACAGTGATACTTTACTATTTCAGTAGCTGTTAAATACTTTGGGATGTTCTGACATTGTGAAAGATGTTGCATAATTGCAAACATTTATTTCTTCATGCGTTTTTATTTCTTTAATTCCTATCAGACTGCAACAATGCACCACTGGTGGCTTCAGTCTAGACTGTGCAGTCAAATCCTGAATTGGAACTTGAACCCAGACCAGAGGGCCGGCAACTGAGCCAATAAGTCAACAGAGTGTACGTTATAAAGTGCCAACCAGATGTAACAGGCGCTGTTTAATACGGTGTTGGCACATTTATTGTTCTTACTATTAGGCAATAAAAATGTTGGTCTTGCCACTAACGCCTACATCCTGTGAATAAATAAAACATTGTCTCCAGCCCTTTATTTTTGTTTCTCTCTGCCCAATTGTGCACATTGTTCTTAGTGAGCAATTCTTTGTCCTCTCTCTTCCTTTTTTCCAGCCTGCCCGGAGGGAACATTTGGCAAAAATTGCAGCTTCCTGTGTAAGTGTAAGAATGGTGCAACATGCGATCCACGGACTGGGAAGTGCCGCTGCCCTCCAGGAGTTGGTGGCGAGATGTGTGAGGATGGTACGCTGACTTGTGTTTGATGAGATGCTTTATTGTGATAAACATTCACCTCCACAGCAAAAGTAATGGTGAGGCCAGAGATGAAGTGCTGTTGTGACTTTAATCTCACTGTGGCCTCAACAGAAACCCTAAAGTCTTGCCAACTTGGGTTGGATGTATTTTTAGAGGTTTCAACACAAGACCTCTTGTCTCAAACTATCCTGATCTTACTGTCCTGTCATTGGCCCAGTTTCCAGGTACATTCCCATCTCTCTCAGCCAATTGAAAAATGTATAGTTTCTTCATTATCCAATCTTAACTGCCCATAGAGAAGCCATTTGCCCTATTTTCAATATTTTGTGTTTAATAAACAAGACTGCTGAAAGAAATTTTTAAAGTCACTTCTATTTAATTCCTCTATGGTTTTTCTCTTGGGTCACTTGTGCAGTGCCAAGGAAATTAATTTTCAGTTCTTGGAGATGGTGGAAGAATTTCAGAAATTCTTAGTAGACTCGGTGGCAGAGAGGGAGAAAGAGATATAGTTGTAATTCTTTTCCGATCACTTCTACACCCTGCCCTCATTCGCGCCTCCAATCTGGATGATCTGCACACTTCCCCTCATTTCCCATACCTTCCATGTGTGGCTGATCATATTTGTGTTAAAAGTTTGTCATTATTTGTTTCAAAATAAAACTGGTTGATTCCCAAGACTGACTACCTTCCTCTTTAGGGTGCCCCAAGGGATTATATGGAAAGACCTGCAACAAGAAATGCAACTGCGCCAACAATGGGCATTGCCACCGCATCTATGGAGCCTGTCTCTGCGATCCTGGCCTTTATGGACGTTTCTGCCACTTACGTAAGTTGGGAGAGCTTTGCCGCTGACGAAAATACAAATCATGTTCCTGGTCATTGAATTGTGCCAACTAACGAAACTATCATATGGCCTGTGCCCCTGCAGGATGGTATTGCCAAAGCTCAGTAATAGACAACATACGAACAACACACTATATAACTAACAGTGTTGTTGGCAAAAGATGCTGACCAGGTATTGGGTACCCCTCCACTGAGATACCTTTTGCTGGAGACCTGTTAAGATGGAAACCCTTATATCCAGGGAGCAGGGTGAGTCACAGGATGCAGGAGTCTACAGGAAGATACCCATCTTTTAAACAGGAAAGAAATGTAATTTGAAAAAAATAACTGACTTGCTCTATGTCATTCAAAATTTCTTATTTGTAAGCCACTTATTATTGGTACAAACATGCTATTATTTGCTTGCAACACCAGGTGGTGGTCAATTTTGGCTTGCAGAGTTCTGCAGACTTGTAACCACTGGAATCCAAATTCAATTCGATGAAGACCTTTAAGTCCAGCTGGCAAATATGCTACCTCTGTAGGTGGCAACGTCAGCTAAAACAATGTTCTTTCACTACTGTGGCCTGGATTCAGATGCTTAGTGGGGCTTCCAAATCAGCCTTGTTTCTGAGCAGTCACTTTGACTTCTTACACCTCATTACTTCATTCAGCATCAAACAAAACTGACCCTTACTCAGCAACAGCTGAATCTCCTGGACCGTAAGTTGCCAGTCAGTTTTGGTTGTGCCTAGGTGCTATGGCACCTGGCAAGTGTCCATCCAGCCTGGTAGAGTGTGGTTTGGGTTGGCAGTTCTGTTGAGAAGTAGGAACGGGTTCTTTGTTGGCTGGGCCTGGAGATCAAAGGATGTAATGTTTATTGGACTTTCCTGAAGGCTGTTTTACTGAGGTGAATGTGGTTGCCAGCTGGTTTGGCAATGGTACAAGAGTGTCCCACACCAACAAGGGGCCTCTTGTACAGACAGTTATAAAGCAATCACGTTTGAACAGTGGCATCAAATGAATGATTTCACAGTAAAAAGTTGAGGTTTATTGTTGTGTCAAGGTTGCAAGAAGCAAGGAAAAATATTGTTTTCCTGTCGAGTTTTTCATGACCTTGGGACTTCTCAGTGTTACTAGTGAAGTATGTTTGAAACACAGGAACACAAGAACTGGGCACAGGAATAGATCAGATGGTCTTTCAAGGCTCTTTCACAATTCTGTATGATCTTGGTGGACTTGAGCTTCATCTCCATGTCCCTGCCCCTGCTTACTATATCCCTTGATTCCCTGAGAGACCAAACATCTGTCTATCCCAGCGTCGTATATATTCAAAGATGGAGACTTCACAAACTTCTGGAGTAGGGGGTTCCAAAGATTTATAACTCTTTGAGTGAAGAAATGTCTTCTCAACTCAATCATAGAATTCCAACACTTTGAAAAGGGACCATTCAGCCCATTGAGTCTCCGCTGACCATCCAAAGAGCATCCCACCCAGACCAGCTCCCTGCCTCACATCCCCATAACCCCACATTTGTCATGGCTAATGCACATAGCCTATACACCTATACATCCCTAGACACTACAGGGCAATGAAACAACATGATAAATCCACCTAACCTGCATATCTTTAGACCGGGGGAGGAAACTGGAGCACCTGGTGGAAACCCACTCAACAGTCACTGGAACCAAACCCAAGTCCCTGGCGCTGTGCCACCCTCACTGATCATCCCCTTATTCTGAGACTGTGTCAACTTATCAAGATCCTTCAGAACTTTGAACTACGTTGCCTGTCATTCTTCTAAACTCCAGAGAATATGAAACATTGCCATTGGTTGTCATAACTCCTATATTACAACAATGTATGCAGAGCAAACAACCTCAAAATGCAAAGTGATAATAGTAAAAAAAAAATCTGTTCTCCCTGATGTTGCTTGAAGAATACATATTGGCCAGAACATCAGGGAGAACTCCCATGTTCTGTTTTTGTTTTGGAAACGTGTTGTAGGATCGTTCACAGTCATCTATGAAGGCAGAGATGACCTCAGTTTAACCTCTTAGCTGAATGATGGCACCTTCAACAGTGCAGTACTCCTTCAGCATTACAATGGTGTGCTCAAGTCTCTGGAGGGGAACCCATTTAGTTGCAACATTAGCATTTAATACCCATTCTTAGTTGCTCAAAGTGCATTCATAGTCAATGACATGATGAGGGACTGGACTCTCATGAAGGTCAGACTTGGTAAGGATTGCAGGCACCTTCCATTAAGGGCCTTCGAGAACTCGTAATCTGAAAGCTTTCGTGGTTTTTTGGTCTGAGATTTATTGAAATCAAGTTCATCATTCAAATCACAAGGGAGGCGATGGCCTAGTGGGATTATGTTGGACTGTTAATCCAGAGACCCAGATTCAAATCCCACCATGGCAGGTGGTGGAATTTGAATTCAATAAATATATGGAATTAAGAGTCTAATGATGACCATGAATCCATTATTGATTGTTGGGAAAAACCCATCTCGTTCACTCATGTCCTTTTAGGTCAGGAACCTACCATCCTTACCTGGTCTGGACCACATGTGACTTCATACCCACAGCAATGTGGTTCACTCTTAACTGCCCTCTGGGCATTTAGGGATGGGCAATAAATGCTGCCTAGCCAGCGATGCCCTCATCCCGTGAATGAATAAAGGAATCACAAATATCACTCCTTTTTCTCACTTATTTTACTGATTTGGATTTAAGCTTGTAATGTAAGTTGCTTGAAGTGTTTTTACTTGTGGTCTTCAAGTAGATCTCAGTGTCTTTTAATCATAATGTAAAGTTGCTAACCATTTCTTTGTTCTACTACTGTGCTGTATCAGCTTGTCCAAAGTGGACCCATGGGCCTGGCTGTTCGAATGTGTGTCAGTGTGACCAGCGCAACACACTGGAGTGTAGCCGCAAGGATGGAAGCTGCACTTGCAAACCTGGTTATCATGGTAACACTTGCCATAAAGGTGAGTACCCAATCATTGAGAAGGTTAATTGAGAGTTTGAAGGTTTAGCAAAAGGGATCAAACATTCCCTGAAACACAATGGCCTGTGGGTTTCTAGGATCAAGAAATGTTTGTGGAACCCGAGTGGTAATGTGGAGGGCTATCTCTCCTCTACTCCAGCACTCTGGAATTGCTCTTCTAGAAAGGACAGTGGAATTTGTGTTTGATTGTGCCAGCAGATAGCTGCAACTGATACCAATGGGCCAAATTGCCTCCTTTAGTGGTTAAAAATGTCCATGGTTGTAATCATCAACTTAAAAATTGGGCTGAAAATTGAAGGCTGTTGATAATACATAACATTCCTTTTGCTTCCTGTTAATTTACTGTGTTTCAAAAAGTGCATGTTTATACAAAGGAAGGAATGTATAGCAATATAGGAGCAAGAGTAGGCCATTCAGCCCCTTGAGCCTGTTCCACCATTCTGAATCGTGGCTAATCTTTGACCATAAAGCCTTATTCCCACAATGTCCTCATAACTTTTCACATCATCAGTCACTAGAAATCTCTCAAGCTCATGCTTGATTGAGCTTCAACAACGTTTGGAATGGCGAATTCTAAAGATTCTGATGGAAGAGATTCCTCCTCAGCTCACTTCTAAAAGGCTTGCCTTTTATTTATGGACTGACACTCTTAGGCCCCACAGCCAAGGGAATCATCCTTTCTACTCTGCTTATCCTTTCAAGAATTTTGCAATGATTTAACAATCTGAAACCACACTGCATTAACTGCTGTGTAAGAACAATGGAGAGCTGTTTGAAAACGTTTGGGGAAGAGCTCAAATGAACAGGAAGAAACCATTCAGCATTTCAGACCTGTTTGGTAATTCATTTGGATAATAGCTAATCTGTACCTCAGCTCCATTTAACTGCCTTTGTACATTATCCCTTTTAATCTTTACCCAATAAAAGTTTGTGGATCACAGTCCAAACAGCTTCATTTGTAGGGCTAAGTGCTAGATTTTTGCAGTACTTTTGGCTAAGAAGTTCTTTCTAATCTTACTTCTGATGGGTCATGTTCTTATTTTAAAGCTATGCGATCTCATGGTTTTCATCATATTTACACTATCGATTCCTTTTAATCATTTTAAATACTTCGATTTAGATCACTTCTCAATCTCTGAACTTAAGTGTACACAAGCCAAGTTTGTGTCCTCAGTATAACGAAGGCAGTAAATTCACCTCCATACCCTCTTTATTGTTATAATTTTACAAAAATAATGAACAAGCATTTCAATTAAAAAAAATCTTACTTGAAATAGTGATAACCATTCATCTACATAGTTAGCTTTCTTTTTTGGGGATCATTTTCAAAAAAAAAGCTGGATACCTGCCTGGATAATCATGGAAAAGTGAAGATGAATATATGTTATCTTGGATTGATTAAAGATGTATCCTTCTTTTTTCCCCTTACCTCTTGTCTAAAAGCGTGTGATCATGGCTATTATGGAGTTGGATGTAACACCAAATGTAGCTGCTCAGTCGGTGTTTCCTGTGACCATGTGACTGGCGAGTGCGAGATTCTATGTCCTAAGGGATATCACGGAAGGAACTGCAGTCAAGGTACATTTAATTTTCCACATTTTAAGAATAATTTTAAAAATGAGAAATATAGGTCAAGGTTCTTAACATCACCAAACTTGAACGGAATAATGGGAATCAAACATCACAGAAAGAGGCATTTGGCTCAGTGTACCTGTGCTGGCTCTTTGAAAGAGCATTCCAGTAGTCCCACATCCTTTCCCTCTCTCCCTAGTTTTGTAAGCTTTTCCTTTCCAAGTCTATATCCAATTACCTTTGTAAAAGTTACTTCTAAATGTGCTTCCACCTTCCTTTTCAGACAGGGCACTCCAGATTTAACAGTTCATGCCCAAAGAAATTGCTTCTTATTTCCTGACGTTTCGGGCTTGTGAAAGCTTCAAAATCTCCCCTCCCCCTACCGCATCCCAAAACCAGCCCAGCTCGTCCCCGCCTCCCTAACCTGTTCTTCCTCCCACCTATCCCCTCCTCCCACCTCAAGCCCCACCCCCAACTCCTACCTACTAACCTACCTACTAACCTCATCCCGCCCCCTTGACCTGTCCGTCCTCCCTGAACTGACCTATCCCCTCCCTAACTCCCCACCTACACTCACCTTTACTGGCTCCATCCCCGCCTCTTCGACCTGTCTGTTTCCTCCCCACCTATCTTCTCCTCTATCCATCTTCTATCCGCCTCCCCCTCTCTCCCTATTTATTTCAGAACCCCCTTCCCCTCCCCCTTTTCTGATGAAGGGTCTAGGCCCGAAACGTCAGCCTTCCTGCTCCTATGATGCTGCTTGGCCTGCTGTGTTCATCCAGCTCTGCACCTTGTTGTCTCAAATTCTCCAGCATCTGCAGTTCCTACTATCTCTGCTTCTTATTTCCTCCCTTTTTCCTTTAACAGGGCAATAACATTAGATCCACGAAGTAGTGACTGGGTGACTCTGTACTTGGGTTCTGAAAGCCTGCGAAAGCAGGCGCAAAGGACATTTTTGAGAAGCTGGAATAAGTTGAATTAAAGTAGGAGATGATGCAACAAGTCTTAACTCCAAGAACAGAGATGAAAAAAGAACAGAGGGCAGAGGAATTTGCAGCTTAGGGGAACAAAGGAGAGTTCAAAGCAATTATAATTATCTGTATATTGCTGAAAACGGAAGAGGCAGATTGCTGTGAAAACAGTTTGAAAACTCTCAAACTCTCATCTAATACTCAGGAACAAAGCAAATCCATAAAACAGGATTCAATCTGATCTCTCCTAAAGAGGCTGATGGAGGAAAAGGATACTCTGTCATACGGTGATGGGACTGGTCACTCTTTCTTTCTATACATATGCACACTTTCATCCCAAATAACAAAAAACAAAATATATTCACATGCCAGGACACAGCAGGAGTGATGCTGGGTTGAAAGAAAGAGGTTGCAGGAATATATATCGCCATTCACCACCTCAGGATGTCACCAACTAGAAGTCCTTTTGAAGGGTAGTGATCACTGTTGTAATGTTGGAATCGCTGCCGTCATTTTGTAGTCAGCAATCTCCTGTTCACAGCAATGAGATAATGACCAAATAATCTGCTTTAGGTATGACTGATGGATAACTATTGATCCAGAAAACTGGGAGAATTATCCTATTTTGAGATCTCTTGCATTGACCTGAGAGAGCTTGGTTTGGCATCTCGTCTGGAAGGCAGCTCTAGCAGTGCAGCGCCCTCTCACTTCTGCACTGAATTATCAGCCTAGAGCTCGTGTTCAGGTCTCTGGAGCGAGTCTCGAAACTGTAACTTCCTGACTCAGAGGTGGGATTGCAAAGAGTGATCCATTGCTGCACAGCCCCCAACAGAATATTCTGTTAGCTTGGTGCAAGAGCCAGATAATCAGAACTTCAACACTGTAGCCTTAGCTCTGACCTGCACTCCCACAGGGGAATTATGAATCACAGATTCACCCCATCATGCTGAGGGGAATTCTTACTTCATTGTCGGGGAGCTGTACTCTGTAATAATCCAGACTACATACCTGGTCTTGCCCACAGTGATTGATGTCAACAGTGTGTGTTGATTTCCTAAATGACTTTAAAGGCTTGGAACCTTTGCATCAACCCTTACCAGTGTGCCATTTCTAATAAGATTGGTATGCTAATAGTAAGACTGAATGTAAACTTGAGCTATGGATTCGTTAGTTTCCCTGGGATGCACTATATACAGATTGGAATCATTTGCCATTTGGTACGTCAGTATACTGACAGCACAGACAGGCAATATCTCAAGTTTAAAATTAACGGAGTGATTCAAACAGGCATTACCTTCCCTCAGTCACTCTTTTGCAGACACCAGTGGAGAGGACAATGAAGTTCAGTGTTTTCAACACCATTGACAGATACGTAGGAAATTACAGCATGTAATTTGACTTGGAGAGAAATATGGTTAAATTCAAATGGTCTGATTTCAGTTTTCTGAAAGACTATTTTGTTGGGCGTATTTCTTATAAGGGGAAAGGGAAATTCTGCTCAATATCTTCACCTACACACCCCCCCACTCTCGCCAATGATTGAATGTATGAAAGAAAGAACAGATTTCCTTATATATTGCATCTCTCACACCACCAGATGTCTCAAAGTACTTTCATGTGAATGAAGCACTTTTGGAAGTAAGGTCACTGTTGCAATATAGGAAACGTGGCAACTAATTCGCACAAAATAAAGGCCTCATAGACAACAATGAGACAATGATTAGATTATTTGTTGTAGTGTTGTTTGAGGGATAAGTATTGGACAGGAAAAGAGGGAAAAACCACCTCTTCTGTTTTTTTGAATTGTGCCATGGAATCTATAATAGCCACCTGAGAGTGCAGACGGGGCTTTGGTTCAATATCTCAATTGAAAGGTAGCCCCTTTGTCAATGTAGCTCAGTACATTGTTGCTCAGTACTAACTGAAGTGTCAGTCTAGATAATGTCTTCAATTCTGGAGTGAGCTTTGAATCCACAACTTTGACTCAGAGGTAAGCATGCTATCCACTAAGGCCTGGCTAGCACCTTAAAAGACAGGAAAAGATTGAACAACTAACTGCATTGGTATTAGGAGCTTTGGTGAAACATTTGCATTAGAGACAAAAGGGGTAGGTGCGCGTGTCATTATTTTACAGTAACACCATTTTTGCCACCTTGTATCTTAAGTGCTGAGACGACTGATGCTGTATCATAGATACTGAACTGATAATCCAAGTGTTCCAACCGCACTACAGCCGATTAAGAATTTTAATTCAATCTTTTGCAAAAGATCTGGAAATAAGTAAAACCAACATACATGGGATGAAAGCTCTTAGACTGTTGTAAAAATGCCACTGGTTCTTGCCAAACTCATATAGTCTGTCTTATATGAATTAGGAACAGGAGTAGGCTCTTCATTCCTGGAGTCTGCTCCATCGTTTGATAAATATCTGTGAGCCTCCAGCCTGACAGTTGCATTGGTGATCCATAACCAAGCTCTGAAGTGGCCTAGAAAGCCCCTCTATTCTAACTAGGGCATATAGGGAGATGTAATAAATACAAACTTGGAAATGATATCCACAAGTTGAGAATTCATTTAAAGTGTGAATCATCTACTCTACGCACAGTGTACTTTACACACAAGACTTGTGCACGTGTGTCTTGAATGTAATGCACAGTCACCATGTTTTCCTTTTTTTCAAAACACTTGACAATTTAAAACAAGCCAATCCATTATTTTTGTTTTGCCTGATCATGATAAGATCTTTTGCCCAGAGATTTTACAATAGGTTCAGATCTACAAGATCATGTTCCAATAATCCACTGCTTAATTTAACTTAAGTACAACATTATGTGCAACCCACTTGGGAAATTGTACTGATTCTCAGGCTCCTCTATTCTGGGGTCACCATAAAAGTTAGTGATTTAATCAAAGTACCCAATTTACCTGTCAGATGGATTCAGGTTAATAGAAAAAACTGACCAGGCTCCTGTACTTAACAAGAACTACCATTTACTACAAATAAATACGGTCCAGCTACCAGTTAAAAAACATTCTGAACTATCAATTTTCAACTTTACTAGTTGAACTTAACAATATTTATTTTTACTAATTGAAATTCTAATTCCCTTTTAAACCTCTCCACAAATATACATACAGTCAAACAAAAACATAATGGTGTTATGGGTGAAGGAAAATGTACTGGGGAAACACAGTTCAATAGCACCAGTCCAAAGGAATTGATGAGATGTTTCTTTTTCTTCCCAAGATCTTTTCACTGATGTCCTTTCTGGATTCTTTCACTTCTTTGCAGGAGGTTTAAATTGATTAGTACAGTAATTATAAAGTTTCTTTGTTTCTAGGTAAATGCAACAGCTTACAGTAACAGGTGAGAAAAAATAACCAGTTTTCTTCAGGCTTCAGTTACTTTTACTGCAGAGCGATAGAGACACAGATGCTGCTTGTTGCAATCTGGAGACCTTCAGTCTCTGTGTTCTTCACATACACCAACTGTTCAGCTACCCAGGAACCAATCAGAGATTCTCATCAGTCTGATGACCTCTGGCATCCACAACTGGTCACAGTTGCACAAACTAATAAGCAACCTATTGCTAGTTGAATCACACTCTGCCCACACACCCTGGCAAACGTTCTGTCTTATCTTTCCTGTCCCATTGTTTGTACAGCAAGAGTGCAAACACAACTCGCAATGCATGCCAGTATTTTGTGTCTTTTCTAAGAAATGCAGAAATCCCTTCCAAAATCAAATCTAAAGAAAAATTTTAAAAATAGTGTTTATAATATTTTTTCTTAATTCATGGGATGTGCGTGTTGCTGTCTGGGACAGCATTTATTAACTATTCCTAGCTCCCCTTGAGAATGTGCTAGACTCGTAATGTCAGTGGAGAGGGAATTCCTATCACTAAAATCAGACAAAGCATTGGCATTAAAGAGATAGACTAGCCTTGGTATCCCTCCAATGCAGCAGCTGAAACTCACTGTTTGCTCCAGAAGCTGAGACTTTTGCAGGCAATGCCATAGGACTTTGTCTTTTAAAAATAACCGTGATTCATAATTTAAAGTTTTAGTAAAGATTTGTAGGCCGGGTTGTGCGTGAGGTTGTTAAATTGCTCACCGAGCTGGCTTGTTCTCGTTCAGACGTTTCGTCACCATGCGTACGAACACAACAAACTTTCCTTAATATCAGTACACTCGGACAATGAAGGCCATCAGTTTAACTGGGACAACATAACTGTAGTAGCCCAAGCCAAACATAGACACGCACGGGAATTCCTAGAAGCATGGTTCTCAACCTGTAATGCAATCAACAAACATATAGAATTGGGCCCATATACAAACCCATACAGAACAAAACCGGAAATGACACCACTCGCAATAACGGACCGGACATTTTAAATTCCAAGCGGAGTAGGACAACATCGCTTCATCGGAGGCCTCACTGATGATGTTACCTAGCATGGTAACAAAATGTCTGAACGAAAACAAGCCAGTGATTCATAATGTAAGATTCCACCTCCACACGGCATCCCCTCCCCCCCAAACACGTGATAACAGCTGGCTGCAACAGGTTGCAGAAGCATCTGTGCACGCAAATTTGTGACAAAATGCAGAATACTTCTCTGCTGTCTCCATGCTCCATGCACAGTGATGTGAGCAACAACCCGTTGCCAGGATGCAGGGTACACTGCAGAGGAGCTTGCAGTGAGAGGGGAAAAATCCAGTCATTGTGGTCCATTAGGGTATACAACATGGGGAGAGGGGGACAAAGAGTGACATTCTACATAGTCACTGTAAGGAGATAAACACCAAATTAAAAAGCAGAACCTCCAAAAGTCAACATTTCAGAGCAAATCATATTAGAGAGATGAATGTGTGGCTCAAAGACTAGTGTGGGCGATTTGGGTTCCAGTTCTTAGGGAACTGGCACCAGTATGGGGGGAGAGGGGAATCTGTATCTATGGGACAGTCTCCAAATGAACCGTGCTGAAATCGATGCTCTCACTGACTGAATAACTAGGGAATAGTGGGAGCAAGGATCAAATTTGGGAAGACGTGGTAAATCAAAGAGTAGAGTCAAGGCTGAAGAGAAAGGTAAACAGGCCATGACACGAAAAGGTAAACAGTATGAATCTGAGTCAACTTACGGATAAGATTAACATTTACAAGGCAGTAAAAGGACAAAACCAAAGGCTCTGTATCTGAATGCATGTTGCAGTTGAAACAAAGCAGATTAAACTAGAGCACAAATGGAAATGAATAAGTACGATCTGGTAGCCATAACTGGAAATAGTTGAAACAAAACAGATTAAACTAGAGCACAAATGGAAATGAATAAGTACGATCTGGTAGCCACAACTGGGATCTAAATCTTGAAGGGTACCAGGCTTTGGAAATGATATGAGACGAGGAAAAAGTAGAAGGGTTAATGATGGTATTAATGCAAGAGAGATGACTTGCATTCAGACTTCAAGATGGTGTAATCTCCAATTTCAGTTGAAATGAGAAATTATAATAAAGGCAAGTAGTTAGTTCTGGATTGGTATACAGATACCTTGCACAATAAGCACACAATAGGTTGGGGTGTAAAGGAAGAAATAATGAGAGCTTTCCAGAAAGACATTGTGATAATTATAGGATATTTTAATCTACAAATTAAATGGAACAAGTCAAATTGGCAAAGGTAGCCTCGCTGAAGAGTTTATAAAAAATCTTTAGGCTTTTTTCTAAGAACATCATGTTCTGGAGCTAACCAGAGAGGAGGCTATATTAGCCCTGCTATTGTGCAATGACATGCGATTCATTAATGATCACATGGTGAAGGTAGCAGCGACCATAATTTGATTGATTTTAAAACAGAGATTGGCTGAAATATTTTCTTTCAGATTGTCATGAGTCTTTGGAACTCTCTTCCTAAAAAGGTGATGGAAGAAAATACTTGAATATTTTTGAGGCAAAGTTAGTTACCACAGTTAGTACTGTGGACACTGGAAATCAGAAATAAAAACAGCAATTGCTGGAAAAGCTCTGTAGGTCTGGCAACATCTGTGGATTAGAGATCAGAGTTAACATTTTTGGTTGAGTGACCCTTCCTCAGAACAGTTTTTGTTTTGTTAGATTCTTGTTAAGTAAGGGGTGAAGGGAGTAGGTGGGAATGGAAGTTTGAAATTACAATCAGTTCAGCCATGATCCTATTGAGTGATGCAGCAGACCCAAGGGACTGAATAGCTTATTCCTGCTCCTAGTTCTGTTTTAAACAAAAACAGACAACACTCAAAACAGCAGATCAGTTTGTACCTGTGGAGAGAGAAACACAGTAATGTTTCATCAGAACTAGTTATAAAAGGTTTTGAGCAAGAGTTGCTTGAGCCAATAACAAAGGACCATCTGTAATACAATAGTAGACAAGAGGGATTGAATAACAGAACAGTTTGTCCCTGTAATACTAAGGGGATAATGTTGTGATAAAAGAAAGAGAAATGAGAGATGTGCCTAAAGCAGGTTGTGCTGCTGACTGTAAGCAAAAATAAGAGCAATACCAAAACATTCAAAGAGAAAGGAACAAGATGGTCAAGGGGCATGCAGGACTTAGATTTTGAAATTGTTGAACTTGATGTTGAGGCCAGAAAGGAATAAAGTGCCAAAGCGAAAGATGAAGTGGTATGATTCGAGCATAAGCTTAATGTGAGCTTAACTGGAACGGTACAGAAGACCAAGGACAAAGATGTTAGCATGAGAGGAAGGTGAAGAATTAACATGACGGGCCACTCAAAGCTCAGGTCATGTTTGTCGACTGAATGGTCACCCTATATCTACATTTGGTCTCCCTAATGTGTGGAGGTCACATTGTGGATAGCGAATATTGTATAATAGATTGAAAGAAGGACATATAAAACATCCTTCACCTGGAAGGAATCTTTGAGGTTTTGGACAGTGAGAGAGAGGAGGTAAAAGTGTCAGTATTACATTTCCTGCATTTGTATGGAAAGATGCTATGGGAGGGGGACAGAGCCTTGGAGATGGTTAAGAAGTGGACCAGGCTATCATGGAGGAAGTAGTCTCTTTGAATGTTGAAAGTGGAATTAAGGGGAAATTGTGGGTTGTGGTGACGGAGTCAATAAGATTTTCCAATCAAAGATCATACCTTTTTTTTCCAATTTCCACTTATTTCTCAGTTTAATATCGTTCATCTGTGACTCTTCCCTTCCATTCCTTGAGTTTTCTGTCTCCATTTCTGTCAATGTACTGTCAGTGAATAGTCAGTATAAGTCTACTGACTCCCATAGCAATCACAACAATGCTTCCTCACACCCTACATCCTGTAAGGACTCTCTTCCATTCTCCCAGTTCCTCTGTCTTGATCACATGACTGGCACATTTCTGATCTCACCTCTTCTTGCCAGAGTCATGATACGGTTCTCTTTGTCCTCATCTTCCAGTGTACCAGCCTCCTTATTGAATGAGTTGTTTTCCATCATTTGGTGTCCCAGGTTCAGCATTGACCCTTCCTCCAACAGCACTGAGCAGTTTAACTGATTACTAAAAATCTTGGGTGGCCTTGCTGTACACAGTTTGTCTGTTGTGGTTGCCCATGCAACAACAGTGATTCGATTTCAAAAGTAATTCATGGGTTGCAAAGTGTCTTGGGACGTCCTGAGGTTGTGAAAGTGGTCCAAAGAATTCAAGTTTTTTTTTTCTGTCTTTACCTGACCTTGGATGCCAATAGCTGTGTCTCATTCCTCAACGGATATCTTTAATTGAGTGAGCACAAAGTTGTTTTGTTTAAGTACCTGCTTCATTTAAGTGAATAGAATTTACAAGCCATATTCCAATTTAATCCATTCAATTAAGCTTCATTGAAATCCTTACCAATTAATTATTACCACTCATCTTCCTGGACCATCTCTAACACCTCTCTCACCTTCCTGGACCTCTCTGTCTCCATCTCGGGTAACCACCTAGAAACCAATATCCATTTCAAGTCCACTGACTCCCACAGCTATCTAGAATACACCTCCTCCCACCCACCTTCCTGCAAAAATGCCATCCCCTATTCCCAAATCCTTCGTCTCCACCGCATCTGCTCCCAGGATGAGGCATTCCACTCCCGTACATCTCAGTGTCCTCGTTTTTCAAGGACCGCAACTTCCTCCCCTCAGTGGTCGAGAACGCCCTCGACCGTGTCTCCCGCATTTCCCGCAACTCATCCCTCACACCCCGTCCCCGCAATAACAACCAAAAAAGAATCCCCCTCGTCGTCATGTACTACCCCACCAACCTCCGGATCCAATGCATCATCCTCCGACACTTCCGCCATCTGCAATCTGACCCCACCACCAAAGACATTTTTCCCTCCCCACCCTTATCTGCTTTCCGGAGGGACCAGTCTCTCCGTGACTCCCTTGTCCGCTCCACACTCCCCTCCAGCCCCACCATACCTGGCACTTTTCCCTGCAACCGCAGGAAGTGCTACACCTGCCCCCACATCTCGTCCCTCACCCCCATCCCAGGCCCCAAGATGTTCACCTGCACATCTGCTAATGTGGTATACTGCATCCGCTGTACCTGTTGTGGCCTCCTCTACATCGAGGAAACCAAGCAGAGGCTTGGGAACCGCTTTGCAGAACACCTACGCTCAGTTCGCAATAAACAACTGCACCTCCCAGTCGCGAACCATTTCAACTCCCCCTCCCATTCCTCAAACGACATGTCCATCCTGGGCCTCCTGCAGTGCCACAACGATGCCACCCAAAGGTTGCAGGAACAGCAACTCCTATTCCGCTTGGGAACCCTGCAGCCCAATGGCATCAATGTGGATTTCACAAGCTTCAAAATCTCCCCTCCCCCTACCGCATCCCAAAACCAGCTCAGCTCGTCCCCGCCTCCCTAACCTGTTCTTCCTCCCACCTATCCCCTCCTCCCACCTCAAGCCCCACCCCCATTTCCTACCTATTAACCTCATCCCGCCCCCTTGACCTGACTGTCCTCTCTGGACTGACCTATCTCCTCCCTACCTCCCCACCTACACTCACCTTTACTGGCTCCATCCCCGCCTCTTTGACCTGTCTGTCTCCTCTCCACCTATCTTCTCCTCTATCCATCTTCTATCCGCCTCCCCCTCTCTCCCTATTTATTTCAGAACCCCCTTCCCCTCCCCCATTTCTGAAGAAGGGTCTAGGCCCGAAACGTTAGCTTTCCTGCTCCTCTGATGCTGCTTGGCCTGCTGTGTTCATCCAGCTCTACACCTTGTTATCTCAAATTATTACCAGGTGATTTTTTTTCAGTTTATCTTAAATCCCTAGCCTGGAATTACTTGATTGCTTAAGGAGGAGGGAATAGCTCATATTGTAACCTCTGAGTACAAAAGAACTTGCATTTATATTGCACCTTTCACAACTTCAGGATGTCCCAAATGGTTCACAGCTAATGAAATACTTTTGAAGTGTAGTCACCACTATAACATTGGAAAAATAGCTGCTGATTTGCACACAATAGGTTCCCACAAACAGCAGTGAGACAATAACTAACAAATCTGTTTTAGTGATGTTGTTTGAGGGGAAAAATGATGGCTAGCACAAGTTGAGAATATAACCCCTATTGTACCTAACTCCAAGTATTTTAGGCAGAAATGTAGAGACAGCTTTACTCCACATGCCATATAATCCAACACTTCTAGGAGCAGCACTTTGGTTTATTATCGCATGGAACTAAAATGACACAGAATGTTCAATGGTACATTGTAATGAGATCTGTGGACTGGAGCTATCCCCTTTTGCATTGAAAAATCTTGATGAATAACCATTAATGGTAGTTAAATGATAGATTTGGTTTTAAAAATGAGGAGGCTTTAAGAAAAATGTAAAATTGAGGGAAATGGTAAATTCCAGTTTTGAGGTCTTGAGAATAAGTGAGTTGAATGGCTTCCTGATCGAACAGCCCAGAGAATGCATTATTCAGCATTTACTCTGAGCCATGAGATGCATAGAACATAGAACATAGAACATTGCAGCGCAGTACAGGCCCTTCGGCCCTCGATGTTGCGCCGACCTGTGAAACCAATCTGAAGCCCATCTAACCTGAACTATTCCATTATCATCCATATGTTTATCCAATGACTATTTAAATGCCCTTAAAGTTGGCGAGTCTACTACTTTTGCAGGCAGGACATTCCACGCCCTTACTACTCTCTGAGTAAAGAACCTACCTCTGACATCTGTCCTATATCTATCACCCCTCAATTTAAAGCTATGTCCCCTCGTGCTAGCCATCACCATCCAAGGAAAAAGGCTCCCACTGTCCACCCTATCTAATCCTCTGATCATCTTGTATGTCTCTATTAAGTCACCTCTTAAACTTCTTTTCTCTAATGAAAACAGCCTCAAGTCCCTCAGCCTTTCCTCATAAGACCTTCCCTCCATACCAGGCAACATCCTGGTAAATCTCCTCTGCATCCTTTCCAATGCTTCCACATCCTTCCGATAATGCGGTGACCAGAACTGTACGCGATACTCCGAGTGCGGCCGCACCAGAGTTTTGTACAGCTGCAACATGACCTCACGGCTCCGAAACTCAATCCCTGTACCAGTAAAACCTAACACATCGTATGCCTCCTTAACAACGCTATCAACTTGGGTGGCAACTTTCAGTGATCTATGCACATGGACACCGAGATCTCTCTGCTCATCCACACTACCAAGAATCTTACCATTAGCCCAGTACTCTGTATTCCTGTTACTCCTTCCAAAGTGAATCACCTCACACTTTTCCGCATTAAACTCCATTTGCCCAGCTCAGCTCTGCAGCTTATCTATGTCCCTCTGTAACCTGCAACATCCTTCCGCACTATCCACAACTCCACCGACTTTGGTGTCATCCGCAAATTAGACGGTCTGGAAGGGGCTTTGCCTTTCATTTAACTTGAGTCGAACTTGACTTGCAAACAGATTTCATTGTGACATGACATTCGATGTGGATATCATCTTCCCTGAGCTATCATCCCTAACTTAAACACGTGCAGATTGTGATTCAGTTGTGTACAAAAGGGTTCTGAGGAGTCATAAGAATCAAGGGATAGACAGGAATGAGGATTGTAGTTTTCCAAACTTTTCAATTTCACACACTTGTGTTGGTATTAATATACTTTTCCATCAACAAAATTGGAAATATTCAATCTGAGAACATTTTTTCCAACACACTGCGATCTTTTAGTTCCGACTGAGGAACAGGAAATAACAGAAATATTTTGTCGAAACATTTGGTTTGTGGGCCACTGAGAGGGTCTGGAAATGCTTAGAACCTTGTTAAAAAAGCAAAGATAGACATCTGTCATCAATTGGAGAGGAGCAGAGCATAGGAAAGAAGCTATGTAAAAGTGCTGAAAGAAAATGTGACCTCAAACTGTGTTGTGAAACATTACTGCCCTATGTCAGGAATTAAGAACAGCAGAAGGACTGTGGGATTAGACCACAGAAGCAGCAGAGGCAATTAAGCTCAGAAATATGGAAGTAACACAAAGAATATAAAATTATGTAACAGCAAAGAATTTTGTAATGTAACAGATATGATACCAATGTAAGGAATTGTGGAATAGAATCAGCATTAGAAATCCAAAACTAGATGCCTAATATGCATCCAAATGAAGAATATTGGAGGTTAACAGATATGATACCAATATGAAAAATGTAGGGGTAGAAATGTAAAATTAAGGTACACAATATGTGACCACTGTGGTGAAATATCAGATATGGAGAAGGAAGCAACATCAGAGGTAAAGGTTATGGGCTCCTAATGTACATGAAACTAGCACAAAAATTTATGATTAACATAGCAAGTTCAATTGGAATTCAGCATTCACTGTAATTAGAATTTGAGACCCTACATTTCTTTCACTCAGCTATTAAAATATCCGCAACTATAACTTATGGCATGTTGTGTCCAGCAATATACCAGTAATTCAACAACAACATATTTATATAGCACCCTTTTTATGTAGGCAAATATGCCAGAATGCATCACAGAGATGCAAGGGTAAAGGCAAATATCTGGCCTAAGGATTCCCTGATTTCCTTCCATACCTTCAACAGAAGACTCTCTGAAGAAATGTGCCAGCAGTCAGTTATGCTATTTCTCTGAGATTTCTGAAGATTTCCATCTATGTGACAGAGGAAATGCAGAATGTTGCTGTGGAAATTAACAGCAAGGTTAAAGTAGAGTTAAAAGTGGGTAATCTTATTCGGCTGGTAGTAAATCGGGACACTGATTTTCATCTCCATGTGAAACAGTGAGAAATTGATTTCCTTATGTAAATTTCCTTGTGCAAAGTCAATAAATGTATTTATTTGTGCTCTCAGTAAATAAGGAAATACTATAGACTTTCCAGAAAGCAAGCAAAGAACAGAGCAAATCTCTTACAAATTAATTCCAAATCTTTCAATTAGTAATGTGCAGTCCCTCATCTTACTCTCAAAACCCAGCAATATGTAGATACCACAAATCCAGACAATCACCTATAACTTGAAATTTCCAGTAATTTATGATTGACTGCATGAACTTAAAATTAGCTGCAATTATCTGGATTTACTGCTTCAGGCAACTTTCCTGCAAGCAATACTTAGTCTTGGAGGAATTGGGCAGGTTAAACAAAAAGAATTAAGTGTCACAATTGTGTTCCGAACTACTGTGGACAGTGCCACTAAAGCTCTGATTGTGTAAATATTTTAACCATGTATTGTTTCCACGGAGTGGCATTTTGGGCTAAGATCTTCAAGATGTGATTGAATAGGAATAAACTTATGGGACCAAGTGTGGACTTGGCATATTGATTCATTCACGTTTTAATTGTTATCTGCATCTATTCATAAGCCTGCTGCATTAGATAGACGATTCACTCATGAGACCATATTTGTTCCTCCTGTCCTCTTCTGTACACTTGTTTATGCTGTTCTCGAATGTGTGTAAGTAACTAAAGCATTGTACTGGTGAGGTTGTTGGTGATGGAAGCAAGGATGCATGTACATCGTGCTTCACAACCTCCGATGTCCCAAAGCACTTAGCAGCCCAATTAGCATTTTTTGAAGTGTAGTTACTGTTCTAACATAGGAAGCATGGCAGCCAATTTGCACACAGCAAGCTCCTACAAAAAAATATGATAATGACCAGATAATCTAGTTTTGATATTTTATGAAAGCATGCCATTATTGCAGTAGTGGCACTTCTTGTTCAAAGCTTTAAGGTGTATAATTTTAATACAAGGCTTTCACTGCTGCTGTGTGTGCTGAAGCAACATTGTTTGCAGTGACAGATGATGTGACTAATCTAGAGTGGGAAGATGGAAAGTGAAACAAAGGAAATTCAAGGGAAAAATGACTAACGATAAGAAATTTCCTCATTTCAAGCATTTTAACCTTTATCTATATTTATGTTCTGTGTGACCCTGTTCCTTACAAAGTTCCTGGACCGAAAATTGAATACATCAGATTTGCTCAAGTAATGACAGCTCTGCTATTCATCAATGTTTCAAAAATGTTGAAGCTCTGATGAAAATGGCTTGGAAAATAGAAACCAAGCAGCAAGATTCTTCGTAATATCTAAACACCTGACTTGGCATATGCAGCTTTTGTGTTCCTAACCAGATGTTTTAAGCCAGAATATCTATCTGAAGAATTGAACTCCATTGTTGCAATTTTGCTTTTTTGTGCACCCAAATTCTGTTAGGCTGTGAGACATAACACCATCAGATAAATCCAACAAACCGCACAGCCTCATTTTCTGACCAAGCTCTCTTCAAGCCATGGATCCTGTGCTTTCCCTGATTAAAGATGGAAGAAGGTGCTAGCGATATAACCTGATTAAAATCAGTTGTTTTGCATTACATCAATGACTGATACATGACTTGTATTGTTTGGTGATGATGGAGGAGATAAGAATGTATGTCTTCATAGCATCACAGCAGCAGGGAGAATAACTTGTGGATTTTCCATCACTAAAAGTTATCGTTGTATTTTACTGGGGTAATAGTACTGATCAGACTTTGGGTTTATCCTCTTGAATTTCCTGTACACTGGGATCTTGTTATAGTGATAACTCTAGCCAGTATTCCAATCAAGTAATCACTATAAATGACTGATCAATATATCAGATGATAGTAATCTCAAAATGTAATTCTGAACCCCGATCCACAATATATATTAACAAATATATATCCATGAGATACTTTTAATTAAGAAGACCCTTCTCGGTTTTCCAGGGAAACAGATTCAGATAAACACCCGATCATCATTCAATCTGGATCAGATTCCCACTGGACTGGTTCATTAAATTAATAATATGGAGGACGTAAGTCCACCAGAACAGCTGAGAGTTTAGATGAGTGAAGTAGCAGGAACTGACCAGCTGCAATCTTCTAACTTTCAAAATCACATGAGTGAGAAATGTGACAACCTGCAAGGCTCACCCCAGATGTTAACCCAATGGAGTGAGGTGTTTATAGAATGGAGGTGTACACTTTTCCTGCTTCTTAGGTAGTCCTTTGCAATTGAGGATGATTTGCTTCCACTCCAGTTTGATGGATTTAAGAAAGTTGACAAGTTCAATGTGCAGTCGGCAGACTCTGATTTGATTTGATTTATTGTCACGTGTACCTTAAGTACAGTGAAAAGCTTTGTTTGCAAGCAGTACAGGCAGATCATAGTAAGCAAGGGCATATAGAATATAAGGTGCTTGTACAGAGTGAGGCATACAGGCTATATCGCACAGAAGGTGTGCGAAGCAAGATCAACATTAACAAGATCAACGTTGTTTGAAGTTAGACAGTCCATTCATCAGTCTGCCTGCCACATGTGGAGCAGATGGTGCTTCAAGAGTTAGGTGTCTGAGATGTTTGGAAGTTGTGTCCTTTCTCCAATGCCTTGATGGTCAGTGCCTTCCCAAATGAATCCTTACCGTTTTAGTAGATCACGAGCCAGGAACCTCTGTGAGTCAACAGAAATGTTTGACCTTTTCAAGGATGCTTTCTGAATATTCCTAAAGTGTTTCTGCTGTCTTCCTGAGAGTGTCCTGCCATAACCAGGCAGCAGCTTCGGTGTGGGGAGATGGTATCTGGTGTCAGGCATATGCCTGACATGCCCTGCCCAGCGAAGCTGGTTTCGAGAGATTGGTGTCTCAGTGCTGGCTGTGGGACAGCACACTGTTATTTAACCGACTTCTCTCACACATCGAATGAGTATTTAATACCCATAATAATGTTATCCTAAAGGTTAAATCCATCCACACTTGGTGCAAGTTTTTTGTTTTTCTTCCATCCTTTAAAATCATTTGCTTCAAAATGGACACACGTTTGGTTTCTGGAAACAATCAAGACTGGTCTTCGACCTTATCAACTGGATAGCAGTTTTGACATGATAAAAATAGGGCAACATGCAGGTGTGGTAAATTATTCCAAAGTCGTCTATCTGAATGAAAAAGATGCTTTCCACCAGGTCATTCTTCCTTGTCAGTCTCCTCCATTTGCAAACTGAATGAGGGGGTTTGCTGATGAACTTTCTGTTCTAGTATCCTCACTAACCCCTACATTACAAAGCAGAATACATTACTTCATTAGTTATACAGTGCCTTGCAATTTTCTGAGGTTATGGAAGATGTTATATAAAGTTAAGTTCTTTTTAAATATTAAATGATAAAAACCCAAGCTCTGAGCAGGACACAATGCAGATCATAGACCATGCCTGGTGAGGTTTTGAACTGCCTCTGTTGGCTCAAGTTTGTGTTTTCCTTCATCTCCTTCTGGTTACACTGAGCTTCCCAGCAGGCTCTTTTTGGACTGGTAACCTTGAAATGATTGAAGCAAATGAAATCTCCTGAAGCACTCATTAAACCACAAGCGCACACCTGTGAATTCATTTACATCAATGCAGCCAAGTTACCTTTGAAGTTTCTGTATGGTTTGGACAAGACTTTGAAAGCCCAGTAGTGCACCTATTTCTTTCCCTGTCCTTCCTTTCTCTGTCCACTAGATGCTCGTATGTCAAGCTGAGGAATGAAACCTTGCAGTCCTGAGGCCCCGTGTTAGGATCAAGCACTCCCAAACTAAGGTGTAGGCAGATCAAAGTAAAAGTCTCTTCTATTTTGTACCTCCACACTGTCCTCAAGAACCCCCATACCACTGATTCTCTGAGGTTGGCATATTAGGAGCAGATTTGAGTGCAATTCTATATAGAATCTTTATTGCTGCCCCAACCAGGAATGAGATGCAATGTTCAGCAAGTCAGCCTGAGATGGAATTAGACCCAAGTCCCTTCAGTACATAAATCTGGAATCTTCTGTCCATTAACAAGGAGCTGAATCCCACCCGAAAACAGCTAAGCGTCATTTTCATCGAGTGTCATGGAGTGTTTCTTTCCATGAGGCCTAGCACACTTTCTCGTGCTATCAACCCAAACGCATCTCATTAACTAGGTTCCACGCCCTTATGACAATCAGCTCATCTGATGCTAGCACAATTCTTCCCCTCAGCATAGGTGGGCATACTTGCCACAGCTTGGGATATGAAGTCAGGGCCTTTTTATCTGTGATAAATACATCTTTAGCTGATTTTTGTTTTTTTAATTCATTCATGGAATGAGGGCATTGCTGAACTAGCCAGCATTTATTGCCCAACCCTATTTGCCCAGAGGGCAGTTAAGAGTCAACCACATTGCTGTGGTTTTGGAGTCACATGTAGGCCAGACCCGGTAAAGGATGGCAGTTAAAGATAGCACTCCCAAGCTAAGGTGTGGTCAGATCAGAGTAAAGGTCTCTTCTTTGTTGTAACTCCACACTGTCCTCAAGAACCCAGTACCACTGGCTCTCTTCGCTAAAGGACATTCGTGAACTGGTAATAAATAAGCAGAAAATAAAGAAGTAAAGCACACACAATTTAATTAAAAAAGCACTGCTTTTCCTCTGTTTATTTTGGCAACCAGTGCCCCAGAAGTTAATATTTACATGCATATACCCCACAAATGTGAGTTTTAAAATTACATGACTAACACAGGTTCCTATTACTCTATTATTTACAAGTTTAGCCACATCTGTCGTCCCAATTAGTCACATATGGCTAGTGACTGACATAGACAACTGTGTTTAAATGTAATAGCCGTGACCAGATTCTAGACTGTTCCGTGGACGCAGCCCAGGCTGAAAAATGCAGTGAATGGGTGTAGGGGACATTCTATTAGAGTACTGACTCTGCCTGCCTCTCCTGATTGCAGAATGTGCCAGTAACAAGTTTGGAGTGAATTGTCTGCAGACGTGTGACTGTGGAGGAGCCCCATGTGACAGTGTGACTGGAAAGTGCAGCTGTCCAGCTGGAAAAATGGGCCCTGGCTGTAAGAAAGGTTAGAGCGCAAACATCATGAGCAATATTTCATTTCTGTGTTAATCTCTACTAACATAGTCTGAGCAGAATTGTAATTAAAAACATTTTGAAATGGTTCTACGTAATAGAAATAATGCATGTTGCACTGATATAACCCCAGGTAACACTACCAATGTATAAAAATCTCTCCTTATGATTGCTTCAGAGAATGTCACATATAATGTCACCACTGCCACCATCCACACTTGTAATGGGCTGCCACCCATGTTGAACAAATTGTGTAAATGATGTGTCACCACTACAGGAGGCATTTGCAGGGCCACTACTTTTAATGCAATAAGCATGTTGTCTATTTTGGCTGTTCTGCAAGTACTTACGCCTATTTCCTCATTTAAAAGGCTCTGCTGATTTCCACCAGTCCTGTCTTCAAGTGGTTTCAAGCGGCCACTCGCAGTTTTAATTCAATGACCTTTGAGTTTGAGTTATAAGGAGAGGCTGGATAGGCTGGGACTCTTCACTAGAGCATAGGAAACTGAGGAGTGACCTTATAAAGGTCTGTAAAATCATGAAAGGTAGATAGCCAACAGCTTTTCCCCATGGTATGGAAGTAGAGAGCACAGGTTTAAGGTGAGAGGGGAGAGATACAAAAGGGTCTAGACAGTGGTGAGACAGAACAGTCTGCCAAGAGGTAGTGGTGGAGGCCAGTACAGTTTTGTCATTTTAAGAAATATTTAGACAGGTACATGGGTGGGATATGGACCAAACACAGGCAAATGGGACTAGTTTAATAGTGAAGACTGAGCAACATGGACAACTTGGGCCAAATGGCCTGGTTCCATGCTGTAAACCTCTATGACTCTAACCTCAGCACCAGACAACAATTAGGAAAGATTAAGTGGAGATTTCTTATTTTAAAAAAATGTTTGCTTAACATTTTCAATTTAACCATCCACTGAAGTTAACACCAGTGAGGCTGGTATTAGCTTTGATGAGTGTATTGTGTCTTTGGTGATAGTTTTTACTTTGGCATTTGGGTAGGCTGGGTGAGCCCTGCACCAAGACCCAAGCTCAAAATCCATGCTAACCATCCATTAGGTGGTTAGGGTAGACATGCCCCCAAGACTTGTATGCGTACTGTCCAGCTTACCAGAGGTTACCAGCAGTGTAGGGCTTAGAAATTCATATTTCAAAAACAGAAACTTTTTTTTAATTGTATAGGCGTGTTCCTTTTTTGCATGTATTGGGAGCTAAGCGACATTAACTTTGATCAATTGTTTCCCCCCATTATGTTGTAACAATTTCTATTCCTCCGATTTCTCCACACAGAGTGCCAAGAGGGTCACTGGGGCCTGGCCTGCAAGGGGATTTGCCCCATCTGTGAAAACAATGGGACCTGCAATAAGAAGACTGGGCAGTGTACCTGCCCACCAGGATTCATGGGGAAACTGTGTCAGAACTGTAAGTATTCTACCTGGTGTAGCTTGGTTTAGGGGAGTTCAGACATGTCTCTCTTTATTACAAACTCTGGGTTACATGCTCTCCTAAAAATCCTGTACAAATAGAGTCCATTTCCCTCAATAGTCCAGACTCCAATATGGTGGAAGTTAGTTCTTACTTTTGTTTATATCTCTTAGTTGGCGTAGGAACAGGGAGAGATACTTCAGTCCCTTGAGCACCTTCCATCATTCAGTTAGAATATGGCTACTCTCTATCTTAACTCCATCACTTTGGCTCTGTCACCCTAACACTAACCCCAACCCTAACCCTAACCCTTTAGCTAACAATGTGTATCAATTTCAGTTTGAAACCGTCAATACTATAGGAAGGATGTTGTGAAACTTGAAAACGTTCAGAAAGGATTTACAAGGATGTTGCCAGGGTTGGAGGGTTTGAACTATAGTGAGAGACTGAATAGGCTGGGGCTATTTTCCCTGGAGCATCAGAGGATGAGGGATGACCTTATACAAGTTAATAAAGTCATGAGGGGCATGGATAGGGTGAATAGTCAAGGTTGTTTCCTCAGGTTAGAAGAGTCCAAAACTAGAGGGCATAAGTTTAAGGTTAGAGGGGAAGGATTTAAAAGGGACCTAATGGGCAACTTTTTCACACAGAGGGTGATGAGTGTATGGAATGAGCTGCTGAAGGAGTTGGTGGAGGCTGGTATAATTACAATATTTAAGAGGCATCTGGATGGGTATATGAATAGGAAATGGTTCAGAGGGATATGGGCCAAATACGCAAAAGGAGCAAGATTAATGTAGAATATTTGTTTGGCATGATTCAGTTGGACCAAAGGGTCTGTTTATGTGCGGTACAACTCTATGACTCTATAATTGACTTCCAGTCTCGGCAACGTTTTGAGGGAGTTTTGAATTTCTTTTATCTGAATCTATGACCCATATTTGTCCTGCTTGAATGCCTATTCCTGAATGCTTGGAAAAGCTCAGATCTTAGTGTTGTTCCCCCTTTATTGGGTAAATCCAATACTCAACTCTAAAATCTTAGGATCTCTAGGAATTAATTGCTGGAAATTTTCTGGAGTTTCTTTGCTCCACTGCCCTGTCCCAGTTGCCTACCCAATGGACTGAGCACATTAGCTCGCATGGGAAGATTGAACACTTAGGTGGGGTAACCATGGAACTGTATCTCTCAGCACGACCTTCAGGAACTGGGGGTTGGATGTTCGTATGTCAGCAAGATTTTCGGCAGTCACAAGAAGAGAAGCAACTTAGAGCTAGATGACTTGCTACTAGTGATGTGGTAAACTATCTTTCTGCAAATTTTGTATTTCTCGCTCATATTGCCAATGTTGTCTGTATTCATTTTGCTGTTTGGCATTTGTGATATATTTTATGATGTTCTGTGATAATTGCATTAGAATATGAGGAATGTACCTGTAAAAACTTGGCAGCCACATTTCCTGTTGTCACACTTCACTGTGATGTTGCACTGAAAATCAAACAATACTATTCCCAGAATTGTCACAAATGTAAAAATGTGATTTAACCACCAATTTTATCAAACCATCTAATTCAGGTTAAAAGAATATACACACTATGTTTTTCAGCAACAAAAAAAACCTTTTTATTATAACCAAACTTTTTAACCAAAAGCAAGAAAAAAAACATGAATTTATAACTCCATAGCTTAAACTCTATCTCCTACAAAGAGGCAAAACACAAATGTTTTGGTTGGGGGAGAGAAAAGAAGACAAAGAAGAACAATTCTGGTACTAGTCTAAATGACAGACATCGATAAGTTATTTTTCTTCAGTTTTCTCTTGATTCCTTCTGATTCTTTACTAATGACACAAGGTTGTGGGTACACCAATTCTCAGTCTTTCATTCACTGGTTGAGGCTTCACCTTTTCAGTATCTCTGAGGTTGTTCCTTCAAATCTCCTGTTGAAAGTTAAAGGTGAAGAGAGAGAGGATAACTAGCTGCCTAAATGTTTTTTTACCTGTCCACACATAGAAGAGAAAGAGTGAGAGATGGATGTTTTCTCTTTGCATACTAAATGTTTCCTACTGTTTTGCCTACAGGGAAGGTTGTGGCCTGTTGCTCAGGAAGTTGTTAGTATGCTCATGTCTCCTGAAACTACGTAACTGGTCAATTTAAAAACCAATCAAATAAGCATTTCTCAGCTGAATTGCCCTGAGGTCGCACACACAGACACACATGACGATGGTGTGTCTATTTTCTCCCACACTGCTCGAATAGTGGCTACAACTCACAATGTGTTCTTGAAAACTACAAATGACATTTTTCCCACAGTTTCCTTAGTTTAAAGCAGTAACTTTTTCTATTTTTAGTCCACAGTTCAAAAATGAAAGTGTCCTTTATGCTGTGGCACTTGTGATCCCTCAGATTTACCTGCTACCCAATTTCACTTAAATAAAAACCGAAAGAACTGTGGATGCTGTAAATCAGGAACAAGAACAGAAGTTGCTGGAAAAGCTCAGCAGGTCTGGCAGCATCTTTGAAGGAAAAATCAGAGTTAATGTTTCGGGTCCGGTGACCCTTCCTCAGAACTGATGGTGGCTGGGAAAACGTCAGTGTATATGCAGAAAAAAGGGAGGGGGAGTGGGATTTCACTTCACTGCCACCCATGCCCCTCAAACGATCTTCTTACCACAGCCTCTAGATCTATTGATGGTTCTTTCCAGTGACTGACAAAGTGGTCCGATCCCCAGTTCCTAGAGATCTGACCATGTCTCCTTCACCAACTGTTACTGCCTGACTAACTCCAACAGGTGCCATTCTCCACTGTTTTGTTATCCACTGCTATTTGGTTTTTCCTTCAACGTTTTTCTCTGTCTTCCTTTCCAAAAATTACCAGATTTTTTCATTCAGGTAAATCAGAATGCAGTGCCAACTAAAGTGTAGAAAAATAAACGTGGAAAATGTCAATGCAGGTGCAGGATGTCAACTGAGTTTGAAATAACGTTAAGCATCTTTAGGACGAATGTAACATTTTCTTTGTGACCTTTTTAGGAATCCTGAACTAGTACTAGATGTGAATGTATCTTTCTCTTTCAGCATGCCCTACCGGCCGATATGGCCTGGGCTGTCAGATGCGATGTACATGTGAGAACGAGGGTCTTTGCCATCCAGTGACAGGGCGTTGCACATGTTCTCCAGGATGGACTGGCCATAACTGCAGAAGAGGTAAGAACCACCTGTATAGGACTTTGGTTCGACCACATTTGGAATACTGCGTACAGTTCTGGTCGCCACATTACCAAAAGGATGTGGATGCTTTGGAGAGGGTGCAGAGGAGGTTCACCAGGATGTTGCCTGGTATGGAGGGCGCTAGATATGAAGAGAGGTTGAGTAGATTAGGATTATTTACATTAGAAAGACGGAGGTTGAGAGGGGAACCTGATTGAGGTCTGCAAAATCATGAGAGGTATAGACAGGGTGGATAGCAAGAAGCTTTTTCCCAGAGTGGGGGACTCAATCACTAGGAGTCACGATTTCAAGGTGAGAGGTGAAAAGTTTAAGGGAGATATGCGTGGAAAGTTCTTTACGCAGAGGGTGGTGGGTGCCTGGAACACGTTGCCAGCGGAAGTGGTAGAGGCGGGCACGATAGTGTCATTTAAGATGTATCTAGACAGATATGTGAATGGGCAGGGAGCAGAGGGATACAGATCCTTGGAAAATAGGTGACAGGTTTAGATAAAGGATCTGGATCGGCGCAGGCTTGGAGGGTGAAGGGCCTGTTCCTGTGCTGTAACTTTCTTTGTTCTTTGTTCTTTGTTCTTTGTTCACTCTATATGCTCCACCAAATCTCTCCAATCCTCCCACTATCTGTAATTGGCTTCCTAAAGGCCACCTTTTCTGGCCATTTGGTTCACAGTCAATTTTTGCCTGATTATAATCCTTTGAAATGCCTAAGGAGATTGTGCCATGGTGTATTGTAATGTACATTCTAGATTACATGTAACTTTTTTTAACCAGAAAGGATGGTCTATTCACAGAATCAACCAGAACATCATGTAATATACAGCTGTTTGAAGTTAGTGGGGAATACCTGTGTTAGAAACAGCAACAGGCCAGTCAGTCTCTGGAGCTGCCATGCCATTCAGTCAGATCATGGCTGATATGTAGCTCAAATCCATATCCTACAGTGTCCTAACGTAATTAAAATAAATCTGTATCAGTCTTGAAAACTTCAATTGCCCTAGCATCCACGATCTTTTGAGGTGAGAATTCCAGGTTTCCATTACCCTTTATGTGAAAACACTTTTACTGATTTTGAGCCATTTGGCATAGGTCTAAGTTTAAGATTGTTTCCTTTGTCCTTGATGCCCCCACCGAAGGAAAGACTTCCTCTGTTTCTGTGATGGTTGAAGGGTGTGATTACTTGAACCTTACAAAAGTATTTAGGGGCTGGCTCCAAGTTAACCTGGTTAATTGAACAGGCGAAACATGTATGAGAACCACCAAGATGCAGCTAAACATCACATTTGTGTATAGTTCACCATTACTTGGAACTAAGTTGAAAGGTTACTGTCCCTAATGAAGAGGGAAAATGCTCATATTTGCTGGCCTACCTACATGCCCTTCTCCTTCAGCTACTTCAATCTCTGTGGTGGTGGTACGCAGTCGATGTTTTGAAATAGGACATTCAAGAATTTTGACTCAGTGTTGTGAAGGAAAGGCAATTTATGCCCATTGAATGGTGATGAGAAGAACTCAAAGTTGGTGGTGTTTACCTGATTTCAGCTGTTATTCTCTTGGATTTGGGATTTCGGGGTAATATAGTAGTAGGCATGGTGAGTTTGTGTAGATTGTACAAAATGCAACAAAGGGGTGGGTATTGATTCCAGAAGCAGAGTGATTGATCATGCAATCTGCTTTTTGTTGCATAGTGTTGAACTTCGTGAGCATTATTATAGCCACTGTTGCCAGATGAATGGTTAGCATTTCATTAAACACTTGACTCTAAGAATCAGAGTATCATGGAATATTCGGCCTCTGCACTGTATTGTGCCACTGTGTTGTTGTGGTTGGTCGGGTTATAGACCTGATAAATGGTGATCACCAAGATGCTGATGTTGGGGTCTTGCATGTTTAGTAAGTACCTGTTAGGTCCTGCCAAGAGTCTCCTCAGCATGTTGGCCAGGCCTTTAATCCCTGTTTTGTTTCTCTTAAGCCTGCGATGCTGGACGGTGGGGCCCAGACTGTGTGAATACCTGTGACTGCAGGAACAGTGATGGGAGCTGCAACAGTGTCACAGGACAGTGCATCTGTGAGGCAGGTTTTACTGCTCAGCGCTGTGATCAGAGTAAGTACCTCTTAGAAATACGAGGCTGATGATCACTTAACACTGTTGCTGTCCCAGGGATGAGTGTTGCATTGCTAAAGAAAACATCCAGAAGTTGGGTGACTCCCCATGGTTTTTGTTTTAAACAGATGGACTTTAGTTCAGATAATCCACCAAATGGGTGAAGCTCTGCACCAGGATTGTTTATTTGCAAAGTGACCCCTTAATAATGCACCGACATGCAATGTGCAGAAACTTTACAGGAACAATTTATCCCTCAGCTCAACATCATTAAAACAGCTTCAACTAAAATAATTATTTATCCCATTGCATTACTCTTTCTCAGACCTTGCTGTGTGTAAGTTGGATATCCCCTATTGGTTGTAAAGTCCTTAGGACAACCTTAGGTCATAAAGGGTACTATATGGATGCAAATCCTTCCTTTCTTACTACATTTACAATTTAAGTATTTTAACATAACAATAGTCACTGAACCCCAGAAGTCACTCACTGTTTGAGCGACTTTCGATGATGTGATTAGGTGCTAAATTTAATACTAAATGTTACTGTCACATTATTCTACATGAACCAAATGAATACATACAAAGGTGTGCCAGAAATTTTAATCACAGAATTATATATTACAGCTCAGAAACAGGCCACTGGCTCGAGTGTTTGAAACATATAATCCCTAAGTGCAGATTGACACCATTCGGCCCATTGAGTCTGCACCAATCCTCCAAAAAGTATTCCATTCAGACCCACCTCCCTCTAACCCCACATTTACCGTGGCTAATCCACCTAGACTGCACACCATAAACAAGTTAGCATGGCCAATCCACCTCACCTGCCCATCTTTGGACTGTGGGAGGAGACCAGAGCACTGGGCAGAAACCCACACAGACATGAATGTGCAAACTCCACACAGACAGTCACCAAAGGCTGGAATCGAACCCAGGTCCCTGGAGCTATGAGGTAGCAGTGATAACCACTGAGCCACCATGCTGCCAGTTTGTCCTCTATGTAAACGATTCTCCACCTTATATCATAGCACTGCATTGATAGATCCTGCTATTACTTTCTTCCTTATATTCTAACCCAGCTTCCCTGTAAATACCTCTTATTCACCTGAACCTCTCCCTATGGTTGTAATTTCATATTCTCATCATTATCTGAGTTTCCTCTGAATTCCTTATTAGCCATTTTGTATTTATGACCCCTTCCTTCCCAATTTTCTCTTTTCTAGACAAATTAAGTCTGGCCTGGTCAGCACTGCTATCTGTGCTGTACGTAAAATCCCTGTTGTATCTGTGCGGTCATGTTAATCTCAGTCTGTTTGTTACGTTGGGCTGTTTTTCTTATCAGTCATATTTCAGTTATAAAATTTTTCACATCTGGCAGTGATTTAATGTGCAATTGGTCCCCGTGAAATTGTTTGGCCCAGCTCTGTGGCACTTAAAGGCGCATCATTTAAAGCCAAATTCAACACAAGCAAGTGTTGAGAGAGGAAGACTAATGAATATCCTTGCAACGGTAACACTTTAAATATTGAACTTTCTCTGCAGCTTTAAGAGTGCTGATAAATATCCTCAGACATCTGCAAAACTGGATTCCAATGATGAATGCTATAAATAATAATTAATATTGGTATATAGGGACCTTGTGTGTGCAGCGGAGACCCTAGGTTAGTCTTGAAGTGAAATAACATTGCCTATAAGCATAATTATTTTTATTTTTAGTTATAAGTGATGGACTTGGGGGTAAAATAGGAAATTGAGATGCTGCTGTGGACTCCTGTGCAACTAGCAATTAGATTGATGAATGACATGAATTCAGTAAAGGTTTGGTCTAGGTTTAGCAGCTTTCATTTGCAAGCACCATGCGGGATACTGGTGCAAACAACAAAATATCGCGGATACTGGCAGTCTGAAATTGAAACAGAAAATGTTGGAAACACTCAGCACATCTTGCATTTGAGAGAAAAACAGAGCTAACTAATTTCTGATGAAAGGTTGCTGACTTGAAACTTCGAGTGGAATCTTGTTGAGCCATACACGTTCTGGGGACCTGGGTTCAAATCCTGCCTTGGCAGATGGTGGAATTTGAATTCAATAAATATCTGGAATTAAGAATCTAATGATGACCATTAATCCAGTGTTGATTGTCGGAAAAACCCATCTGGTTCACTAATGTCCTTTAGGGATGGAAACTGCCATCCTTACCTGGTCTGGCCTACATGTGACTCCAGACCCACTGCAATGTGGTTGACTCTTAACTGCCCTCTGGGCAATTAGAGATGGGCAATAAATGCTGCCAGGTCAGCAATGGCCTCATCCCGTTAATGAATAAAGAAAAAAAATTCTTGCCAATCTGCTGGATGGAGAGCGGTAAGTTGGCTGCACAGTTTTACCCATTATGCATGTCACATGATGACAGGTCTACCTACTGCTGGGTTAATATCAATGGTGGTGGGAATAGATCCTTAAGTGGTCATGAACGAGGATCTCTAGTTGATGGTGGTGCAGGATGTTGAACCTTCCTGTCCTAACTTAATTCTGGCAGAGACAGGAAGGAGGCAGGTTTTAAGTAATGCTACCATTCCACTCATTAAATGCCTTTCCTGTCTCAGTAAATGCCCCTCCAATCTCCCAGCACACCACTAGAGAGGACAGACGATTCCACCCGTTAACTTTGCCCCTCTTGTCACAGGTGCTGCCAGATCTACTGAGTGTTTCCAGCATTTCCTGTTTTTATTATATGAGGTCCTAGTGCAGGACGTGAACATACCTCATGAAAACTGAGGCCCATTCTACAGGAAACTGGCAAAATTAAATAAAACAACTTCCTTTTTTATGGCTCCTACAATGCCCTCAAGACAGTCAGTAAAGTAAATTTTTAGTTCGAAGGGAAATTTGACAGGCAGTTTACACATGTCAAGCTTTCACCAAAATCAGATGAGGTGGATAACCAAATATTTTGTTGCTATTTAATGAGGGGTGAATGTTTGCCAGGAGATTGGGAGAATTCTGTCCTTGCTTCATAGCACTATGTTAATTCCTTTGATTAGTGAAATGAGCTGAGGTTTCACATTTCATCTGTAAGACAGCACTTTCCACTACAAAGTGCTCACCCTGGAATGTAGGGTCAGCTTGGACTATGTGTTCAAGGCTCTGGAATGGAGCTTGAGCCCACATTCTTCTGACAGAGAGACTACGCAACTGGCCCAAGAAGAAAGAGGTTACAGTGCCCTGGCAAATGTACAGCACAACTGGCCAAGAAGAACGAGATTACAGTGCCCAGTCCTGCGTCATTTTTGCTACACGGCTGGGATCTTACACCAAGTTTCCAAAATCATGGGCAGGTACATTAAAGTTATTTTCAAACAGCAAAAATGCATCACCTAACATCACCCAACATTTAATGTGACCAACAGCAACATCAAACAAAATGTCCACTGAACAATCTACTGAGTAGGCTTAAATGTTTTTTATTCTTAAAAACACCTTCAGCTATAGTAACATAACAGTGTATGAGACTCTCAATTCCTTCTGCAGCCAACCTCCATTTGCTGTACAGGGAGTTTGTATGATGAAGTTTGCAAATCCCCCAAAATTATAATGACCCTGAAAACAGAAGTTCAGTTTGAGTTCCCCACAATGTCAAATGTGTGCCAATTCTGCTACATTGGAATATCTAAGCTGGTGCCTGTGTCGCAGAGTAACCCCAATTATACCACCGCAAACTCAGGCCTAACCGAACTACACAGCCTCTGTCCTATAGTGTTAACCTAGTTACATTGCCCCAAACCCTAGCATGATCCAATGCCTCAGGTCCCATTCTAATCAATGTTTCCACTAAGCTGTGCAGATACATGGCCATGAAGCAGCCTTGAAAAGGTACCTCACAGGCCTTGTTCTATGAGAATTGACATGTTTGCAGTGATGTCCAATGAGAAAAAAAACAGTAAATGCACAGCAAATTTTTAAAGGGAGCATTATCCCTAACCCACTTAGAGCACCTCTGACCTTATTTTCCTGTCTTTGCTCAGAGTGCCCTAAAGGAAGTTATGGACCAGGCTGCCGATACAAGTGTCAGTGTGAGAATGAAGCCGCTTGTGATCATGTGAGTGGAGCCTGTAACTGTACAGCAGGTTGGCTTGGAATGTTCTGTGAACGAGGTACGTAGCAATTGTGATAGTTTTTCTAGTGTGGTAATTATAAGTAAAAAATTAGGATAAAGCAATTAAATGGAAAACAAAGAACTATTGCATCCCTCAGAGATAATAAGAACTGCCGATGCTGGAGTCAGAGATAACACAGTGTGGAGCTGGAGGAGCAGAGCGGGCCAGGCAGCATCAGAGGAGCAGGAAAGTCGATGTTTCGGGTTGGGATCCTTCTTCAGAAATCTGCCTTCAGACCCAAAACGTCAACTTTCCTGCTCCGCTGATGCTGCCTGGTCCACTGTGCTCCTCCAGCTCCACACTATTGCATCCCTCATCATGTTTTTGTGAATGAAATATTAGAATTATAACCCGCTGTGTCTCAACCCAATGAACCAGATGAAAATGTTTCATATGTTACTGTGGACAATGTTACAACATAAATGGACTGAGTGAATGTGCTGATCTGTCAATGCTTGTTCCCCAGCTTGTCCTGATGGGTTTTATGGCTTAGAATGTCGTCAGATGTGTGATTGCCTCAATGGTGCACACTGTAATCATGTAATGGGGACCTGCTCATGTCTTCCTGGCTGGATTGGACTGAACTGCAATCAGTGTGAGTTTACAAAACTGAGTTTTTTTGCATTTTTATATTATTCAGAATCTTTTTAAGGCAGCACACTCGATGTCCTGAGCTTTTCTTTGTGTTACCATGATCTTTCCATGCACTCGTCCATCATCGTCTACAATTAGAAAATGATATATGAGCATTTCCCATTTATCTGTGCCCTGCTGACTTTTTAAAATTTATTCATGGGATGTGGGCATTGCTGGCTGGGGCCAGTATTTATTGCCAATCCCTAGTTTCACTTTAGAAGATGGTGGTGAGCTGCCTTCTTGAACAGCTGCAGTCCATGTGCTGTAAGTTGACCTACATTGCTGTTAGGGGGAGAGTCTCAGGATCTTGACCAGTGACAGTGAAGGAACGGTGATGTATTTCCAAGTCATGGCAGCAGGCAGCTTGGAAGGAAGTTTACAGATGGTGGCATTCCTGTGTATCTGCTGCTCGTGTTCCTCAAGATGGCGGAGGTCTTAAGTTTGGAAGGTGCTTCTAAGGACCCTTGGTAAATTTTTGTAGTCTAAGTTGTAGATATTACCATGCTGCTGTTTATGTGTGTTGATGGTGGAGGGAGTGAATGTCTGTGTATATGGTGACAATCAAACAGCGATGTCCTGGAGCTGAGATGACAGATCTCCAACAATCACAACTGACTTCCATTGTGCCAGGTATGACTTCAACCAATGGAGAATTTGACTCTGATTCCCATTAACTTAATTATTGCTAGAGCTCCTTGATGCCACATTTGGTCAAATGTGGTCATTTTCACCTCACCTCTGGAAATTCAGCTCTTTTTTCCATGTTTGAACCAAGACTGTAATGAGGTCAAGAGGTGAGCGGAACCCAAACTGGGCCTCAGTAAGCAGGTTATTCTAAGCCAGTGCTGTTCATTAACCCTTCACCTTCCATCTCTTTACTGATGATCAAGAACAGACTAATGGAGCGGTTATTGGCCTGATTGTCTTCTTCTGTTTTCTGGGTACAGGACATTCCTGAGCGATTTTCTGGTCGTCAATATGTGCCAGTGTTGAAGCTGTACTAAAATAACTTGTCTAGGAGTGCAGGTAACTTTGGAGCATAAGTCTTCAATACTATTGCTGGACAGTTGTCAGGGCCACAGTCTTTGCAGTATCCAGTGCCCCCAGCTATTTCTTGATATCACAAGTAATGTATCTAATTGACTGAAGACTGGTATCTGTAAGGCTGGGAGCTCTGGATCATCTACTTGGCACATCTGGCTGTAGATTGTTGTGAATGCTTCACCTTTATCTTCTGCAATGATGTGTTGGGTTTTTCCATCATTGAGGATGAGGATATTTATGGAGCCACTTCTTCCAATGAATTGTTTAATTGTCTACTGTTGCCAACTGGATGTGACAGGACTGCAGAGCTTAGATCTAATTCATTGGTTGTGGATTTGCTTAGCTCCATCTATCACTTGCTGCTTATGCCGTTTGGCACACAGGTAATCCTACTTTGTAGCTTTTAGCAGGTTGACACCTCATTTTTAGGTATGTCTGGTTCCGCTTCTGCTCTGCTGTCCTGCACTCTCCATTGAACTAGGGTTGATCCCCTGGCTTGCTGGTGATGGTAGATTGGGGGAAATGCCAGGCCACGAGGTTACAGATTGTGTTGGAGTACAATTCTATTGCTGTCGATGACCCACAATGCCTCATGGATGTCCAGTCTTGAGTTGGTAGGTCTTTTCGAAGTCGGTTCTATTCAGCACTTTGAAAGTCCCACAAAATAATGTGTCGGGTATTCTCAACGAAAAGACAGGACTTTGTCTCCACAAGGACTGTGTGGTGTCAGTTTTACTAATACTGCCATGGACAGGTACATCTACAGCAGGCAGAGTGGTAAGGATGAAGTCAAGTATATTTTTTTCTTGTGATGGTTCCCTTATTACCATCCACAGAGCTAGTCTAGCAGCTATGTCCTTTCAGACCCAATCAGCTTGATCTGTAGTGGCTCCGCTCTCCCCTGGAATACATTTTGCACCTTAGCCAACCTCAGTGCTTCCTCCAAGTTGTTTAAGATGGAGGATTACTGATTCATCAGCCAAGTAGGGATGACATACAGCAGTCAGCAGGAAATTTATTTTCCCATGTTTGGCCTAATGCCATGAGATTCAACTCCCTTCTAACTGTGATACAGCCTCTAGAACCCACCCAGTTGGATTTTTACGTCAATTGACAATGGATTTGTGGTCATCATTAAACTTTTAAGTCCAAATTTTTAATGAATTCAAATTTCACCATCTTCTGTGGTGGGGTTTGAAGCTGGGTCCCCAGAATATTATCCGATTACTGGTCTAGTGATACCACCGCAATGCCATCAGCTCCCCCTAATTGCCACAATCTCAATAGCTCTGTCCACTAGGTTTCTGAAATCTCTCTCTTGATTCCATTGCCAAAGACTTGATATCCTCTACTGACAGTGTAGACACCAGAGCAAATTTACACATTTAAAAACAAATTTGTTATACATATTGCTTTCCCCTCACAGTTTTTGTTTATTATATTGGTCGCTCCAACCATGTCCTCCATTTGCTAACAATATTAAAGTCTGTTTTGACTCTTAACAGTGTTATTTTGTTTGGCAGTCAGGAACTAATCAGATACTGGGTTATCTGACTTGTCCTAAGTTAATGTCTTCCAGTTTTCTCCTCTCAAAATGATTTTCATTGACATCCCTCTATTGTTCTACAGAAGTGATCCCAAACTGGGAATTGTTAACAGGCTATTTCAATGCAAAGACATCACTGACAAGTTGAATTCTGATTTCACCCTATGCTCATACTTTCTCCAAATGCATATCTAAAGACACCTCAGTTGCCCTAAAAAGGTGAAGCAGTACTAGGGCACTTCAGAGGGCAATTAATAATCAGAAAGGATGGGATTTCAGTCATGTATAGAACCAAATCAGAGGTAGGAATAACAAGTTTTCTTCTCAGATTTAGCACTTGAGTTTTACAACAATCTGAAAAGTCACTTTTACTGACAGCACCATTTTACTTTCATACTTTTGAGTCAGATTCTTAAACTGCCATAATGGCATTCATTTTCTCATTCCCTGAATGACTAATAGCCCAGCAAACAGGGGTTTGTTAGTGCAGTTGGCTGGTCAGCTGGTTTACAATGCAGAGTGAGGCCAACAGTGCAGGTTTGATGAATGAGGTTACCACAAAAGATTCTCCTTCTCAAGCACTTCCTTCACCTGAAGCATGGTGACCCTCTGGTTAAACCAACACCAATCATCTCTCTCCAATGAAAGAGCAGCCCTGTGGTCCAGTAGAAGTATGATGACTTTACCTTTTAATAGGCCACTAACATAACCATTATACTGCCATACCCATGGGGTATCTATGGGGCTTAAACCCAATTTAAATCATTCAAACTTTAGTGACCATTCTTTGAATTGTGAAGACCTTAGGAACTGGAATTTCTTCCTGTAATCTATGCACGTCCTTAAAACCCTTAAAACCTACCCCTTTGACCAAACCTTTGTTCAGCGGCCATAATATTTCATTTTTTTAAAATGCTGTCATGGAACAAGGGTTCGACTGGCTGGGCCAGAATTTATTGTATGACTCGAGTTGCCCTTGAAGAAGGTGAAGTACTTTATTGAACCTTCTTAAAAAAAACTTAAATGTTTGTGACTCAGCGAAATTATTCAATCCTGGGAAATTTTTTGGGTATATACTTACAATGTTAACAACGCTATGTAAATGCTAGTTGTTATTAAGCTGAGCTAAAGTTTTGTGTGCTCGGGGTACATTTTCATCCTTTGCCGTTTGTGTTGTTTTTTTGTTTCTGCAGCGTGCCCAAAACATTCATTCGGGGAGAACTGCAGCCAATCTTGTCATTGCCAAAATAATGCCAGCTGTGATCATGTGACCGGTCGGTGCAGCTGTCTTCCTGGCTGGATGGGAGCCACATGTCAGAGAGGTACAACCTGCCCTACACTTCAACTATGCAGCACCTTCTTTTAAAACAGGTCACAATGAACGTAGGCACGCAGTAAAGTTCCACAGCTTCTCAGAGACCTGCCTTGTCCCTGCAGATCTACCCCTCCCCACCTCTCTTCACCAACCTCGTCTTTTCTCGCTGTACCGTTTCTCACCCTCCCCTCCCCCTCTCTCCCAACCTCATTCTCCCTGCCTCCTCACTCACACTGTTAGTGTAAGTGTGACAAATCTCCAGGGAAGCATCTACCAGAGTTGGAAGGCCTTCACTCAAACTCCATTAGTCTTGTGTAGCCAACTGGATGCATTGCAATGTTCAAAGACCTCAATTTTTGTCTGTGTGTGTTGGGAGAACTTCATAGTTTATGTATACATCAATTGTGATGTATCTTTTGCAGGAAATCTATTCCCTGTCTTTGAAGGTGCTGAATACTATCTAGACCCCAATGTGTTTTTGGACTGACTAGTGTTTAGTCTGATGCACAGCATCCTTGAGCTAATTTTAACACCTGTATCTAAAGACCATTTTTTAAAAATTTCCCAGCATGTTCGGCCGGTTTCTATGGTGCCAATTGCTTGCAAAGGTGTATCTGTCGCAATGGTGGAACATGTGATCATGTGACTGGTCACTGTACGTGCCCATTAGGTTGGACGGGAGTGGCATGTGAACTGGGTAAGTACTGAAAACGAACAAATACTGCTGTTTCTTTGCTTATCTTTCCAAGTAAGGTTATAGATGGTTCTGTGGTATGTTTAAAAAGACAAAAAAAAAAATACTGTTACGTATTAAGAAGACCCAAAATGATTCACAGCCAATGTAATACTTCTGATATGTAGTTAGTTTTATAAAGCTACTATAAACAATTTTAAAAGCAATTGTTTAGGAGTACAGAACTTGAGTATTGCTGGAAAAGGACTCATTTTGTCTAAGCTTTTATCAGGATGTTCTGTCTGTCACACAGATGAGTAATGTGGTTCATGAATTTCATTGCCAGTACGATGCAGGCTGTACATTCCAAGGACTTGTGGATTATTTCAAGCAGCACGTCCCTTTGGCTATCCGCAATGAGCAAGGTGCTAGCCGTAGCCAACCAGCATGTGTTTAGAAAACCTGAACACCGTGTCTAATATTAGATGAGATTCTCTGATTGGATAATGATTGCTAAATAATTTGGGGTATACTAAGAATTATGCTAACAACCATTTTGAGTCTGCCAATCAGGCTTGCTGTATGGTGCATTTATGTGTACGAGAATCTATCTATATTAATACACGGGACTATGTTCTTTGCAGAAAGAAAGAGCATGTGCATGTATTGCACCTGTTTCAACTCAACAAAACAAATGATAGCCGTTCTCTTGTTCATCTCTAAGAACATTGTCATCTAACTTGTGCATTCTCTATAGCAACATCTCTGCCATAACAGAATCTACTTGCTAACCAATCAGCATTATTTTCTCACACAGCAAAATAAGATTGTTTTCCCCCTTCCAAGATAAAAAGCTTCAACAAAATGGGTCCTTTATCAGCAAGAGATAAGCAGTTTCATTATTCGTGGCAATTTACAATGTATTGACAATAGGATAGTCCATTTATAGACATGATGTTTAGTGAGAATACCAGGAGTAACTCTTTTCCAATCTTCAAATCTTGCCGTATTGGATCTTTTACACTCATAAAGCTTGAATTTGTCTCGACAGATACAAATAACATGATTAATTTCTGGTTTTAAGAATCAACTGATTTGTGATTTAACCTTCAGTGGCTGGCTAAATTATGGTAAGCCCCTCTTGATCTTAACAGAATGTACTCCAGGAAAGTACGGACAGGACTGCCAGCTGCTGTGTAACTGCCTGAACGGGGCTCTGTGTGATCGTCAGAGTGGGAACTGTACCTGCCAGCCAGGGTGGATAGGTGACAAATGTGAAACCCGTGAGTAACTTGTGAGTTCTTCAGCCAGTGGGGGCACTTTCTGGGACAGTTTTGCCAGGCAATCATTTCATTCATTCTTAATGCATGGGCCTTGCTGGCAAGGCTCCCATTTATTAACCATCCCTACTTTCAGTAAGAAGGTGATGGTGGGCTGCCTTCTTCTTCGTCACAGTTTTGTACAACTGAATGGTGTGCTAGATCACTTTGGACAGCAGTTAAGTGTTAACCACATTGGTGTGTGAAGCTGAAATCACATGTAGACCAGACCAGGTAAGGACAACAGATTTCCTTCCATAAAGGAGATTTGTGAACAAGTTGGATTTTTACAACATAGTAACATTTATCGAGTTCAAATTCTCAAACTGCTTTGATGAGATTTAATTTTAGATCTTTTTTATTCATTCATGGTGTGTGGACATTGCTGGTTGAGCCAGCATTTATTGCCCATCCCTAGACGCCCTTGAGAATTTGGCAGTGAGTATACTTTGAACTACTGAAGTCCATTTGATTTAGGGAGACCTACAATGCTGTTCAGGGACAGGCTCCTTGATTTTAACACAGTGACACTGAAGGAATGTGTCCAGGTCTTGCTGCATTTGGATGTAGACTGCTTCAATATCTGAGGAGTCATGAATGGTGTTAAAAATTGTGCAACCATCAGTGAACATCCCCACTTCTGACTTTATGAGGGAGAGAAGGTCATTACTGAAGCAACCGAAGATGTTTGGACTAAGGACATTATTCTGAGGAACTCCTGCAGAGATGTCCCAAAGCTGGGATGACTGACCTCCAACAACTGTAACCATTTTCTTTTGTGGCAGGTGTGACTTCAACTAGCAGAGGGTTTTCCCCATGATTCCCATTAAGTTCAGGGCTCCTTAATGCTCCTTAATCCTTGGTCAAATGTAACTTTGATGTCAAAGGCAGTCATTCTCACCTCACCTCTGGAATTCAGCTTTTTGACCAAGTTTGAAAAATGGCTGTAATGAAGTCAGGGGCTGAGTGACCCTGGCAGTATCCAACCCTGAACACATTGCTGTTAAACTGTACTGTCTTGCATGATAGTACTGTTAATGACATCTTTTGTCGCTTTACTGATGATTGAATATAGACCAGTGTAGTGGCCAAGTTGGATTTGTCCTGCGTTTTGTGTACAGGACAAATCCAGGGAATTTTATACATTGTTAGGTATTTTTGCAAGTTTACAGAATTTATTAAGTTCGCCATATTGATGCTATCATTATTTTTCTTTTATTTTTCCTCCTTTTTGGTTTGGAACTGTAAGTGACAGTTAAGAATAGAACTTTGAATGTTCTTCCTTAAAATAGAGGAGACAACAAAAGATTGATGTTTGCTGTCGGGAACTGGCCTGGAAAGATAATGCGGGCTGATCATTGCTGTGATAACACTGTAGATGATTTGACACTGAGATTTTGTCATGCTTAGGGACTGGTAGCTGGTTGGATGTTAAATCGGTCAATCAAGGGAGGACCTGTGCTGGCCAGCCAATCACAGGGAATGTTGAAAAAAGAAAGCAAAAAATGGAGTGAACATGGTTTTCGTCAGCAGGCAGTTTTATATTAGAAGCTGCTGGACTGGCAATGACAGAAGTAAATAACTTTAAAACATAGGTGTATATATGAGTGAAAGCTTTTTGTCTCAAAACATGAGTTAGCCTACGTTTCCATTAGCCCGAACAATAGAAACCATAAAATCATGATTTGCATTTGATCTGGGCAATATGGTGTCGTTCCCCTCATAGAAAATACTTACAACTAATCACCGGCAACAAAAATATAATTCAATTCCTCACTTGTTTGATTCAGTCAGAATTGTTAATTATTGAAATATAACTCAATCCTATGTTAGTATCATTTATAAAAGATAAACCAGAATTAAAAGTTAAAATTATGGTTATGCTCACCTCTCAGTTTTGGCTGTAGATATTTCCTCCCGTCAATTTTATGCTCTGTATCTCCTCCCTATATTCTGGGACTGAAGAAATATTCACCATCTTCCCCGCCACCTCATCAGGAAGGATGGGTAAAAATGTCCACTGGAGACTTTCTTGACTTACCAAGGGGTCAGTGAATGGTTATTTAAGAATCTCAACTCACCACTGACCCAGTTACTGGCAACAGTGGCCTCTGAATAGCCATCTTATGACCAGGCGGGACTCTATTGTTGAGATTAGCAATAGACTGAGAAGCTTGCTTGTCAACTCTTCAGCTGATTTGCTTGTGACCTGGCAAGCTTTCTCAGTAGTAGGGGGAGTGAGTAAATTACCATGGAACTTACTTAGAGTTCTACCTCACTTTCACCCGCAAATTGGAGAATCACGGTGTCTGTTTATTGTTGTGACACTAGCCCCTATCTATTTCCCTGTGTGACAGCTTGTCCCAAAGGTACCTACGGAGATCTCTGTGAGGAACATTGCAACTGTGAGCATGGATCATCATGTGATCATGTGACAGGAAGCTGCCAGTGCACCAGGGGATGGAGAGGGAGACGATGTGAGAAAGGTGAGTGATGTAATCAATGTCAAAATCATGTCCAGAATTTCATAATTCAGCTTTGATTTTAAAATTCTTTCGTCATTTTAGGTAATAGTACAAACATACAAACTAAAGGCAGGAGTAGGCCATTCAGCTTCTTGAGCCAATTCCATTTTTTGATATTATGATTGATTTAAATGTGACCGGTGCTCTATTTTCCTATGACCCACTGTAACCATCGGCTCACTTTTTAATCCCATTTTGTGCTCTATCTGACAATTTATCTCGCCCTTTTTTGTGCATGTACCTTTGTAAATACCTTATGCCCTCTTCACAACTTACATTCCTACCTATCTTTGTGCAATGAGCAAATTTAACAATCATATGTTCTCTCCCCTGAACAAAGTCGGTGATATAGATTGTGAATAGTTGAGATCCCAGCACTGATCTCTGTAGCACTTTGCCAATTCAAAAAAATGGCCTATTAATGTCTACTGTCTGCTTCCAGCTAATGAATTAGCTAATCAATCCTCTATCCATTCTAATATGTTACCTCCTACAACATGAGCTCTTATCCTGTATCATAATCTTGATGCTGCACCTTATCAAATGCCATTTGGAAATCTAAATATGTAACATCTGTAGGTTCCTCTTTGTCTTCAATGCTTGTTACTTCCTCAACCCTAATAAATTTACCAAACACAGTTTCCCTTCCACAAAACCATACTGCCTGATTGCATTATTCTCTAAGTGCCTCGTCATAATCCCTTTAAAATGAATTCTATCATTTTTTCTGTATTACATGTTAGACTATAACTGGCCTATAGTTTTCTGCTTTCCATCTCCCTCCTTTCAAGAATAATGGAGTTATTTTTGATACTTTCCAGTTTGATGGAACCTTCTGAAAATCTAGGGAATTTTGGAAAATTACAACCATGAGAATAGTTAGCTAGACATAGGCTTGACTGGTCTGATGATCTTGTTGTAAATGCATGGCCCGTTTAATAGTTTTTTTAGTGGGAAGTTTGGAAGAGGCTATGAGAAACGTTGGAAGAAGGAGGATGGGATTCTTGACCTCCGTGTCGGGTTTCTGTTTTGCCAACCCCTCATGTTCTTTCAAGATTAGAATCAGGAATGTGCCATTGCTACATCTTCCTCTTATGATGCTTTTCTAGGTCCTCCTTTCCATAGAAAGCCTTATTATAACAGTTAGTTAATCTTTCACCATCACTAACCCCATCACCAGGATTACTTCTGGTGATGTTCCCATTTAAATTGCAGCTTCCAAAATCATACTGAATCCCCAAAAACTCAAACCTTTGGCCTTGTTCATAACTATGCGCAAATTAGGATTCTCCAATTAACAATTCTCCCTATTTGGAGTAAAACACTTTCTGGAGTACATCGTAATGACTTCCACAGTCTCTTGTCATCTCCAAAAGTTGGAAATCAACTTCCTGCTTGATCAATGCTGATAGGTTAAAGCTACTGGGTAATATTTATTCGCAGGAGGAATAATATCCAGAAACTAGATTACCATGGAAAAATATGAAAGCAGTACCAGACTTAAGCAACTGACTTAAAATTAGTTCACATGTTGTTGATGTATTCTCTTTCTGATCAATGGTTCTTATAGATTTTTCACTGAAAACTCTTGAACATATAGTTTGCAACAATAACTTGTATGGAAACAAGTCCTTTAACATCTTGTCCCTATTAGTATCCGTCACAAGTTAGTGGAGATCACGAGATTGCATCCTTGAGTTACAAGGGTGTCCTTTTTTGAGATAAATACAAACTTTTATGAGATGGTCCACAACAAACACACTTTACAACAAACCATGTATTAATGGTCCAGGAAACAAGCCTCACCTCATTGCGTTCATATCTTTCCAACAATAGCCTATCCATTCTTGCCAGCACAACTGCACTGCAACCAAACTGCACTATCTGAAATAGCATTGAGAGTCAGGTGAAATACAACTAAAAGAGTTAAGAGTTATTCCACCAAGCTACTGCAAGGACACAGCTAGTTTGAGCTGTTGTTTCCATTCTTTAGTTCCATTACTGTAAATGTCTGAAATCATTTAAGTTAAGGGCAGACGTTTCCTCAGTCTTATTTCCCTTATATGAGCAACCAGTATTTAAAAACAAAAACCCTCAGCCTATTAGGCTAGTGATTTGTTATTAATGTAACCTGAGAAACCAGTGTTGTGCCTGCCTCTGTGTACACTGTGGATTTTGCATAATGGAAGTCTGATATGAAATTACATGGGGTTTGTTGCCAGATATTTGCCAACCTGATTTGGTCTTTCACCCAAATAACTGAGTTTGTCCATTACCCATGTACCCAACTTAACAAGCTACTGTTAGTGTTGTTGCTGATGTTAATCCTCATCTCATCTTCTCCTTTAGCTTGTTGGCCTGGCTACTATGGTGATGATTGTGTGCAGCGGTGTAACTGTTCCCCCAACACCCCCTGCAACCATGTGACGGGTGAATGTGGCTGCCCTCCAGGATTTACAGGCAATGGATGTGAGCAGAGTAAGTACTTAGTGACATTTGTCTTCGTCAAGGAGGTCATATTCATCAAGAATAAAATTGTGGAAAAACTGAATTAAAACTGATTCATGTCTTGAAGAAAAGTATCAGTTGAAGCACCATTCTTCCTTTGACTCGATATCAAAATATAATTGGTTCCATTACAAGTAAACAAGAGGCTGACATTAAGTCTCTCAAAACTGCCTCTAATCAGTTTACCTCATTACCAGTAACTGGTACGTAAGAAGCAGATACACACAGCAAGATCCCACAAGCAACGAGGAGACGAATAACCACTTAATCCACTTTTGATGACGTTCATTAAGGAAACAGTGTAAAACAAAATCCCAGGAACCCTCTGTTCATCTTCCAGTAGTGTTGTGGTACACAGAATATCTGTTCCTGTAGGCAGAGAGACTAAGCTGAAACACTGTTTGCCTCCTACAGTACGCTGATACATCACTGGGTCCTGGAGCAGGGCTCGAACCCACAAACTTCTGATTCAGGAAAAACTCAACGTGTATACTCCATTTATTATGGTAAAAGATCTCAGTGGACTTCACAGGAGCATAGTCTTAGACAAGGTTTTACAGCCAGCCATAAAGAGAAATGACTAAAAGCTTGGTCAATGAGGACATGGGGGATGAAAGGGTTATTATCATAAGGGCCAAAGTGACATAACAGCAGTTGGAGCATGAATGCTGGGTTGCTGCTATGACAAGAGTGTAGATGCTGTTAGTTTCTGATTGAAAGCTCAATCCAAATTGCTGACCTGCGATTTCTGACTCAGATGCTGACTCATCACCTTTACCTTCCAGCATAGAGTCGTAGAGTGCAGAAAAGGCCTTTTGGCCCATCAAGACTACACCAACATTACTACCACTTGCTGAACAAAGAGACCTTGGAGTGCAGGTTCATAGTTTCTTGAAAGTGGAGTCCCAGGTAGACATGGTAGTGAAGAAGGTGTTTGGTGTTCTTGCCTTTATTGGTCAGTGCATTGACAAAAGGAGTTGAAAGTTCATGTTGCGGCTGTACAGGACATTGGTTAGGCCACTATTGGAATACTGTGTACAATTTTGGTCTCCCTGCTGTAGGAAGGATGTTGTGAAACTTGAAAGGATTCAGAAAAGATTTACAAGGATGTTGCCAGGGTTGGAGGGTTTGAGCCAGAGGGAGAGGCTGAATAGGCTGGGGCTATTTTCCCTGGAAAGTCGGGGGCTAAGGAGTGGCCTTATAGAGGTTTATAAAATCATGAGGGACATGAATAGAGTGAATAACCAAGGTCTTATCCCTGGGGTTGGGGGAGTCCAGAACTAAAGGGCACAGATTTAAGGTGAGAGGGGAAAGATTTAAAAGGGACCTCAGGGACAACTTTTTTACACAGAGGCTGGTGCGTGTATGGAATGAGCTGCCAGAGGAAGTGGTGGAGGCTGGTAAAATTACAACATTTAAAAGGCATCTGGATGGGTATATGAATAGGAAGGGTTTAGAGGGATATGAGCCAAATGCTGGCAAATGGGACTAGACTTATTTAGGATACTGGTCAGCATGGATGAGTTGGGCCAAAGTGTCTGTTTCCATGCTGTACAACTCTATGACTCTCTAACACTAAAGGCGCGTTCATCCCAATTTCCTGCACTTGTCTCAGCACTTGAAATATCATAACATTCAAGGATCGAACAGAGTCAAATAACATTGACTGTAAAGCATTTTCAGTCTTCTTGCAGATTTCTAGCAATCATTTTCTCTCTTTTTGCTTGTCTATCCAGCAAAACTTTCATACATTTTATCCTTTGTCTCTTTCATTAGCTTGCCTCCCAGGTACTTACGGACAGAACTGTAACCAGGTGTGCCAGTGTTCAGCTCAAAACCAACAATGCCACCCAGTGAGTGGAGAATGCGTCTGTGCACCTGGCTACCATGGAGACAACTGCAACCTGAGTGAGTTTTGCTTAACCTGATTAACCTGTATGATCCACAGGCATTCCCCTGCATCCTAGGCAGCAGTGAAGATAAACTGTAGAGAAAGACTGACTGAATCCTTTGAGTGGCTCAGTACATAGATGTGCTTCCTTATGTAGTATCACCTGCACAACACTGCGTTCAATCCCCCTGACTATAAATCTGAGCAGCAATGAAAAGGAAAGAACTTGCATTCTTATAGCGCCTTACACATCCTCAGGATCTCCTTAAGTGCTTAACAGCCAGTCTAGTAGTTTTCTTGACATGGAGGGATGTGGCAGACAGCAAGGTGCCACTAGATGCAAAAGGGCAATGGAGCAGATTCAACAATAACTCTTATAAGGAAATTGAGTAAATATTTGAAAAGGAAGAAATATTGAGAGTTGTGAAGATGGGCAGGACAGAATGGAACTAATGAATAAATCTGTAAAAGCTGGTACAACCACCATGGGCTATGGAGATAAGCCTGTCAAAGATGGATAGATGATTTCCTGACAAGGAGGACAGGTACCTGATGATCTTGTGATGTTCTGTTTCTTCTCTAATCCCCTAAAAGGATGTCCAGATGGGAGGTACGGATCCAACTGTGCCCAGCTATGTCGATGTTTGAATGGAGGCCTGTGTGAGACAGTGAGTGGGACATGTATCTGTCCACCTGGGTATGTCGGAGCTGACTGTAATCAGAGTAAGTGAACAGCAACACCAGGAAAACTCAGTTATTGAGGGGTGTGGATCTACATTAGAGGGGTGGGGCAGAGTGCATTGTGTCCACCCCTCAACTAAATTGAGATCCAGAAGACTTTAAAGCATTGCCAATAAAATAAAATCCCTCACCGTTCATCCTCTGTGCCTGCAGGTGAAAACAAAATCCACATCATGTCTTAGAGATAAATATTTGAAAAAGTAATGATTTCAAATTATGTGGAGAAGGGACAGATGAATGGGATTATGTAGTTATCTCTTGCAGAAAATGAACAAGGACAAAATGATTGAATGGTCCCTCTCTGTGCTCTGAATTTGCTTGATTCTATCTGCTCTGGCTTATAGAGAAGCCCAGTGACATCGTGTTAACACTGCGTCTGTTTTTATCTACAGCCTGTCCTGCTGGCTACCACGGGACTAATTGCTCTGCAGCTTGCTCGTGCGGAGAAGGTGCAGAGTGTGACCATGTGACAGGAAGGTGTATCTGTCCAGCAGGCAGGATTGGTTCTCGATGTCAGCACGGTGAGTAACATGTCATTTCCAAGTCTGACAGGCTCTTGCTATTCGCTTCCATCATACCTGGCAAATGGTCTTAGGAAGGCAGGTAGTTCCAACAGGCAAAGAACTAACTTGTTTGGCATCAGAGCTGGATTGGGCCATTTTTGAAGTTTAAGATAACATCAGGGTTTTCAAACCCAAGTTTTAAAGCAGTGTTTTGCGCATGTGTTATAACATCTGCACCCATGGATTCATACACCTGCAAGAGTACTCACAAAATCAGCATACACTTGGGCGAGAATCTCTGTCCCTCGTTTCATTCATTTATGAGGTCCCCTTGGTGATGTGTTTTTAATGGAAGCGGAATGTCCTATTATACACAGATTCCTCAGAGGGCATTGGATATTTAGTCGGATAGAAATGGTGTGTAGGCATACAGGGAAAATGCAGGAGATTGGCACTCAGTAATAGAACTGGTACAGGCACGATGGGCTGAATAATTTCCATCTGAGCCATTGCAATTCTTTGATTTTGTGATTCAAAGTAAAGATAATTAATGGTCAGGGAAAGGTCTTATAGCACATCTTGTGCAAACGTCTCCTGACAGGAGAATTGTAGTGGATGATCACCAGCCCGCATGCTCTGTGGAACAGATATAATGTGACATCCACACTTTGTCTGTCCACACCAGACCTTAGGGTTCTTAGCTCTAATCTCAGTCTCTTTGTCACCTGTTCATATTGAAATGTGTTTGGTATGTAACCACTATTTTGTATATTCAGTGTGTCCTAAAGGCAGGTTTGGTCAGGGATGCCAGTATGTCTGTATGTGCAAGAATGGAGGGTTATGCAACCCAGTTGATGGCTCCTGTTCCTGTGGTCTGGGCTGGACCGGGGCCCTATGTGGACAAGGTGAGTGCATTCTACATTGAAAAGAAGCTTAAAAATACTCAATGGAAGCACTTAATGTCATTTTGATGCCAATTCTTGAAGTCTCTAGTATGCGAAATCTGAATTTGAAATTTCTGGGTACGTTTGATCAGAAATTAAATGTAAATTGAAGATAATTTTTTTCAGTATCCAGATTGTCAAGGTTGGGTTACCTTGTCTCTAGAAATACTCCCTTTGATTGGTAGCCTTCCACGCTTGTCCTGGAGTCTGCAGAAACTTAATCTCTTGCAAGCAGCATGGAAGTAAACTCATACAGGGTGTTCAGAACGCTATTCTTTTTCACTTTATTTCAATACTTCTGAAAGCTGTAAACAAAAAAAAAAAATTGGAGCTTGGGAGTAAAGTTTGTTTAATTGGTCAGCGATGTTAGAGGTCTTGTGATGAAGCCTTTAAAAGTATGAGTAACGTTGTCAACCCTGTTCCATTTCTCTTTGTGTCGGTCCTTTATCTTCTTGATCTGAGTTTTTCATTGGCTTTAAATGTGCCTTTAAAGGTACATGTAAGGACCTCCTTTTAAATAAAGGAGTGGCTTTTACGTTCAATAAAGCAATACTGAGAAGGAGAAGTGACAGAATTGTTAGAAGGAGCAATAGGAGCATTGGAAGATAGACACAGGAGTAGACTATTCAATCCCTCGAGGCTGAGGGCCAGAGCACAGCACCTCTGACACTACAGCACTCCCTCAGTTATACTATTGGAGCATCCACCTAAATTACTCACTTAGGTTTCTCAAGTAGTGCTTGAACTTATGAACTTCTGACTTGGGTGAGAATGCTACCAATTGCCATGGCTGACATCTTAACTTTCTAAGTTATAATAAAACAAAGCAGAGGACGACACACAAATTGATTATGAGACAGAAAAGATAGAGAAACAAATAAGAATAAGACAGAGAGAGACAGTGACAGAGTATTAGGACTGGACTGTTCAGGAAAGACATCTGGGAACATATACATACAAACAGCAGTAAATATTTGAAACTCCCTTCCACAAATGACAGTGGATGCTAGATCAATTAATTTAAAATCTGAGATGGAATAATTTTTGATGAGCAAAGGTATGAAGGGATATAGACCAAAAGCAGGTATGTAGAGTTAGGCCACAGATCAGCCATGATCTCATTGGATGGTGGAACAGGCTCAAGGGCCTGAATGGCCTACTCCTGTTTGTGTGTTCCCATGTAGATAGAAACAGAGGCAGAGACAATGACAATGAAAACAGAATGAAAAATGTAGCAGAAAGACAAACATAGATAAAGTGTGCACTTATTTTTATTGTTATGTTGTCCTTTGACATTTCTGGTCATCATTGTTTTTGAGCCCATCCACTGACTCTTGTGGCGTGGTGTGCTGGAAATCAAGGGCCAGTATTGTTGCAGTTATCACAAATGTGAGAAGATTTATTTAAAGTCCCCAATTTATCTGACTGATGTACAAAATGGTCAGAGGTACAGATAGAGTGGACAGCCAGAGACTTTTTCCTAGGGTGGAGGTAGCTATTACGAGGGGGCATAGTTTTAAAGTGAGTGGAGGTAGCTATAGGGGAGACGTCAGAAGTAGGTTCTTTACTCAGAGAGTGGTAGGGGTGTGGAATGCATTTTTGGAGAGGGTAGTGGAATCGGCCTCATTAGGGGCATTTAAGCAGCTATTGGATAGGCATATGGATGATAGTATAAGGTAGGGGTGGAGGTTAGATAGACCTTAGGTTTAAGGTAAAAGTTCGGCACAACATCGTGGGCCGAAGGGCCTGTGCTGTGCTGTTCTATGTTATATGATGAACTCAAGGTAAAAGAAAACACTCATCAGGTAGTCTGTTTATTGCAAAGTGCTTTTGACCAATGGTAGGAAAGAAGCATGAATTATTAATGTTTAACTACCTATAACTTAAACAAAGCTCCTTTAATAAAATCCCATTCTCACATAAACAGACACACAAAAAAGAGACAAAACACAAATATTAACCCTGGGGAAGGAACAAAATAAAAGTCAGTGATACTGGTTTTCTGATGCCAATCTGAACAAGGGGCATTGGTGAGGTTTTTCCCTTCAATTTCCTTCCGATTCCTTTTGACTTTTTGATGAGGAGACAGAGTTATGGACATAATGATTCTCAACTTTTTATCCTCCACTTGAGGATTTGCATTTTCAATGTCTCTGAAGGTGGTCTTCCCTTTTTACTTTCAAGAAAGGAATTTGCAGACAGAGAGAGTAGCCAGTCAGTCAGGACTTGATTTTACTTCTCCACTGACAGAAGGGTGTGAGAAAGAGAGGTGTTTTCTGATTCACAGGCTGGACATTTCTGCTGTATTGTCCAAAAACTAACCACTCACCCTTGAGTCAGTCAAGAAGTTGATACTATGCTGAGTACACCATGCTGCTCACAACTGGTCCTATTGAAAAACCAATCAAAATCTGTCACTGAGCTAAACTGGACCTGGAGACACCACCTACAGAGTCTAGCCAGTATCCTAACCCCCCTCCCCCCCACCACCACCCAACTGCTTGTATAAGCCAACATTGAGGATGCAACACCTAGTGAGTTCTGGTAATTCATTCTTTTAAAGCCTGTAACATCATCTTCCCCAGTCCCTCGGCTTAAAAGAAGTATCTTTTCCCATTTCTAAGCCCACAGTCCAAAATTGTAAACATAGTCTTTAACTGTCTGCAGTTGCTTATATGTTGTTATATTTCTAAATTCTCCCGGTTCTGACTATAGATTATTGACCTGAAATGTTGTCTGTTTTTCTCTGCACAGATGTTACTCAGTGAGACTTCCCAGCATTTTCTGTTTTTATTTCAGATTTTCATGATCTGGAGTGTACTGACTACTGTTGCAGATATTTTGTGTTGATGATTTTGATTGAGGCAGAGTTCACAGAATCAGCATTCCCAGTTTGGTTTTATCTTTTCCAGAGTGTCCCGTTGGGAAATTTGGTGCAAACTGCCAGCTGGAATGTGCATGCCAAAATAATGGCACCTGCAGCCGTATAACAGGATACTGCCAGTGTGTGAGAGGGTATTATGGGCACAACTGTGAACATGGTGAGTTGGCAGGAAGTTTTTATAGACTGATAGAGTCATACAGCACAGAAATAGACCCTTTGGTCCAACCAGTCCATGCCAACCATAATTCCAAACTATACTAGTCCTACCTGGCTGTACTTGGCTCATATTTCTCCAGTTTACTATTTATGTACTTATCCAAATGTCTTTTAAACTTTCTTACTGTACCCACATCCACCACTTCCTCTGGAAGTTCATTCCGCAAACAAACCACTCTCTGTGTATATAAGTTGCCCGTCATTTCTTTATTTAAATCTTTCTCCTCTCACCTTAAAAATGTGCCCTTTAGTCTTAAATCTCCAAACCTAGGGAAAACACATCTGCCATTCACCTTATCTATACCTTCATGGTTTTATAAACCTTTGTGGGATAGTCTCTCAACCGCCTACACTCAAGTCCCAGCCTCTCCAACCTCTCCTTATAACTCAAACTCTCCATTCCTGGCAAAATCTTTTTTGAACCCACTCCAGCTTCATAATATCCTTCCTATAACAGGGTGACCAGAACTGGACACAGTACTCTAGAAGAGGCCTCATCAACGTCCTGTACAACCTCAGAATGACGTCCCAACTCCTTTGAGAGACTCGGGACATTGTGGGTGGTAGAGATCTTAAAGGCAAAAGTTAGCTTTTATTATTCCTTCTTGGGTATCTGAGCTGGCAAGACCAGCATTTATTGTCTGTCTCTCCAGTATAGCAAATGGCAGAGTGAGCATTCTCCTCCTTAAGCACTGCCAATGCTTTGTGACAACGGAGTAGTTTTCTGGGAGAGGGCATATAGCAGCCAATCACGTCATTGTGCATTCGATGACATGTACTGAATAAAGACTTCAGCATTCCCTCTGTAAAGGGATGTGAATGAACCAGGTTACGATAATCTTACAGTTTCACAGTCAGTTTCACAGACACCGACGTTTTATTTCCAGAATGTAAATCAAGAACTGAATTCAAATTCTTTAACTGCCCTGGTGAGATTACTAGTTCAATAACACTACCTCCACATTACTGTACCTGTACAAGTGGTTAACTTAGTCCTTCAGGCCTAACTATGAATACTCCCATTTGAGTGTCTAATTCGATTTGCGTTTGGGGAAAGCTCTTGGAAGAAAAGGCCAATTGGAGAAAACCTGAGAATGGAAGCAAGTTAGGAGAGAGCGTGAGGGGACACCAAACGCTGAGAGTTAGAGAGGATGGTTGTTGGTCAGAGTGTGGAGTGTGTTTGGGAGTAGAGTGGTGAATGATATTACATGGTTAGGCTGAGCAGGAACTAGAGGGATGTTCTGTGAAAAGACTTGCATTTATAGTTTCGTGTTCTACCTGCAATTGGAGTGAAAGTTGACTGGAGAAAAGGCAGGAAGAGTTATATTTAGTGAGCCCTCTTAAGGATTCAAGGAAAGGGGCCACAAAAGGAAGTTTGGATCAGAAACCAAATCATTTAAAATACTGAAATTGTTGAAGAAACTCATCAGGTCTGGTCTGGGTCACTGCACCCAAAGTGTTAACATTGTTACCTTCCCCACAGACACTGCCAGATGCTTCTGCAGCATTTTCTGTTTTATTTTTCAGATTGCTGTCATCCACAGTTCCTTGTTTCATTTAAAATGCTGCTTGAAATGGATGTGATCTTTGGATGGGCGATTAGCAAATGAAGGGATATGGTGGTGGGACTGATGTCTGAGCATCTGCTCTATGTATTCAAACACACGACCCAGCACAGGCACAGCGGGTTGAATGGCCTCCAGTGATAGATGATTCTGTGGCATGGGCAGTGTGCAAATTTGGCCTGTTAAAGGGAGTTTGAAATGATTCCTGATACTGCAAGTACTTAGAAGTTTTGCAACCGGGATAAGTTGAACAAGAGCTAGATTGGATCCTGAATGTAACCTTGACCATTGTTGACTGAGGGTGTGTGTGGCCTTACTTACAGTGCTAAACTTTCACCTCCGTCAGACCGGGGTGTAATGTTCTATTCATTGTACAATATCGCCACCTGCTGCTGCGTTTTGCATTCGCTGAAGTTCACTGAACTGACCAGTTCAATGACAATTCATTACTTACTTTTTACTTTTTACTTACTCATTACTTTTGGCATTGTTTGAGTAAACCAAAATATCCAGAAAGTGACCTAAGGGGATTTTTAACAGCACTTCTTTTGAAGACTGAGTTTTGTATTCCATGCCGATGCTGGGAATATGGTGTTAATGGTGAGGAATTACTCAGTTTCCAATGCAGAAACAGAACAGGATAATAGTCCTTTTACATCCAAGTGAGAGACTTCCATTTTAATGTCTCTTCTCAAAAACATTGCAGTACTCCTTCAGTTCCGCACAAGTTGCATTAGCCTGGATTTTCTGCTCTGGAAATGGGTTCAAACCCAGGCCCTGGGGCTGCGCCGTGATCCATGGCCGAACTACTTGAGGTCACTGTTTCAGTGCCTTTGGTAGCCAGAAGATTGCCACACGAATCACTTATTATTTTCAGAAGCAAGTCTGTGATTGGTGGCCTAATGCACTCTGAGAGACAGGAGGTGGTTGGGACACACTAGTAGGCACGCGTGCAACATTTTGCTTAGCTTGCAATGTTTCGCTTTAACCTTTTGAAGCTGCTGTAAGTGTCCGTTTGTGTTTACAGTGTGTCCCCTTGGATTTCACGGAGAAAACTGCCAACATTTGTGTGACTGCAGTAACAAAGCAGCCTGTCACCCTGTAACTGGCCAGTGCCTGTGCTCAGCTGGTTACTATGGAGACTACTGTGAGAAAGGTACTAATTCTGATAAAGCATTTTGTACAGTTTATGACAGCACTAACATCTACACCCCTAGCCCTCCTATTAAAACTAACAGGCCCGAATTACCTGGCCTGAGAGCTGGCTGTTCAACACGTGCAGGTATAACTGTGACGCTTGGTGAACAGGCCTGAGAAACTATGCGGGCAACACTATCCTATACACTCAGCTTTTTCGTGGACTTGAGGCCTTGCAAAGGACTGTTCTCAATGCCATTAGTTCATTGTCGATGAGTCAAAGCTTCATGATCAGCCTTTCTCAGCAACCTGAGGTACACAAGAAACAAATTTAAACTCTGGATCCTTGCAAGGCTTGGTGATTCACATCCATCGTGTTAATTGGATTGATGTTGCCTGTGCCAAGGATAATTAAAGATAATTTCCTGCCCATGAGGCCTATGGAACTGTAACGGAACTAAGACCATTCATGAACAACATTGCCTGCACTGTAGGTAATTGGACTGTGTTGCTGGCTCCCAGAACCAGCCTCCTGCTGAGGTACTGAGGCATCTGAAATCCTTATTTTCTTTTTCCTCCGGGGTGCTGTAGAATGCGAGGAAGGACGATACGGGGAGCAATGCCAGCAGATGTGTGACTGCGAAGAAGGTGTGCCTTGTGAAGCCATAACAGGAAAATGCCTCTGTCTGCCAGGGAAAACTGGCACAAGGTGTGACGTTGGTAAGTATTGTGCAGTACTCTGTGTCAAAGCATTCAAGGCTCAGTGTTCTGTTAAAAAACTTTGTCCTAATCACTCTTTAATCCCCGTGACCATTTTAAGTTGATCATCACTGACTGCCCTGATGATGTAATCTTTGCTCTGTTAAAATGCTTCAAAATTCAAAGCAAAAACGTCCAATGAATCTCCCTTTAGTAATCACTTTTGCAGAAGAGGTAGCCGCAGCATCTCAAATCTACCTTCACCAACATCTATGGACTGGTGAAAAGTAGGGTGCAGGTGTGGTACAATCAGGATCCTTAGCGAGAAAGATTTCTGAAGAAGGGTCCCAACCCGAAACGTCAGCTTTCCTGTTCCTGTGATGCTGCCGGCCTGCTGTGTTCCTCCAGCTCCGCACTGTGTTATCCTTAACAAGAGAGAACTTTACACTGGACAGCATTTCTTATGGTCTTACAAATGGGAACAGGAGTAGTCCATTCGGCCCCACGAGCCTGCTCCATCATTCAATAGGATCATGTCTGATCCGACATTCCTCACATCCACTTTCCTGTATTTTTCCCCAACCCTTGAATCTATCTATTTCAATCTTATATATAACAAGGACTTTTGTCCCATAGCTCTCTGTGCAAAGGAGCTCCAAAGACTCTCACCCTCTCAGAAACAGCGTTCCTTTTAATCTCAGTCTTAAATTGGCACCCCTTTATTTTGAGAATATGCCCTCTGGTCCTAGACTCTCCAAATGAGGAAAACCATTCTTCCTACATTTACCTTGTCAAGCCCCTTAAGAATTCCAAATGTTTCAATGAGTTCATCTCTCGTTCTCCTAAACACCAGTGACTAAAGTCCCAAACTGTTTAGCCTCTGCTCATAAGACAACATGTATGAAAGGGTTAGTAAGAACTGCCGATGCTGGAGTCAGAGATAACACAGTGTGGAGCTGGAGGAACACAGCAGGTCAGGCAGCATCTGGCTGAGCAGGAAAGTTGCTATTTCGGGTTGGGACCCTTCTTCAGATTTCTGAAGGGTCCCGACCCAAAACGTCAACTTCCCTGCTCCTCTAACGCTACCTGGCCTGCTGTGCTCCTCCAGCTCCACACTGTGTTATGTATGAAAGGGTTGAAGGGGTTGAGTCTTAAGCAGAGACTCAAGGTTGGACAACCCTCTGAGATTTGAAGATCAATCTCAAGGACACTGCTGTGTGCACCCTGAAGAAAAATCACAGAAAGAAATTTCTTCTTTGTGATTTTATTTGAATGTTCTTCTTTACTGGATATAAAAAATATTGAAAATAGGAAAACTAGCAGTTTGGGTTGGCTGACTAATGATTGGAATGCGTGAGACAAGTTGCATAATGAAACCTCCAGGAACACGCTTAATCACAATTGACAACCCTAACGGAGATTGCAGTTAATGAGTAATTCATTTCTTGTTCCCCTCAGATTGTCAAACTAATCGCTATGGCCCCAGTTGCTCCTTGAACTGCAGATGTTCCAATAATGGTCGCTGTGACTCCCAGAACGGACACTGTACCTGCCTGTACAGTTGGACTGGGCCTACCTGTGAGGAAGGTAAAAGTGTTTCCTCTTGTTCTAAATCTAATTCTTTTCCTTCACCATTTGCCAGCCGGCTAAGACAAAGAATTAATCTGGGACCAGACGGATTCCTTAATATTATCTGAGGAGGAGGAGGAGGAACGTTCTACACTGGGCTGAATTTAACCCAGCTCCCTGCCTGGTACAGTAACTCATCTCAACCTGTCTTCATCCTCGGAATAGGAGTGGGTTATCCAATCCCTCGAGCCAGGGTTAATCAGACTGTGGCAGCTCTTACCTTAATTCCATCGACCTATCTTGGTTCCATAGCCTTTCAGTCCCTCGCCTCACAAAAAGCAATCAGCCATGTTTTGAAATTTTCACCCAACTCTGCAATAGATTTTTGTGGGAAGAGGGTTTCAGATTTTTTCTGCTCTTGTTTTTGAGTAAGTGCTTTGACCCAACAACAGCCCTAGCTCCAATCATCCCTTGAGTGTCTGAATTTGACCACAATGTCACACCCAATCCTGTCATTCACTCCACTGTCCTTTCTCTTGAGGTGAAAAAATAATTGATTCACCAACTTTTCTTCCCAGTACCACTCCAATAATGATGAGTGATTAAAAGGTTTTTTCTGCTTTACTTGGAAATGCATCTATTTTGTGACTAAACAGCCTAACCAATGAGCAGCATTGAGTTATCTAATGCTGTCACACTGCCAAATAGCATGGCTTCCTGGTGATCAAAGTGTGGAACTCTATTCTCATTCACTCAAAATAGGACTGTTCAATGTGCTCCTACTACAGTAAAGTAACTAGGTATTAACTCTGGTTCCTAGCCTTAATCATGCCTCTGGATCCGAAACGTTGTAGGTTCAAGTCTCATTCCGCAGACTTGCTGCAAGATCCACACAAACATTTCCAGTGCTGTACTGAGGGAGTGCTGCACTGTCTCAAGTGCCATCTTTCAGATAAAACACGAAACCTAGGGGCCCCATCCACTTTCTCAGCTGGTTGTTAAAGATCATTCAGTACCATTCCCCGTGTTGTGGACACTATTTAATTATTTAAACCATCAGCCTTATGAGAACAGATTATCTGTTCACTGATCTCCATCTTTGCTGTTTTAGAGCTTCCTGTGTGCAAATTAGCTACACCAGTTTGGTTTCCTACAACAGTGATAACACTTCAAGATGACTTTGTTGGCTATAAAACACTTTGGGATGTCTCAAGGTGAATAGAAGTGCTTTGTAAATGCAAGTTCTTAATTAGAAAGTAAGTAGAGGCTGGAGATTAAGCCTGTGACTTTCTGGTTGCCTTAGTTCAGCACTATACCCTGCTTAGGAAAATACCATGGACAGATATCAAGTGGGTGAGTCCACAGACACAGGTTGAATCACTGGTCATACATTACTTTGTACTCTCTCTGGTTCCAGGAGGGCCTCCAAAGCCACCACATCACCTGCAACTTGAACCGCAAGGAAACATGGCATCAGATGTGTCATCAAGATCATAGTCACTTGAGTGAGCTGGATATCGTTCTGACCAGTGCCAATGAGACTGCTTCTGGACATTTTACACCTTCTCCCCCAACCTGCGTTGTCAAAGCAACCTTTCAGAAACACTGCTGAAAGCAAAACCATTATATGGTAAAATCTCAAATGAAGAATCAGAGGAATGGCCACGAGTCCATGCCATTTTTCCGCCCAGTGATATTTTATTAAGGAATGGACAGCTGATGGATTTTAGGATCCAACCTCCTGTCGGGCTCAAAATTCAAGAAATGAGCAAGAAATTCAAACCTAAAGCTTTCTCCTCCTCGTCAGAAAATGAGGGTCTGAATTCCTGAACAGTAAACAAATCAAACTCTGTGGGTGTTAAACGTTTTTGATGCCTTAAAGACTTTTTATATAAATATATATATATATGTACATACATATATTTTATTTTTATAAACCAAATCCCAGGAAGGTAAGATTAATAGAGATTGCAACCCAGAGTTTGGCGAGACAATGTATATTAATCCTGGTTCCAAAGCAGCAAAGTAAGTGACCAAGGATATTAAACATCAGACCTCCTGTCACATCATGGCTGGCATGGTATGTTGGCCATTGTGTCTTTCAAAACAAAAATGGACATTTGTAATCTGACTTTGATGCTTCTCATTTACTGCAATGTAGCCAATGTTGCAGGACTTCAGAATGAAATACTAAGGATTAAGGAGCTCAGTGTGTTCCCCAGCACAGTGTAAATTATGTGTGTTAACCATTGTACAAACACTCAGCATGGATGTTGGTAAGCTGATTGGAATGGGATGGTGTTGACAGAACATGCCTTAGGTAGACACTTCCATTACAGTCTGATTCATCCAGTTCATCAAAGCTTACACCACCTTGAGCGTCAGTCAGTCAGTGTTGTCTCCATATCACTGGCTAATTTCAGCTGATGCTCATCCTGGCTTCATTTAACTGGATTCAGAAAGACAGGGACTTAACAACTGATCATTGCCCGGTTCGTCTAGTTGGAGATTATGTTGCTTAGCCAGAACCACACCAGAATGCATTGAATAAAAGTCTTTTCAAAAGAACAAACTTGCTACGTTTCAAAGTAGTTAAAAATCAAACCTCCTGCCATATGGCATCTGGCATGGATTTCCAAAAAAAAACGCATTTGACAAAGTGCCTCATAAAAGCTTATTGCACAAGGTAAAGCCTTGGGATATTGGGGGTAATATATCGATGAGAAGAGGATTGGTGAACATAAAGAAATTGGAAAGATGGGAGGACTGGGGCATTTTCAAATTAGCAGGTTATTGCAAGGATCTGTACTCTGGCCTCAGCTCCTGCAATCTGAATGACTAGATGAAGGTGCCACAAGATAAAAAGCCAAATGGGACAGAAAGATGCGAGAGTACAAAGGGCTAGGATGGCCAATGAAGTATACTGTGAGGTTGTTCACTGGTGTAGGAAGAACAAAACATCGGCATATTTTTTTAAATAGTGAGAAACTTTTAAATGTTGGCATTGAGGGCAATTTGGTTCACTGGATTGACTCCTGGGATAAGAGGTCTGACTGATGTTGAGGTTGAGTGGAAAGAACCTCGAAATTGCTAGAGGTTCGAAGAACGTGAGATGAGCTTATTGAGACAAGATTCTGAAGGGGCTTGATCCGGTAGGTTCTGAGTGTGTTCCCCATGGTTGGAAGCTTTAGCACTATTACTGGATATAGTGTCAGGAAAAGACATCAGCTATTTAAGACGGAGATGACGATTTCTTCACCTAGAAGACTGTGAATCTTTGGCATGGTGACCAACTAAGCAGCCCACTCGGCTAGAGAATATTTAAGGCTGTGACTGATACATGTTTGGATACTCTAAGGTTATGGGAATTGAGGTCAAAGATTGGCAACAATATTATTGAAGTGGTTATTGGTGGAATTGGAGGCTGCTGCACAGCCTACTTTATTTATGCTCTTAAAAGGAAGACATAAGGAGGTCTTAAATCCACATTTCTTGTGCCTTTGAACATATCTCAATCTCTCTACACGCCAACCTGCTCTCCTCTATGCTGAAACTAAAGTAACCTCCTGTAACTTTCTGTACCCTCTTCACCAAGGTCCTGAACATTACACAGGCATCATTTTCCATCCACTAAAGGTTTTTACCTGCTGCCACCAACCTTATCACATCTTGGTTTAAGCCTTTCGGCTCTGCAACATTCAAGCTCGACTGACTCCCTTAAGATGGTTCTTACACACTCTACGCTCACCACTGTCCTGCTCCCACCCCAACATTAAAGACACAATAAACGTATTGGACATCTGTAAAGTCTTTAGATCAGTTATCCATCGTAGTGTTGGTCCTCCTACAGCTGTGGCAGATATCGAAGGCCTTGCCTTGTGGGCTCATACTGTTTTCATTCACGTTTGCAACACTCCATAAAGAGGCAACTGGCTATCCCTTGGATTAGTCGCCATTTACCTTTCATGAGACTTTAAGAGGGTGATGAATGGCAGGGACAATGTGAAAACAATCTCTGAGAGACAGAATGGACAGCCAAGCCTCTGACCCAGCAGGCCAGTGGAAGTAAATATGCTGCCATTTATTTCTCCTGTACAAAAAGAGAACAATGAAAATAGAACGGAGTGTGAAATCAGGGATGGTTCAGCACTGGGAAACAACCTTAGCTTGTTGTCTCCATGACAACCTGCTTTCTTATCACTTTACTTTCAATATTTAAGCCTATATTATAATGTGTATGGTCATTTCAGTATTTAAAGCATCTTCAAAGCAGTTGACCCATTATGTATTAATCCAGTTAGTTACCATGACAACCACAGTATTAGGTCATGTTTTAAACTTTTTAAAGAATCGACTCTTTCTTCTGTTTAACTGCAACCAATAGATTTTTAAAATCTAAATACTAATAATTTCAAGATGACTCCCAGTCAGCACGGGTACCTGTACAAACTTCTGCATTAATTATCTCAGACTGCATTGCTACGGTTTACGTAAATGAACTCCAGAGAGTGCACCATTGTTGTAAACATCAGCTTAAGAGAAAAGGGTAACTTCAGGAGAACAGTTGAAGTTGAGCTCGGTGGGGGACCAGGGTTGTGAAACATCTATTACTCTCAGGGCAGAATCAGTTTTGAGCCCAAATTCAAACTTGACCCTAAGTTTTGAAGAGACACGGATAAAGTTTTGGAGCAAAGAATCTGGATCCTAAAGGGTGAGATGTTCCAAATCCTGCCCAATTCCAGGTGGATTGTGGCTAGAACACGGGCCTAAAATGGCCTACCGCAAACTCTCCACCTCCCACCCAACTCCTACCAGGACCCTTTACCTTGGTCATCCCATGCGAGTTCTGGCTGGAATGGAGGTACACCTGCCCTCAGGGCCACGCCTCTTCCATCTACTCCAATCACTGTTTCCTGGGATTGCCTGGCAGATTCAGTGGTTGGCCCAGGGCTATTTAGTGTGAAAGGCCACACCTGACACTCTTCCATTGGATTGAGAGAGGTGCCTTCTTAAATTCCTCTCCTTCAACTTCAGCCTGAGAAGCTACTGAACTACCACTGAGCATCTTCAAGCGGGTACTGCCCCTTTAACTGCTGTTAGAAAGATGCTGCAATGTTGGTCTCCCACTGGAGAAAGGAATTTCACTGGCAGCGTGCTCTATGTAACTAGTAATCCAGGGAAATCAGGCAAGGTGAAGTCAGAGGGCTGACCAGAAATCCTCTCACACTACAACACAACTCCAAAAGGTCTGGTTTATTGAAAAGATTACATTTTAGCCTCCTTTTAATCAAATTATCACTGAATTTTCATTAACTGTGGAACAAACAATTGAATTTAAGAGTTGGCCTAGTCCTAGAACAGTTATAAGATGCCAATTTTGCATTCTACATGGTCGGTAGTCAAAGAGAATTCCAGCCTCATTTACATCTAACAATGATTGTGTTGGAGGCTTTTTAAAACAAAAATCAGACTGACTTTGCTCTTCCTGCCTACTGTGCCCCATGATTTAATAATTCAATACCAAGTTGCTGGTGGGGCATGTTCATCAGAGCTCAGTATTAATGGTCTGAATCCGGGGAAATTGAGTCAATGGGCATTGCAAGGAGAAGTAGCAGGATTCTCACCGAATGAAACTAAACATCTCACATTTAGCAAAAAAAATCAGTTCTAATAATAAATTAAAGGTGCTATTAAGAATATATGAATAAATTTGTCAGGGCATTTGTGTTTTATTCACATTGATACTGTATATGCTTGGTTTTCTAGCAAAACTGTTATATTCCAGTGCACATGGTTACACCATAATAAAAGAATTCTGAACTCACTGGGGGTTGTTTTTAATCCAGCAATAGGGAAGTCTAGCTGAATTTTAACTGTTTCATGGCTCTAATTTCTCCTGAACCCTGATGTATTAATACAATAGCTACTGCATTCATCTACATTTACTTGGTGCTATTTAACCTGCAGATGTGGCAACAGCTTACATTTACGTATCATGTTTAACATATTAAAACATTACAGTGGTACTTTACAGGGGCATGAACATGTAAAACTGGTCCACCAGACTACATATAGAGAAAATTAGGCCAAGTGACCCACCAAGGAGTTCAAAGTTTACGCAGTGTCTCCAAGTGGAAGAAAACTAGAAGTTTGGAATGAATTCCAGAGCTGGGCACAGACACCAGAAGGTGTGGCCACCATCGGTAGAATGATTAGAATTGAATACGTGCAAGAGGCTAGAATTGGAGAGGTGAAGGACGTTTGGACTGGAGATTACAGAGACGGGGCCAGGCCATGGAAGGAACTGGAAACAAAGACGAGAATTTCTAAATAGAGGCATTATTGAGCCACAAGCCAAAGTAGAACAGTGAGCAAAAGGATGATGGATGGACAGGATTAGAGCGTTTTGGATGAATTCAAGATAATGGGAGATAGAGTGTACAAGGTCAGCAGAAAGACAATATCTCAAACTGCTAGGCAGGTTTTGTTTCAGTAAAGTTGAGGCCAAAATCCACACGAGCTATTAAGACCGATCATTCTGCCCAAAAACCCCTTAATTGGACTCCTGTCCAGACTGCAATCCCTTCTGAGTCCTTATGTATCAGATTCAAGTCCCACTGCAGCAACATAAATACAAAATCTCAACTAACAAGCCAGTGCAGAACTGGACTGCTGTACCTTTAGGGTTGCCATTTCACATATGACATTAAACCAAGGATTCTGTTTGCTCTCTTGGACGTAAAATACCCCATGACATGCTACAAGGACAGCGAGAGACATGTGATCTTTGTGATATCCCAGTCTGAATTAGATTCTCATTATCATATTTCTGTTTGTGACACCTTACTGTGCGCAAATTGGTTGCTGTGCCTCCAACAATGTAACAGTGACCACACACTGAAAACTGGCTTCAAAGTGCTTTGAAGAGAGCTTGTTCTTTTACAGGGCTCTCTCCAGACCATTCATTCCCAACACTGACTCAATTCCACAAAAATCACCAACATAAATTGTAAGAAATGTTTATTTGTACATTCATAAAAACTGCCAATCTCAGGAATATATATCATTTAATTAATAAACATTTGGCAAGTTCCAGTGTGACTATAAAATGGCAGAAGGTGAAGATGAGTTGATACTCTCAACAAAGGGGTCAGCAGCAAAAACAAAATCAAAGTGGTTTCTTTGTACCCGCAATCCTGAGCCCACTTCTAAGTTGTTGCCGTTCGCTGATTAGTTTTGTTAAGATATATTGGGTGACAATTAAAACCCTCCTCAAAATTAAAGAATCTTCCTTTTCTTGAAACCCTTTGCCCCATTATCTTGAGTAAGATGTATTTTAGCAGCAATGTAAAGCAGGAGACAGCAAATCAGCTGTCCAATACGTGCATGTTCTGTTGTGTTTTCCATTGATGATGAGGAAAATGAGCGAGCAATGGCAGAGGGTGTTACTCAATCACTGAAGACATGTTCATTGCCAACCGAGTATTGGCAAAGGGAAAAGATCCCAGCAGATTTCCCTCCTTCCAAAACATTGATCATTGTTTTAGTTGATCATTGATCATTGATTCTATGTCTCTACAACTGCACCCCCACCTCCAACCCCCAAACATTTTAGCTTCGGGTGGGTACTGAGCCTGGCAGTCCCCTACCAGTTTGGCTCAGAAGCACATTGTTGCCAGGGAATTGGGCAACTGCGGGTGGTTTTCCTGCCTGTCCCTGACCACCAGAACCTCAGAATCTTTGGCAGATAAGCAACTGAGTCCACAAAATGCCCATGTTTGTAACATGCAAGAGGAGGCCCGGCACTCACCAGGTCACGCCACCCAGGGGACTGTGAGCAGTGCATCACAAAGTCAGATCATGGGAGCGGGGGGGGGGAGCGCGGGTAAGGATTCTCAGGGATGGATTTTATAATGCAGTCATCTCTCACCAATCCGTGAAGTAAAGCAGGCAGTTCAAGGTTGTTGAGGATGTAGCATGGGGAATGTTCATTTCTGGCACTTTAGTACAAAAAACCAAAATAAAGCTTACTCAAATTAAAGACAACCAGGACTGTTGAGGTGGGACAGCCAGAAGCATGAATGTAGCAAATTAGCATTGGCAACCCATTAGCTTGATAGCGTAGTCCTGTGTTTATCCAATCACTGACACACACAGGTTCTGCCTGGTCTACCTGCTCCACTCTCTGCTCATCCTCCTTGGAACAGTGTGTGTGCAGTGTTGAAGTGTTCACGAACATCAGTCTGGTCTCCATGATCTGGCTTCGGAAGCTTAAAAGTCTCACCACCTGTTCCAAAGCCAGCTATCCGTAACACAGACAGACAGAATGCAAGCAGTCTGAAAAGGGAATTGCAGCCAATTGTACACAAATTATTCGCAAGGTTGAGAAAAGAGAGAGAAATTTGATTGAGAATCTTTGTGACAGAGCCCATATGATCAGTCAACATCATCCTCAGCTAACTGAGCTGAGGGTAATGAACTTTTACAGAGTTGCTCCGAGTCATACACACAACCTCCCTCTCACCATAGAAAGTGCGCGTAAGGGACAGCTTCGTTTTAGTTTTTACCTTTCAGGTGTTCAAGATGGAACAAGCACCGATCAATGGCTTTGCCTGCTGAAATAGGCCTCTGCAATACCTCGCAACATGTTACTGATTGACAACAATCTACAGCAAAGCAAACAAAATTCTTAAAACCTCCCATGTTGGATATTGAAACAGGATCTGCTTTCGTAAGGCTGGAATTTCCCTCCTGGATGAGGGACTGAACTCATGGGAAAATCAGGAACGGTAGGTTTTAACTACAATCACCCTCTCTCACTCTAGCCCCACCCCCTCCCCCTCATATTGTCCATGGTCACATGGGTCCTGAGTTTAAAAAAACTAAAGCGTTTCCAATTGTTTCTAAATAAAAGTGCCTTGCCGCACACACAGGGTGTAATCAAAGAGGCTGGCGACTGGGATACCAATCATTTGCGATCACAATCAAACCCCTTTTGAAAAATGTATTCGTTAACCACCCCTGACTAACATATTCAATCCATTGATCATTTCGATGGGTCATTCAGCCCCAGTGATACAATTACACAGTCTGATGGCAATGACTAAGGGGAAACATTGGTTGCCAAGTTTGTTATAACATCCTTGGCAGGTATGTTAAAATCCAGGCTCCGTCATATCAGGGCAAATGGAACTTCGACTCTGATGCAGGAACTAGACGTCAGTTTCAATCCGCAATCTCTCCATTCGTTGGACATTTCGTTGCACTGCACTGCGACTGGTTATCATCTTGGCGCAGGACTCGGGAAACCAGCCCATCTCCCAATCACGTATCCTCTCTCCCCGGTACCAGCCTATCAGGAGGAAGGGGGAGATTCCGTCAAAGTCTTAGAGAGAGAAAGTAGGGAGTGGAGGCAATGGGATCTAGTAAACCCCTACAAGGTGGGCAAGGGGAGGGGCATTCAGTGTGGCCAAATGGTACAAGAAATTGACAATTTAGGAACAGGATATTTTCTTCGAGTGACAGCCGTTCATTCAAACCAGTGAGGGTAATGGAAAATTCCAGATACTCCATCTTAGCAAACTCAACAATACACAGGCTATTTGACTGCAGTAAGCATCACAGAAACTCTACAATCCGACTCTCGCCCGACAGTTGCACTCAGCCTCCAGACCCATCCTTAATCCCGGAGCGATTAGAGCCAATTGCATGACTCCAAAGGTCCACAGTGCAGAGTTGGAGCCACCAGAGGGTGAATGGCGAGGGTGGGAGGGGTCGTGATGCACATCACAGTCTCAAATGTTGCGATAACACTGAATACAGAAGGTTAGAGCCTTGACCAAAGGCACCAGCGGGCAGCGGGTTACCAATCAGTGGAGCTGCCCCCTGCTCTCTTCACCCCTCGCAACAAGGCTCAACATTTTACAGAGAGGAAGTTGCTTGAGAAAAGCATTTGTTAGGAAAATATATCAGTCACGTAGAATGACCCCATAAGTCCTGGTCAGAATGGGGATGACTGACAGGGTAATTACCCAGTCACACTGGGGGACCACACTGCCAGAAGTGACTGGGATTGATCTTAAACACAATTCATATGCAATTATCCTTCCCTCACTGTGTTTAGCTGGAAATATGACCAAGATTTAAAACTAGGGCACTTCACCACAGTTTCACAAACAGGTTCACAGACTCAGGCCAATTAAAAGTTTCAGGCCGCCCATCCCGCTCACCGAGTGATGTGGCAATGTCAATAATGACTCGGGTGATTAAACCACACTTTTAGTCCATCGGCTGGCTTCACAGGGAATCAGACCGCACCGCTTCCCCCCCCAAAAAAAAAATCAAAAAAGGCTGAATGCAAGGAGCAGCAGGGCTTTTGTGGGGGAAGAAGAAACCACAGGGTGTGAAATAGTTAAAAAGCCGCAGTAGCATTTACAATGGAATGGTGTAAACATTTAAAAAAATGAAAAGGTGACAGAAAAGAAACTAATTTAGACAGCAGTTTCAAAGACATGGCCCAGCAGCAATGAGATGAACGGTTTTCTCCTGCGCTGTTTGATTCTGATCATACTCTCCTACCCTCAGCTGAAAGCTCCAGGAGGGAGTATGCATCAGCGGCCATCACCATCGAATTAACCTGAACGGTGCCTAAAGGAAACAGCATGGTTGACCCAACCCTCTGCATTGTAGACCCTCCTCCATCCTGGGAGGCTGAAGCCTGATTGTAATAGCAACATTCTCACTGCCTGCACGGACTGGGATCAAACTCCACACACTTTCAGAAATCTATCTCAAGACTCGCATCACAGGCTTCCTGCCTCAGACCTACCATCAACCTTCTGGAGAACAATGATCACATCGGCCTGCTGAAGTGTCATCTCATCTGGCTGTTTGGCCAGGAAGGCTTTGATAATCTCCACCTGTGGGAGGCCTAGGAGAAAAGGAAAGAAAGCCGGTTATTCCGTACAGCAGCAATTTGTATTCCAATAGTACCTCACATACCTTGGTAGTAAAGTGCTAAGGCACCTTATAGGTGTGACCATCGATCCAGACATTGACACTGGCCACTGGCAAACTAAACAAACCTCTGTGAAAGGGGGTGGGCAGAAGAAGTTAAACACAGAATGCCACAACTCAAAGAGCTTGCGAGCTGAAGGCCCAGTTCCCAATGATGGAAGAAAGAGTTAGGATCGCTCAAGATCCCAGAATTAGAGGAGAGGAGAGCTCCTGGAGGAGGAGGACCAAACTGAAGGAGTAAAGGGGGTGGGTGGGGGAGAATGGGGGTGTGGGCAGAGATCTCAGAGGAGGAGGGGTGGGGGGCTGAACAGAGCTCCCAGAGGTAGGGGTGGGTGGGAGGGGGTGGAGGGTGCAGGGTGGGGGGAGGAGGACGCAGAGCTCCCGGAGGTGGGGATGCGCAGGAATAGAGGAGCTTGCAGAGGTAGATAGCTGTGAAGCTATAAAGGAATCAGAGGTTGAAATTTTCAGAAGAAGTGTTGGTGGAGCAGGAGCCAATGTAAAAATCGAAAGAACTGTGGATGCTGTAAATCAGGAACAAAAACAGAAGTTGCTGGAAAAGCTCAGCAGGTGAAGAGAAATCAGAGTTAATGTTTTGGGTCCGGTGACCCTTCCTGAGATCAGTTCTGAGGAAGAGTCACTGGACCCGAAACATTAACTCTGATTTTTTCTTCACAGATGCGCCAGAGCTGTCGAGCTTCTCCAGCAACTTCTGTTTTTGTTCAGGAGCCAATGCAAGTTTAGCATGAGCCTGTAAGACAGTGTATGGCTGGGGGAAGGCTGTAGCTTCACGCCCGAATCTGCAATATAGGGTCACCCACACATTAAAAGTGCTTTTTTTTGTAAAGAAGAGACAGGGTTTGTGGGCATTCCAATCCCTTGGTGCTGCCCCTCCACCGACTGAGGGAGTGTGATTGTCTCAGCTGTTGATATTCCCCTTTCACCCTGTTCTAGTTCAGCAAACATACAGGGAACCAGCCTTCCTCCTGCTGCATCCCAACTGGCAGCTGAGGTTCACGGGACCCTACAGAATAATCCTGACTGATCAATTTCCGAGCTGAAATTTTACTCCCCATGTCCCACCCTGAAACTGAAACCACACAATATTCAGAAGGCCTGGGGTCCAGCATTCACAGTTACTGTTCAGCCAATGACTGGTAGTGGGGAGGGGTGTGTCTTTGATCATTTCAAGTCAAGTTGCTTCCCTTGACCATATGCTGATGCTGCAAAGCCCCTTTCCAGGACATATTCGAGGCCAGGACCAAGCAAGGACTGCTCTGTCAGAGAGAGATCATAGAATCCCTACAGCGTGGAAGCAGGCCATTTGGCCCGTCCAATCCACACCGACTCTTAGAAGAGCTTCCCACTCAGACCCGCCCCACTAACCTATCCCCAAAACCCTGCATTTCCAATGGCTAATTCACCTGGCTTACACATCCCTGGACACAGCAGGACAATTTAGCATGGCCAGTCCACCTAACCTGCTCGTCTTTGGACTGTGGGAAGAAACTGCAGCACATAGAGGAAACCCATGCAGACACGGGGAGAATGTGGAAACTCCACACAGACAGTTGTCCGAGGCTGGAATTAAACCTGGGTCCCTGGTGTTGCGAGGCAGCAGCGCTAACCACTGAGCCACACTGCCACCCAGATATGAACTGAGGTCCCACTGCCTGCTCAGGGTAATCTAATTACAGAGTTCAAACAGGGACAGAGAGCGCTTCTCACGTCACGGCCAACATTTATCCCTGAATTAACAGCAACAATTTGACCATAAACGCAGGCCATTCAGCCCATCCAGCCTATTCTGCCATTCTATGAAATCATGGCCACTTTGATAATCCTCAACTCTTGCTTTCCTGCCTTTTTCCTGTAACCCTCAATTCCCTTACTGATTAAACATCTGTCTGTCTCAGCCTAGAATATACTCAATGACCCAGCCTCGATAGCCCTCTGAACTCAAGAATTCCACGGATTCACAGTTTTCAGAGAAAAGAAATTTCCTCCTCATCTCTGTCCTAAATGTGCACCCCCTTATTCTGAGATTATTCCGAGACTCTCCCATGAGGTGAAACAACCTTGCTACGTCTACATTGTCTAAAAATTCTGAGAAAGGTTAACTCTGATTTCTCTCCACAGATGCTGCCAGACCTGCTGAGCTTCTCCAGCAATTTCTGTTTCTGTTTCTGATGTCCAGCATCTACAGTTTTATTTACTGTCTAAGAAATGGGTCTGGGTGGGATGTTCTGAGGGTCGGTGTGGATTTCTTGGGCCGAAGGGCCCGTTTCCACACTGTAGGGAGTTTATGAGATTTATGAGAATCTTGTTTGTTTCAGTAAGTTCTGCCCAACGGTTTGTTTCCTGTTGAAGGGGAACTTCCTGTGAGCAGAATCATCTCTGTTTTGTTAACATGACTCCTCACACAAAGGAGCAATGTGACAAGGCAGCAAAGTCTTCCTTACCTCAATGACCAAAGTTAAGGTCACTGGTAGCAGTTTACTTTGAGATCAGCAATAATTACCCAAACCTTTCGCCTCCAATTCTGGAGGCATCACCATGACAACCATGTTCAGCTTGCAAATGGAACTGAATGTAACGTGAAGGGCAGGAATCAGAGTTTCTGCGGATACAGGATTGTTTTGATTCCGAGGACCGTGAATGGTCTGGCAGCGGCATTTAGCCATGTTTTCGGTTTCTGTGGTACAGACGCGGTGCCGACCGTACCTTCTTTATTGACGAGGTCGTCATGGTTCCCCTGGATGGCGTGGATCCAGCGAGCTCGGTCACTCCTGTGAAAGAAACGGCAGCGGTGCACGCGTTACACTGTGACCTCGAGGGAGCCAGGGAGAGTACAACACGCTTTCCCCTGCACCCTCCCCCCAACACACCCCTCACTTCCTTCCACTTACGGCCCACATTGTGGTACAGCCACCCACTTCTCGCAGTCCACTGCTGCTTGCTCAAGGAGCCTGGCACCTCTCCAGTATCAGCTGATGACCCAACTTAAGACCTTGCACTTCCATGCACAACCAGCAGATGGTGGTGTCTGACCACCCTCTCTCAAACCTCCCACAAGCAGAATTTCCATTCAATCGCTTTCCAGTTATTATGGAGGACACATACTTATTGGACTGAAAAAAGAAATGATCATATCCAAGCTTAGCTACAGTGAAAGGGCCATTAGTTTCACAAACATTTGCCTCACCTCCAGTACTGGGGACACAAGAGAAAAGATAAACAAGGTTTCTGAATGTTTCTAAACTGAGGATTGAAGAGGGGGCAGGTTGACAATGGGTTGACAACAGGAACAGTTACGCCATTCCTCTAAGCATGACTCCATAATCCCTTCGAGCTGGCATCTCTGCCGGGAACACCGAATATATTCAGATCATCCAGTTTAGTGACATTGAATTCTTTCATGGTCTACAAGCCCGCTTCTGGCCATTTTCCGTTTGTGAGTTGCGAAAACTAAAGGTGAGGAAGATGTGGTGGAAAGGGCAGACAGTTAATGGCCTGATCAGTGGAAGTTAAAGGCTCAAATCTCATCAGTGCAAGTTGCAAGTTTGATTTTCATTTTAAATAAGCCGAGTGTGGGCTGGCTCCAGGTTCAACAAAAAGGACCAATAATTGGGTTCATACCAGGGCAAAAAATTGGCTTCAAAAAAAAAAAAAAACAGCATCTGGTTTTTCCCAGAGTTCAATGAGTCTACCTGAAGCTTTCAGTCAGTCATAATATGTGGTTGATCCAATGGTCTTAGGGAAGGGCACATCCCAAAAACAAATAAATTGATTGGTGATATATTAGTAGACCAGACAGAATCTTAGGATTGAAGTTGATCAACATTTGGAGTCAGTTGCTGGGTAAGGCGGACAGAGGATGGGAAATAGCTAATTGCTGAACGGCTTTACAGCATTGGTTCTCAGGAAGGGCCACCTGACCCGAAACGTTAACTCTGATTTTTTTCTTAACAGATGCTGCCAGACCTGCTGAGCTTTTCCAAGCAACTTCTGTTCTTGCTCTTGATTTACAGCATTCTTTTGGTTTTTTTTTCATAGCATTGGTTCTTTTACCAAGGAGCGATGCCCTCGGGATAATGGGGTGGCAACTTAACTGAAATATGCCCTGCTCCTGCTCTCCGTGGTGATAATATTAGATTGGATCTGGGATCAGTAGATTGGAGGGATCAGCCTCACTTCAACAATTGCACTAGGATCTACTCTGGATAGGAGGTCAAACTAAAGAATGATTTCTGTTGTCCTTCCCCTCTCCATATGGGGAGACAGAACTGTCCCGTTGGCCATGGATCTCAGTTGGTGTGTCTGGGTCACCAACACAGACCATGGGCCTTCCTATAGGGCCTGAGTATTTTGCACTGAACTCCCCGATAAAGTCAACCTGTAGACAAAGAGGGCCTGAGGATTAGTGCTGACCTCAGCTGTGGTGCTCAACACGTCGCTGCTTCAGCTCAGAGCTGGAATACGGGCATTTGTTCAGTAGGATGTCCCATGGAGGGGGTATCTCCGTAACAGGGATGGCCAAGAGGAGAAGACATTGGAGGCAAAGAGTGGGGTGGGAGGGAGGAACAGAAGAGGAAAATGGAGGGGGCAGATGGTGGGAAATAGCAGAAAGGACACCTTAAGGAATTTCCAGTCCGCCAGCAGAAACACAAACACCAAAATGCAGGCAGTTGATCGATGGCACTTACTCGGATTCCGTGGCTAACACAATTTGCTCCATTTCACCAGCGCTGTTCTTCTTCATGATTATTTTGAAAAGGCAAGTGTTGGAGTTGCTGCGAGGGACGGTTCCACCACTTACGGCCTTGCCCGGGGGAGAGTGGGGAGACTCATTGCTCTCCAGTGCTTCTACCTCCACTTGGTCCAACATGGCATAGTCCTGTACCATGTAGCTCTCCTCACTGCCGAGAAAGGACAACAAGCTTCAGTCCCTGGTCACATCAATGAGACAGACTCAACACCTGACCTTTGACCCCAAAACTTTAGCAATGCTTAAAGATGGAACAAGGGGTGACAACATGTGGAATTCTCCAATGGGGGAAGGCAATGCGATATCACATGAATCCCTCCCTTCCCAGTCCATGAAGTCACATGACCTCCGCCTTCCTGGTGTTTGTAGAAAGAGGAAGGGAAGAGACAGTCACATGCACACAGGGTCGAATGAGGTCTAGCATTTTGTTGTCAATGGTCCCCAAAATCTGCTTTACCCCACCATCATCATCTGGGCCAATGTGCCAACTGACAGTGTACTGAGGCATACAAATGTGCAAATTAGGAGTAGGAGTAGGCCATTCAGCCCATCAAACCCTCAATGCTGATCATAACCTCAAATGCACGTTTCTACCTATCCTAGATAACCCTTCAATCTCTGGCTTAGCAAGAACCAGCCTTAGAGTATGGGGAGAAAGCAGGAACTGGGGGCTGAGTTGGATGATCAGCCCTGGTTGTATGGAGTGGCAAAACAGGCTCAAAAGGCTTAATATTGTTCCTATTTTCCATGTTTTTACTTCTGTCCTAAAAATATTCAAGGACTGTGCTTCCACTGTATTTACAGGGAGAGAGTCATGACCCTCAGAAGAGATAAAAAGAAATTGTCTAATTTCTGTTTTAAGTGGCTAACCCCTGATTATTAACCAGCGATCCAGGCTTCATGTTTAACTGACAGATCTGAATGATCAGGCACCGCAAGTGGGTCCTTGTGACTGGTAGGCAACAGAAATCGCTGGATCTCCATCCAGTGACAATAGGGGTCAGTGATTGAGTCGGGACATTGTGTTCAGTTGTGACCCCTTTCAGCAACTCCTGAACCGTCCTCCCTCGCTCAGTCTCGGCCCATGACTCAACACTCATCTTCAGTCTCCGCACAAAGACCACGTTTCCAAGGCGACGTGCAGAGGAGAGATACCTTCGTTTCCGGGTAACGATCAACACATCATTGAAGAGGAAGAGGAAACAACTTTGCTTCCCAAACACTTTGCGCAAGATTCCAGATTCTTCCACAAAGACGGTCAGCTCCCCGCTTTTCTGTAGCCACCTTGAAGCGGAGATGAGAGGGAAGGCCTAGAACACACAGGGGATATTCAGAAGGGCTGGGATGGGGGGGGGGGGGGGGGGGGGGGGGTGGGGGGTGTAGGGAAGGAAAGGAGGGGTGAGGAAATGCGGGCGGAGGGGTGAAAGGGAGGGAGGAAGCTAGAGACAGAAAAGGAGATTAGGGTAAAGGAAGCAGCAACAGACACACGTGCACAAGAACAATAATCGTGATGAGGAAAAAGACCGAATACACATCCACCTGAGAATGGAACCGAGAGGGGTTTAAAACAAAACATACTTCAGTGAGTGACTGACAAGTTAGCAATGACTGACCGAGCGCGGGAGGGGAAACATGCACACAAAATGTAGGCACTGTCTGTTTGGAATACAGTACCTTAATCTTCCCAAAGTCCAGTTGCGTCTGGATGGTACACATCTGTTCTGTTCGCTCCATCCTGTGCGCTCCCTCATTGCACATTTTAACCAACTGGAACCAACAGAAAAACAGCTCGGTCACGAGAAATGATGTTCCCATCATTATCTACAGCATCGAGGGTAACAGGAGAACCCACAGCAACACCCAAAACTGACCCAACAACTTCTCAAATAGTACAAAGCTAAAACTGAAAATACACCAATAGGGCAGGGTTAAAGTCCAGATTGGCCCAGCAGAATCCTGGTTGCAGGAAAAACAGAGAATGCTGGAGAAACTCAGCAAGTCTGGCACCATCTGTGGAGAGACAGAGGAATAAAGTTAACTTTTCAAATCCAGTGAGCCTTCGTCAGAACGGACTCGAAATGTTAACTCTGTTTTTCTCTTGAAAGGTGCTACCAGACCCGTTGAGTTTCTTCGGTATTCTCCAGATTTCTGGCAACTGCACAGTATTTTGACTTCAGACAAGTTGCAAGCATCTCCAACATTCCCGTCCTGTAAGGTGGGCGACTGAGGTCAAATTTGAAGGGATGTCTGGTGGATCTGACCTGGTGGAAGTCAGGAAGTAAATGTGACAGGGAACTCATTTCAAGATGATTGGTTTTATACGGAAACACTGAAGAAAATGTGCATTTGCAGTTCTACCCAAAGTGGGACTAGATTATGGGTGACCATTTTGGTGTCAAAGCCTACAGCCACCACACATCCCCAACCTGTGTTTCCTTCGCTGTCCAAGAGGGTCCCTGTCTGGGTCCTCAGTTCTCGGGTCCACTTACCATGGCTTCACACGGCAAGGAAGCAAAAGGGCTTTGTTTTGGATTGTTCTCCTCTGGGTTGGCCCTGCTGGAAGCCTAAGGCGGGAGGCCTACCCTTCAAACACTCATTGGTTCTGCTATCCTGACAATAACAGAGGTATGAAGGGATACAGGGAAGGTGGGTGTGAGGAGTGTGGGTTTGGTCACGATCCTATTGAACTATTAGTCAGATACATTTAGCAACTCTTGGATAGGCACATGGATGATAGTAAAATGACAGGTATGCAGGTTAGTTTTGATCTTAGAGTAGGGTGATAGGTCGGCACAACATAGTGGGCCGAAGGGCCTGTACTGTTCTATGTTCTTGTACAGCAGGCAGAGGGGCCGAATGGCCTACTCCCATTTTCCTATGTTCTTAAGGGAGCTTGAGTTTTCTCATTAATCAAACTATTTGGTATATGGATGTCATCTGAGAGACAGCATTTACAGTCCATCCCTAATATCGTGGAGAAGGATGTAAGGAGCTGCCCTCTAAAGCCTCTCAGCTAAGTGTTGGGAGCAGTCACAGTCATGTGCAGTGACTGGAGTGATGTGTAGGCCCAAATCTGGTAAGGAAGGTACGGCTCCATCTCTAAAAGGACACGGGTAAAACCCAGCTGGCTCTTACTATAAACTGATGGCCATTGTCATCCTTCCTGACACCAGCTTTTAACTTTCAGATTTCTTCTTTTTAAAACTGGATTCAAATCCTCAAATTGCCCTGGTGGGATTTGAACGCTCAGTTCTACGGATTATTCTTCCAGTTTCAGAACCAGTTTGCAGCAGGATCGCCACCAGGGGGCAACCCATGCATACCTAAATGTCTCTAAGTCAGAGAAACTGAGGCAGCACTATACTGAAGGGGATGAGGGAATTTCAGACTGCTCCCTCCCTCCCATATTTAGACAATGATCAAGCCCAGTGACAGATACAGATATCATCCCCAGACCCATCCCAATGTTGAGGCACTGCTATTCCCCTTCACCCCACCCCAACTTGCCAAGGGACCCGTCCTCTTTCACCACCTTCCACTCCAAAGGAAAACGCAAGGCAGAGCCTGTGTGATAGCACAGGAGACAAAGCTCGAGGAAGACCTACCTTTATACAGCACCTTCCACAATCTCAGTACTTTTCCAAGGATAATGGAAGGTAAAGTTCACATAGTCCCAGAGGATCATTGGGCTGCTCTCTCATTAGAGAGAGAGAGATGACTAGTGGTGGTTTCACCTGAGGGTCACCATACCTCAAGTGAGGGTTGAGGTTGGGAAGGAAGGACCTTCATGGTAACCTGAGCCAGTGCAGGATTTGAACCTACACTGTTGGCGTCACTCTACATCCCAAATCAGCCGTCCGACCAACTGAGCGAACATTTCAAAGCACAGTCAGTTGAATACACCATGAAGTGCAGCCATTTTTGTCACAATGGAAATGCAACCAATTTAGGCACAGGAAAGTCCGAAAGGCAACGAGATAATGTTGTTTGAAACCGACATATTCAGACTACTCCCTGCACTTCCTCAGAGAGAGTGCTTTTACTCTTACTTCAGATGGAGGAGCAGACGTTGACATGACTTTCTGTTGAAAGGTGGCACCTCTAACCGTGTAGCTCTCCTTCAGCGCTGCACTGAAGAGGCACAAAATTGCAAAAAGACACAAAACAGAACATGGGCTGTGTCGATTGCCTAGAACATGAATCTGGTGGAGGAATGTGACTGTGGTGTCAGAACAACCTGTCTGGTTCAGCAAACCTCAGGACCAATACAGGAGAAAACCAGGTCATGTGGAATATAGATGGAGAACCGATAACCTACTACCCTTTGTGTTGCCTGTTCTGAGGAACATGAGAATGACCAACTGTACCTTACTGATGGCTTTCAATGCTCTAGTGGCTGCAGCATACTCCACTTGAAAACGGTTGGTTTTTTGACAAATAGTCTGAAAGACAAAGGAGACAGAATTGGTGTGAAAAAGACACTAAAGTCACATCATTGAGTGAGTTCTGGGGCCAGGCCACTACAGGTCTTCAAATAGCAAAAACATTGGTCCCAGACTCTGTCTCATCCTCCCCAAGTAGCTTGCCAAGTCCCATGTCCACTGATACCAATGTCCTCCTAGGGTCTGGTGAAGAGATAGAGAATGAAGTAAGGGAGAAACAAAGAGCGAGAGAGAGAGAGAGAGAACACGAGAGCGAGACTCAACACCTTGCATGTACCTCTCAGGAACGTTCCAAAATACCTGACATCCACTGCACCACATTGAAATATGTGAGCCCAAATGGGTTGGCACAGTGGCTCAGTGATTAGCACGGCTGCCTCAAATTGCCAGGGAGCTGGGTTTGATTCCAGCTTTGGGTGACTATGCAAACTCCACACAGATATTCTCCCAGTGCCTGCTCCATTGCATCCTTATTAAATTACAGAGGAAGAGTTCAGCAGAGATTCTACCAGATTTACCCTACATCACTGAGCTAAGTCAGGTTCTCTTTGCCCTGATTAGTAGAGGCATTGAACAGGATAGGAGGATATGAGGAGCTGTGTATAATATTAGTCGGCCAGAGCTGGAGTACAGTGTCCTGTGTGCTATAGGAAGGATATGATTACTCCAGAGATGGTACAGAGGAGATTCACCAGGATGTTGCCTGGACTGGAACAATTCAGTTCTGAAGAGATTCTCGCTCGGCTGGGGTTGTTTTCCTTAGAGTAGAGAAGGTAGAGGTGGTCCAGACTGAGGTCTTCAAACTTATGAAGGGCATGGATAGCATAAGCAGGAAGAAGCTTTTCTCCTTAATAAAGGAGTCAATGGCCAGAGGGTCATAGGGTTAAGGTCAGGGGAAGGTTTTTGAGGAAAAAATGTTTCTCTCAGGGAATGGGAGGTACCTGGAATACGTGACCTAAAAGAGCAGTAGGGTGGGCACTCTCACAGCATTCAAGATGTATTTAGATGAACACCTGAAACGATACAGCATTTCAGACTATGGGGCCAAATGCTGGGAAATGGAACGAGAACAAATGGGTGCTTGACGACCAGCATGGAATGGATGGGCCAATGGGTCTCTTCCCATGCTGTGAAACTCTGACTCTATTCCTGAACTTTTAATAATACCAGCTGTTTGGGAGACAGACCTCACCGTCCCTCCCCATCGAGGATTATGCATAGAGATGTCAGCCTTCAGTCATTAAGAAGTCTTGTGATCAATAGCAAGCCAGTGAGTGCTACATACAAATAAGGGACAACAGCAGGCCACTCAGCCCTTTGATTCTGCTGTGCCATCTAACAAGATCATGGTTGATCTGTTTTTAACTTCAAATCAATCCAAATCAGACAGAGACAGACACACAGAGAAAAAATGACACCTACGTCCATGAGGAGTGGGAGTCGGGTCACCCTCTGCATGGGTAGAATCAGGAAGGAGATGATGGGCAGGCCACCACACTTTGAATTCCTCTGAATCCGCTTCAGGGTTTCCTTGAAAAGTGTGTTGGAATTGCTGCAAGAGTGAAAAGTACAGCATTAACCAACAGCCAACAGTGACCCATCCACAAAGCCGAGAGCAGGCCTCGCTACAGACTGACACACCATTTCGAATCAGCAGTGTTGAAGAATCACAAGGGCCGCCCCAAATTGCTGTACTTACAGCAATCTCTCGAGCGTTCGTTGCTGGTAGATTTCATTTGAGCAGTAGACGATGTAAGCACCAAAACAGTGCGATGCGTGGTGCTCCACAATGTCACTGATGTCTCGGATGACCGGGTTTTGCTGGAGTCTCGTGTCAAGGTCTTCAAAAAATCTAAAGAAAGTCACAGAGTCAATCTATTAGAGAACAGGAGAATATGACTTGTTGGATTTCTCCGACCCTCAACTGGAGATCAACTTCCCAATCTGCAAACCTCCCTCTCTCACCAACAGCGACAAACCAATCATTGAGCTCTGGGTGGGACAGTAATGAAACGCTGTGAACCAGCTAAACTGACCCCTCAGCAATCCCACCAAAAAGCTGCATTACAATGCTCTGCACCCAGAACCTGCACTGATATAGCAACTTCAGTGAAGGAGATCATCACAAAGTGCTGCACAGGAGTCTGAGCATACAAAATGCGGAGAAATTAAAGCTTGTTTAAAGAACCAAGCTTTAGGGAGCATCTCTAAAAGGGGAACACAGAGCAGTGGAGAGGTTTAGAGAAATGAACTCAAGACCTGGGCAGCTGAAGGCACAGCCCTAAAGGTGGGGATATGTAAAAGAAATGGAGGAACGCAGAGATCTGAGAGTTGTTGGAGATTATAGAGATAGGGAAAGGTCTTGTCATGGGGTAATTTGAACATCACGATAGATTCAAATTGGAGGTGATTTTGGGACCACAGCCAATCTCGGTCAACGCACATCATCGGATTACTGAGAGCAATGCCACAGAGGGACGTACCCGCATACAATAAACCCAAATCAAGAGATAAATACAAACTAATTCACAGGATTGGCTCGAGTTCAGGGACCCTGCCAGTAACAGAATAAGCAAGGGATCCATGTATAGAAATGGAGGAGGTGTGCACACACACACACACACACAGTTTCTCCAGAGAAGCACTAAATCCCAAACACTCACACTGGTCTACACTTCATTCAGTTGCTCGAAAGCTGCTGATGCTGGAAGTGTTCCAGTCAGATCACAACCACCCACTGACTTTCTGACACACAGGTTAACAAAATATAAACCCAGGAAACATCACAGCAACCTCATCATTGCTCACCCTCCTCCCACATTTGTATGTGGGAGGAAAGGAGTAACACAATCTTCTTGGAGCCAAATTTACCATCGGCTCATTGCCCCTTTACTTAGAAATCTGTCAATTTACCATCAGCTCACTGGCCCTTTCATTTCAAATTTACCAATTTACCAACAGGTCCCTTTAACCAGAGGCCTTTGTCAAAGGCCATGGTGTTCAGTTTTGGGGGTGGGAAGTGTTCATCTATTGGGGAAGTACGGTGGCTCAGTGGTTAGCACTGCTGCCTCACAGCAACAGGGACCTGGGTTCGATTCCAGCCTCGGGCAACTGTCTGTGTGGAGTTTGCACATTCTCCCTGTGTCTGCGTGGGTTTCCTCCGGGTGCTCCCATTTCCTCCCACAGTCCAAAGGTGTGCAGGTTAGGGTGGATTGGCCATGGGAAATTGCCCCATTCTGTCCAGGGATGTGCAGGCTAGGTGGGTTAGCCATGGGGAATGCAGGGTTACAGGAATAGAGTGGGGTTTGGGTCTGGGTGCGATGCTCTTTGGGGGTGGCGGTTCAGTGTGGACTTGATGGGCCAAATGGCCTGCTTCCACACTGTAGGGATTCTATTCAGATTAAAGGGATGTGTTTAATGTGATTCTAATTTAACTGATAAGCATGAAGGGACTACAACTCTTAACATTCAACCAAAGCATTTGGAGTCTCTGCTTGTTATCTTCTCTGCTCCATCTGTTTTCAGCACGTCTCCGTGACTGAACAGAAGTTTTCAGAAAGTGACCTTTGCCCCTCCGAAACAAAAAGATTGGATTCTGTTCTCTGCCCTTGTGGACTCTATAGTTAATATTTACCCCACTAGCAGCAATTTGATGTAACAGACTTGCCCCTGCACCCAACACCTTTAAATATAAACCAGTCTTTGGAATTGGTAAGTGACACAAAAACCTTATGTGCCAAGCAACTTCAATATAAAGCCCCACACATTAGCTCTGGCTCCGAGTCAGACAATGGTAGGTATAAGCCTCACCTCAAGGAATTGAGCATGATGTTCTTGCTGACGCTTTAGTGGGATCCAGGTGAGAGGGCTCCAGAGTGAGGACGGGTGCACTAAGGGAGTTGGGGGCCGCACTGCCCGAGGTGCCATCTGTTTGAGCCAGGAAAATTCTGACTTTTGATGACCAAGATCACTTAACTTGCACCTTGGTCTGTGATACTACAGCCCCAGCTGCTGCTCAAATGCATATCCATACCTTTGGTACTTTGAGCCTCTACCTGATGCTCTACAAGCTGGAGTCCAGCCACATTTCCGATACCCCGTATCCTAATTCATGACAAGGCCTCTCACCCAGCAACCCTCTGCTCACATTCTGGTAATGCCACAGTTTTCAATTCTCAACCTCAGGTTCAAATCCCTCCTGACTCACTCCATAACATTTGCCAGCCCAATAGCTCCGCACCTTGCTACATTTTCTTCATTTTAATCAACAATCAGCTGCTGAGCCTTCATCTACTCGTGTGCTAAGCTTTGGGCTTCCCCTCCCTAAACCTCACGGCCTTTCCACTTCTCTTCCTTCTCCATTAAGATGCCGCTCAAAACTTACATCTTTGACCAAGTTTTTGGTCATCTACTACCTTGGGCTCTGGTTTACGGTCGAATCAGGCATGGTACTGCTTCTATGAGACACTTTCATGATCAACTTTGTTGAAAGGTGTGTCATATAAATGCAAGTTGTTGTTATTAGAAAGGGCCACAAATAATGGCCAAGGACAGAACTGTGTCTGGCATCGAGGCCCCTCCTGCTGGAGTTCATTGCTGGAGGAATAGAATTTAAATTAAAACATCAGTTGGACCACACTTGTAGGATACTGAGCACACCTCCCACAAGCTCAACACATCGCAAAGTGTTTTACAACCTCTGCAGTACTTGATCTTTTGGAAGAGTAGTAAGGTCAGGTCTTGAGAGCAGAAATGATCAGGCTTTATTAAACATAATTATATGCAAAGGGATGAAAAGCAAGGCAACCTCCTGGAACCCACACATTCAGGCTCCAGGTCTACATGAACCAAAATCATTATGAAAGAGCACGTGTTCAGTATCTATTCTTCGACTAAAGGTACAGCTAATCCTTTACTCTACACGTTGCCTCTGTTGTAAAGTTGGATCCAACTATCAGCTGGGAGTCTTTCCTCTGGAAAAGCAAGAAACCTGTTCTGGGTCTATAAACCTTTGACAATACTCCACAGGGTGGAATCAGTGAAACTGTTTCCAGTTGTGGGTGAGTCCCGGAACACAGTGACATAAGGAGAATATAATCACCAACAGATCAACCACAGTTTGTTTGAGGAGGAATTTCTTGACACAGACAGTGACAATATACAAGTTACTGCCACATGGTGTAGCCAAAGCAGACAGCATTGATGCACAGTTGATGGAAAAAGGGAAAAAGGACACGGAGAGGGGGCTCGGATCGGAGCGGACGGACACGGAGAGGGGGCTCGGGTCGGAGCGGACGGACACGGAGAGGGGGCTCGGGTCGGAGCGGACGGACACGGAGAGGGGGCTCGGGTTGGAGTAAAAGGACACAGAGAGGGGAGTCGAGTCGGAGTAAAAGGACACAGAGAGGGGGCTCGAGTTGAAAGAGGCTCACCTGGAGCATTTGTACAGTATTTGAAGAAGGATGTTCTGGCTATGGAGGGAGTTTAGGAAAAGGTGTACCAGACTGATTCCTGGGGTGGCAGGACTGAAGTACGAAGAGAGATAGGATCAGTTAGGACTGTAGTCAATGAGTTTAGAAGAATGAGGTGGTCCTCATAGAGAGCTATAAATCCTGTCAAGACTAGCCCAGGTAAATGATGTTTCCAAAGGCCAGGAGGTCCAGAACCAGAGGTCACAGTCTAAGGACACAGAGTGGGCCGTTTAGGATTAAAATGAGAAGTGATTTCTTCACCCAGAGAATGGGGAGCCTGGATTCTCTGCCATAGAAAGCATTTGAGGACAAAATATTAAATGTTCAAGAAGGAAATAGACATAATGTTTAGGGCTAAAGGAATCAAAAGATATGGGAAGAAAGTGGGAGCTGGATGATCAGCCATGATGACCCTGGATGGCGGAGAAGGCTTGAAGGGCCGAATGGCTTCCTCCTGCTCCTATTTTCTACGTTTCAAAGAGTCAGCACGTTCAAGAAATGGGAACAGGCATCTAAGCACATTCACAGGCAACTCTAATGCCAAGTGAAACTGCGCGACTGAAACCAGGTTTGTCAGCTTTCCAGAACTCGGTTACTGCTCCAGGCGATCTGTGCGATGGGATTCTGGGAAAACTTGCTGCAGACTGCAGCTGTATCGCCCTGTCTGCAGGGAAAAGGCAGCAACGTCAATGAACACACATGTAACAAGGTTAACTTAAGTTGGTAAACTTAACCTCCACCACCACCCCCACCCACAATCAACTCCTTTGCTCAGCGTTACAGTGAGAACCCTGGTCAGCCTGTTGGAAACATGGAGGAAAAGAACACCTTTTTGCACAGTAAATAACCTGAAGAACATTCAAGTCCCAGCCGGTCTTTGTACCACTGGAGTCAGCCAAAAGAAAAGCAGTTTGGGTGGTGCTCCTGTTCCAACATGCCTGCTTCAGCTACTGGCAGATATGACAAATCTTTCACCAACATTCTGACTCTGTTAAGCACCCTGGACTAACAATTACAACCTGCACTTATATAGCATCTTTAATACAGTGAAACGTTCCAAGTCACACCACGGGACTATGACACACCAAAATATGACACTTACCCACAGAAGGAGATGTCAGGGATGACCAGAAAGTTCGGTTCTAAGGTAAGCCTTAAAGGGAGGGGAATGAGGCAGAGAGGTTTAAAGAGGGGACTCCAGAGCTGAGGGCGCAGCCAGCTAGTAAAAGATGGACCAGTCAAATTCCAACTTTGAACGAAATTCACAGATCTACGTGCCTGGTCTTTGTCTCACACAGTTGAAATCTCCACTCAAACGGCCATGCTCCTTACTGACACTCCCTTCCCCTCCACCGTGCTTCCCTCAGCACCGTCCCCTTTATCTCATCCACATCCACAGACCCACCTTTTACTGGCGTCTTGAACGTCACCTATGTTGGAGAAGAGATGATGGTGCTCAGTGCTGGTCATGGTCGTCTGTAGTTCCTTTGAGTTCTTGAACATGTCGACCAGGACTGTCAGACTGTGCTGATAGGAGTGCTCAGATACAATGATCTCAAAGATGGCCTGATGCAAGAAAAATATTAAACAGGGCATTTCATTTTCCATTCAGTAATTAGCCAAGTACCAAAGGCCACGCACCTTCCAAAGCAACATTTCTACCTCTGTAAGCCTGGACTCAGAGTCTCCAGCAGATATCCAGCCCTTGATGTGAGTTAATCAACAGATTAGCCAGTAGTGTTTTACTTTATTCTAGTTTTCTTCCATGTCCAGCATTTGTTGCCCTTGAACTGAGGACCTTGCTAGGGTCATTTCAGAGAACAGAGAAGAGTCAACCACTTTGCTGTGAAGCTGGAGTTACATTGAGGCCAGACCGAGTAAAGACAGCAGATTTCCTTCCCTAGAGGATATTAGCTAAGCAGAAACATTTTGAAAACACTTGCTGAGACTAGTTTCAATTCCAGATTTACTCACTGGTCATGGTGGGATTTGAACTCACTAACCTGGGCTTCCGGCTTATTAACCTGCGATATTACCACACACCACCATCTCCCCTGGTTACTGGATAATGGTCAATAGCAGGAAGCATGTCAGGTATTTTAATCTCTGTCAATCACTGTTTCAAACACTCAGTGAAAGCATCAAATGCTCAACAGAAATGCAGAGTTTCACTCCCTCAATTCCTCCCTAAAACATCCCCTAACTCCAACTATTTTGAGAGGGTTAGCACTGAAATGCTACACTGATCAGGAATTTCTGAACCAAGTGCATTAAGGGCATGCATTTAAGGTGATGGGGCAAAGTTCAAAGGAGATGTGAGAGGCAAGTTTTTTTTTTAAAACACAGAGTGGAAGGAATCTGGAACGTACTGCCTGGGATGGTGGTGGAGGCAGAGGGAGATACAATAGGGACGTTTCAGGGACTTTTAGATAAACACATGAATATGCAAGGAATGGAGGGGTCTGGACCAAGGGCAGGCAGAAGGGATTAGTTTAACTTGGCTTCGTATCTAGCACAACACAATGGGCTGAAGGGCCTGTTCTTGTGCTGAAATCTTCCTTCCCCTGAAAATAATTAGAATGTGGAACACATAACTGGAGCTGAGAGTGGAATTCTGACGCTTTGGCCCGAAGTCCCTCACACAACTCATCACTGACAGACCAAACTGGGACTTCAGATTCCCAAACTCAGACAGTGAAGCTGTCCCTTCTACCTGCAAACAGGCTTTTCAAATCACATCATGGCAACGGGAATCTATGGTGTAAATAATCATGATCAGCTCCTTTATTCCCCAGCCTTAGTAGCATCTTGAACTGGGGGCCGGACCCTTCGCCCTGGACACTCCCCGCACTGGGGGTCAGACCCTTTGCCCTGGACACTCCCCGCACTGGGGACTGGACCCTGAGGCTCTGGCCCTTCACTCTGAATTTGCAGGAACAAAACATGACGCGAGTATCTGACATTTGGCTCCTTTCACACTCCGGTCTATTTGCCATGATCGTTTCCTGATTTGCAACATTCCTTGCGTCAAACATGCTCAGCAATGACCAGGTTTGTACCTCTTGCCTCTTGCGTTCCTCAGCTGGCAGTCTGTGCAGAATCCCTTGCTCTAGAACCTGAAACAAGATGGGATGGGTGTCAGAGAGCCGGTGTCAGGAATTGTACTAGCGCCCAAAGGATTAAAGACCTAAAGAAGAAACCTGTATTTATGTCCTGTCACTAATAACATCAGGACCTTTCAAAGTGCCTTACATCCAATTAATTACTTTTCAAGATATTTGAAATTGGGAGATAGGCTTAAGGTTTAAGATCCGACCAGAAAGATGGCACTTCAAGCAACATGCCACCTAGTCACTGTGTCAGCATCGACTGTGTTTGATTACAGTTCCCCCTTGATAATTGCAGAGAGGTTGTATATTTAACTAACAATCCAAATTACAACAACCACGTGCAAACAATCCCCCACATGAGCTGACCTGTGGTAACTGGCTCCATGTCATCTGTGCCGGTCTGTAATTCTGAACCACAATCTTGTCGTCTGGTTCTGCAGATTCCAAGTGCCTGGTATCATCCAACAAATCATCATCCGACTCCGGAACACTGTCCAGGCCTCTCTCCCGCACCTCCTGGTATAGCCTTGGATCTGAAGACAGGAGTTTACTCAGGAGGGAGCTGACTGTTTCACACAGGTTACTCATTCCTCCCCCACCAGCCCTGGCTATCACTCGGCCTCTCTAAACCCTCCCTCTGCCAGAGGGAGAAACGGCGGAACACACCCAGGATAGGATTCTCTGCCGGCTGACCAGGATCCATCTCTTCTCGGATCAACCGCTTCAAATAAAGTCTCTCACTTTAAACCCTGCACCGTGGGCCTCAATTCCTCACTCTGGCTCTGACCTGCACCTTGGAGCTCTGTCAGAAGGTGACTTGCCAATGGGGAATGTGACAGGTTTGCTTGAGGGACCTGCTGAAGTATTCCGAATTACAAATCAGCACATTAAAAACCTCTCACTGCATTGGAGAAGAGACAGCCCGTAAACAAATCCCAGAGCCTCCAATAAGCTCATCACTCCTGTCATCTGCCCCAGAAACATTCCAGTTGAGCATCTTCACATTTTATACTGCAAACTGAAGCCCATCTCTCCCACAGGTGCTGACTCTCCACGGGGTACAGTGTGTCCCCTCCTCTCCTGAAGGTGCTTTCCCCAGGGTACAGTGTGCCCCCTCCTCTCCTGAAGGTGCTGACTCTCCCCGGAGCACCGTAACCCCCTCCTCTCCTGTAGGTGCTAACTCCCTTACTGGACACAGCAATTTCCCTCACATCCACCTCGACCATCAAATGCTCACTTTTGTTTCTTGGTCAAACCTGATATTTGAAATACATGAAAGTCCACTGGTATATTTAAAACTCACCTATTATGGTGAGAGTCACACAGGCAGTGTTCGTTCTTTTTCAGGATCTGATGCCCACAGTTTCTACCTAGAGATCAACAACTCACGTGGCCAGGTCCCAAGAATCAAGGCATTGAGCAGGAGGTCCAAGTATCAACAAGGGCATAGCTGGATGTTTAGCCAAAGCCAGTTGGACTACCAGAGCAACAGCACTAACGATAAGCCCTTCCCTCCACAGGTTACTGACTGACTTTCTTTCTAATTACCATTCTGGACTCATCAATGGTAAGGATGCTAATACTGGGGTATGTCTGGTGGACAATAACATGATTACAGGGTTGTGGACATTTCTGGCTGGGCCAGCATTTATTGCCCATCCCTAGTTGTCCTCGAGAAGACGGTGGTGAGCTGCCGGGGGTGGGGGGTGGGGCTGTTCTTTACAAATCCTTCCCCATGTGCAACAATCCAGGCACTAAAACAAAGTGCGAACTGCTTGACCACGAGCGAACTCAGCAGGGAGTTCTCCCGAAGATCCTGGCCAACTTTTCTTGCTCAACCGTCAAAACCAGACAAACTGACTGTTTCTCCCTTTGCTGAATGCTTCGGAGACAGAATGTACAAAGCTTTAAATCATTTGCCAAGTCCCAGTATCCACAAACTCCCCAAAACCGTACCATTCCTCCCCCCCACCTCCACCCACCCGGGCAAACTGATCTCCGAACTGCTTCGATCACTTCCGCCCACGTTCCATCCTCACACTCGTCTTGCTCTTACCATCCTTAAAGGAACTTCGATTTCTGGGTCCTTTCTTTCTTCCTAATGTTCGCTAAGGGAAAGAGACCAGTTGTTAAAATTATAAAGTCAAACAAAGAAGAGGAGGCAACTGTGAGTGTCCCTAATCCTCCAGGTTGAGAGATAATTCGATATGCAAACTTCTCCTTTGCTACCATTTTATTGCAATTGTTAGCAATCTGTTCGGATATTCTATAACCCACATGTATGACCATCACATTCCGAATTGGGAGTTGAACTCATGCCTTCTGGTCCAGAGGCATGACCAATTCACCCAAGACCCTATGCTTCTATTTTTATCTTGAATGATAAAATAATTGATTGATTCAATGCTTAGTAACTATTGAAGTTTACAGTCCCCTGCCCCCCAACCCAGAATTAAATGTCTGCACTTTCCTGAGGGAGGGGCAACAGTCCCAAAGGCGATGATTCTCCCTTTTGGGGGAGGGAGGGGTGGGGTAGGTGACATGTGCCAGGTCTCCTTGGGGTAGGGCTCACAGATATCATTTCCTCAATTTCAGCTCTTCTGCACAATTGGTCAGTGTTGTGCAAAGTTAATCAGGATTCATAGAATGCCTGCAGTGTGGAAGCAGGTCATTCTGCCCATCGAGTCCACACTGACCGTCTGAAGAGCATCGCACCCAGACCCATCACCTTATCCCTGTAATCCTGCACTTCCCCATGGTTAACCCACGCAGCCTGCACACTTCAGGACAAATTTAGGCAATTTAGCATGGCCAATCTACCTAACCTGCACAACTTTGGATTGTGCGAGGGAACCTGCACAGACAGAACGAGAATGTGCAAACTCCACACACACACAGTTGCCCGAGGGTGGAATTGAACCCGGGACTCTGGCGCTGTGAGGCAGCAGTGCTAGCCACTGAGCCACCCTGTTTTATGATTACACACATAAGGGCCTTTGCGCACTAGGGGCATCACTGGAGATCCTGGGAGATGGGGTACATCACCAGTGTTGCATAATAGGTGGAAGATGATAGTTTTACACATCATAGCTACGATCAGATATGCCCTACCTTGGTCCTGCCTGGACTTCGAGCTGGTTGCACTGTTGGCATTTCCCCTAATGGTGGCAGTGTGGGAGGAGACAACAGCTTCTTCTCCTCCGAGTATTCAGACAAGCTGTCCGTTGCCACCTTATACGACATGTTGCGGCGATTACGTTGCAGTGTCCCACTCGAGCTCCCTGTATTACTCCCCTCCTCATATTGCAGGTCAGTCGGTGGCATGCTCCGCACTTCCCTCCTGCCGCTATCCCGCTTCCCGGAGGGCCCACTGCTCTGAGGCCGCATTTTAGTCTTGGTCGTCACGGCCAATTTGCTGGGGATAATCTGCTGTTGCCCGTTCTTCAGTGCAGCCGGACTGTCTGTGCTCAAAACCACCTTTGGTAAGTCTGAGAGCGATGGCATGGAATTGGCACTGCCCAATGCCAGATTGTCCACTTCCAGGAGTGAAGATTTACCACTCTGGGTCATCAACCTGTCAGAGTCAGAGTTAATCTGGAAGTCAGACTTGAATGTCTGTTCCAACACCAAGACCTGAGACTTTTCTTCCAGGTTACTTTCTGAATACCTTTGAGACATTTTGTTTGCTCAGCTTTTTTGGTGGATGTGACAGAAGAGTCAATATTATAGTGGATTGGCATCAGAATTTTGGTATCTCATCATAAAGGCTTGCAAACTCCTAATCGTGAACTCCTCATCCTCCTAAAGCAAGGAAAGTAAAGAATAGCATCACTACTGATCCAATTACACATCCCATGACCAAAAGCTTCTTAATTTTGTTCTGAACAAGCAAATAAGAACCATTTGTCGTCCCTGATACCCTATAGTGGTCTGCTGAAGGGAGGTCCCATTGAAACAGTGGACAATACCTACTTTGTGCCTCTTCCTAAACTAGCAGAAGTCCTGTCTCACTTTCTTCCTGTTGTGGCTCAGCATGGTGCACTCATCTCTGAATTCAAAGGTTGTGGGTTCAAATCCCACCAGACTGGAGCGCAAACTTTAAGCTGTACTCAGTGTAGTAACAGGGGAGTGTAACATTATTGGAGGTGCCATACTGCCATCACAAAGACTAGATGATGCTTCATTTTATGGAGGTGAATTAAGCCTAACAAGCAGGGCCACTTGATTCCGGGATCACTAAACTGACTTTCACTCAGTCAGAATGAAATCTGAAATTCAACCTGAATGACTGTCTGCTCTTAAGCCTGCCCTTTATAACACTCTGTAAAAGTGAATTAAACTCCCGAAACTTCAAGGAGTAATTTGGAGAGTGCACGTTAGTGAATGCGGACCATAGCTCCATCCTGTGATGTGATTATCTGTTGTTCTGTTCGCAGAGAGTTTGGAACTGGCAGTGACCCCAGTAGAAACTGAGGCACCAGATCAGGAATGTGACGGCCTAGCAGCTAAATAGCTCTTTGAAAGTGAAAGGCTATTGGAGAAACTACTGAAGTAAGCTTAAGGCCTATGTAGCCTGCTCTCCATGAGAGTCAGTGCTCTTATTCTTCAGGAGGAGTAAGAAGCAAAATGTGAGGGAGACTCTTTGTTACAACACAAAGTTCTTAAAAGCCTTTTAATTAATTTTAAAAACCAATTTGGCTGCAAGACATTTAAAGGCTTAATTAACGTTGGGTTGTTAAACAGCTTTAATCCTTGAATGAATTACAATTGTGAAAAGGATCAGGTGACATTTTGCTCACTCTTTCCAACAGCCGGATAAAGTTTTATGAAGTCAGGCTTTCTGATGAACTCTGTAGGTTGAATGACCTCCCTGAATGTCCCAAAGTGGTTCCCTCTGTTGCCAGTATCATGACGGAGGTGGCTGTCAATGAAGTTTTAATTTTGCTCACACAGAAACTGTGCCGTTTTCAAAACAGAACGAGCATTTTACACCAGCTGACACCCACAGGATCAAAGGTCAATCAGCTTCTTTTGCGTCAGCTTCTGCCTCAAGTAGAATGATTAGCCAAACAAATAACATGCTGTCCTCGAAGGGGCGAGGTGTGGGGTTCAGAGATTCGGGAGTGTCAGCTGCAGAGGCCTCTTGTCATAGCTCAACTTAATATTGTACCAGCAGGGCACAAACCCCTTTAATATGCTAGTCACTAAGAAATTGGAGCCAATCCCTGTCCAGACGGAGTGAAAGATTTTGATTCATCAGCTCAATATCCTCCAACACACATCATTCTACCCGAGTGAGCGTATTGTTCAGCAAACAATTATTTGGGTCATCGTGGGAACACAGTAATCTATACGGAAACTCAGTATGTCAGAACGAGAGGGAGAGGGAGGGAGAGAGAGAGATATCACTCCTAACCATGTCTGAAACTAATTCAGATCACTGTTTATAAGCTCTCCTAATCATAGAATCCCTACAGTGTGGCCCATTGAGTCCACACCGATCTTCCAACATCCCACACCTCCCTTCCCTATTGCTATAACCCTGCATTTCCCGTGGCTAATCTACCTAGCCTATGCATCCCTGGGCAATTTAGCATGGCCAATCCACCCTAACCTGCACATCTGTGAGCTCCATTTGTACAATCACACAAATGCCGTCGGAATGGATTGATCCCAGTTTTGAAACTTCACCTGCTCCTGTTGTCTAAGGCAGTTCAGTGCATCATTTGTGGCTGCAGTACCCAGTATGTAAAGTGTAAGGATATTAAAAGCAGCTGACGGGCTCCTTCGTTTCAATGGTTGCCAGTAAACGTTTGCTGAAAATTGTGGGGTAAAGAAAGGATCTGACCACCCTGGATCTATATCCTGCCCAATCTACTCCAATAGCTTTTGGTATAAGCTAACACGAACAATGGTCATTTGCACCACATATCACTAAAATGGCCATCAGCTTTTCAAATTGTGTCAGATTTTGCTATTCAGTAGAGAAAAGCAAAATCAGCAATCATGAGTGTTGCTGAAAATAAAGACACATTGTCACATTTTTTCATCTTGCAATCATCAGGACAATTCACAAAAATACAAAATCTAAGGGGAAGCCAGAAGCTCATCATAAGTATTCTGTCATTGGCAATGATGAGACAAAATAATGTCTGGTTTTCCTTTACTTCTTTCGCCCAACTCAGCAAATTAGTTACAGGTAGATTTTGGTAGTCTTGCAGATTGCCCTGGTGATTGCAATACAAAAAGCTACAACAAAATGTGTCATTTTCTGCAAAACTCAAGTCCTGTCAAATGATGACAAGCAATTTTGTTCAGCTGCCATTCAGCTTTGTCAATATCAATGAGTTCAGTTAAATGGTGATAATCAATGGTTGCCAAAAACAATGAGACAAGTTGGGTGGAAGGACTAACAGAAAGCTAACGTTATCTTATCTCATCTTTGGCTGCACATTATCTAATGATAGAAGATTTAAAGTTAGAATTCTAGTTTCTAACTAGAGAATTTGAAGAAGAGTTCTAGTCAAAAGGAAATATCTGTCCTCAAGATTAAGCAGACCTTCAAAACACAACTATTAACAATTTTTGATATTCAGCAAAGAAACTTTCTGGAACATAACCAGGTGTTGTCCTGTATAAAGGTTTGTTTTCTGGTCAGAAACTTCTCCAAGAGGAGGAGGACTTCCTTAGTGGGAAATGATATATAGACTTCTGGATTTATCTATTGTTACATTTGCAGAAACACCAAGGCTTGTAAATAAACTCAACAACAGAGGTGCAGGGATAAACTTGAAATTATTAAATGGTTTCCACAACTGAAGGATTCCTGGAGCACTGTGCTGCGCAAGAAATGCTTTTGAAATGTGATGAAAACAGGAAGTACTGGACAACCGAGAGGGGCCTGGCAGCATTTGGGAAGAAAGAGACAGTGTTAACAATTCTCTTTTCTTCTTTAAATATTTATAGAAGCCCTTACTATATATTTTTTATATTTCTTGTTAGATTCCTCTTGCACTCTACTTCTTCTCATTAATTTTTTAGTGATCCCTTGAATTTTGTTCTTTAATATTCTGTCCAATCTTCTGACTTACCAACTGTCTTTGTATGACTAATTGTTTTCAGTAACCTGTTTGGACATGTTATGACAGAACTCAAGGTAGGTGCGACTTAAACCCAAACCTTCTAGTCTAGAGGTAGGGACATAACCACCTGAACAAGACCCCTTTACATAATTTTATGCTGTTTCTTTTAGTTTGATAAAATCTTCAACATTTCTAGTTAACCATAGATCATGGGCCTGTCTCTTGAAATTCTTCTTACTCATCGTAATGTATCTATTCTGTGCACTGCGTCTCTATTGGCCTATCCTTTCAATCTAATTTGTCAAATCACTTTAACCAGCTCTAATTTCATCCATTTCCTAACCCCTGTATTTAGATTTCTTTTAGAAAAAATGCAATCTTTCCCTTCTCTCAGAGATAGTAAGAACTGCCGATGCTGGAGTCAGAGATAACAGTGTGTGGAGCTGGAGGAACACAGCAGGCCAGGCAGCATCAGAGGAGCAGGAAAGCAC